>NC_062985.1:16094192-16420978 GCF_023078275.1 Leguminivora glycinivorella | reverse complement strand
GTCGGGCCACGCTCAGTGTAGGGTTCCGTAGTTTTCCATATTTTTCAAAAACTACAGAACCTATCAAGTTCAAAAGTTTTCCTAGAAAGTTTATAAAGTTCTACTTTTGTGATTTTTTTAATTATTTTTTAAATATAATATGGTTAAAAAGTTAGAGGGGGGGGGATACTTTTTTTTCCTTTAGGAGCGATTATTCCCGAAAATATTAATATTATCAAAAAACGATTTCAGTAATTCATTTTTAAATACCTATCCAACAATAAATCACACGTTAGGGTTGAAATGAAAAAAAAAGTCACTCCCTACTTTACGTGTAGGGGGGGTACCCTAATAAAACATTTTTTCCACTTTTTATTTTTGCACTTTGTCGGCGTGACTGATTATACCAAATTGGTATTGGTACCAAATTTCAGCTCTCTAGTTCTAACGGTCACTGAGATTATCCGCGGACGGACGGACGGACGGAGGGACAGACAGACAGACATGGCGAAACTATAAGGGTTCCTAGTTGACTACGAAACCCTAAAAACACATTTTATATATAAAAAAAACTACTTAAAATTAAAGAAAACCGATCTTAGTTCCATTATATATATGTACCTAGAAAACATAATCATCTTCCTTGCGTTATCCCGGCATTTGCCGCGGCTCATGGGAGCCTGCGGTCCGCTTTGACAACTAATCCCAAGATTTGGCGTAGGCACTAGTTTTTACGAAAGCGACTGCCATCTGTCAACCCAAAGGGTAAACTAGACCTTATTGGAATTAGTCCGGTTTCCTCACGATGTTTTCCTTCACCGAAAAGAACCTAGAAAACATATCATATTCAAAATGAAATAAAACTAAGAAAACGGATTATATTCATTATCGTACGCGATATAATCTGATTCTATAAATTTATTTCATGAGTAACTATCGCGGTGATAGAAGACAATATTATATACACAATTTATTATATTATAAAAGTTTTTTAATTTATTTCTTCCAAGGCTACACACGTTTTAATAGAAAAAACTGTGATAAGTTTAATAATTAAACTAAAAGGTCAAGTATTTATGCACGAAATCATGTATGCAAATATGTAATATACCTATATGGTGGTGTTTTTACGCAAGTATCAATAATGGTTAGTCCGCAACGCTACTGACGGCGTGGCGGTACTGGCGGTACCGACCATGAATGCTATCCCTTTCGCTCTAGCCGCACGTAAGGTTAGTTCGAAGAGGATCGCACGATATGTCTGTACCGCAGGCTACAATCTTTATGCTTCTGGTTATAGTGTGCGTCTGCACACAGGCGCACGCCAGCGCCGCCGGCGTCGAAATGCGAGCAAGCAGATTTTTTGAAAGCGCTCTTAATGCATCCGGCCGCGGGATAACAAGATCTTGATGTGCCTACTGTGGCAGTAATGACTATGGAAACTGAAAAGAAACGTATTTTTGGATACTCTCGCTGAATGACAGTCTGAAATCTTAGATCAACTTAAACTATTTTCTCATAGAAAATATTTTAATTTGTATTTTTTAAGTAGTGTCACTACTATTATACTACAAACATTAAATAAATGTCATATACAAAGAAAAAATGACCAATGCCTACAAGTGTTCCAAGCTGGATCCCAACCAGCGTACTCCGTTAACCGTACACTTGGAGGCATCGTTTTTTTTTTGTATATTATGACATTTATTTAATGTTGACAGTCTGTGGTACTGTAGGTATAATGTATATTGCTTTAAACTAACACGATTTGCTCTTATAATTTTAGAACTAAATGAGTCTACCCGTGACCACGAACATATTTAATGTGATGTTCGAAACGTCGGTCCAAATATAAATGTAAGTGTTTACGCGATCAAGTCCCATTTAGTTCTAAAATTATGAGTCTGTAGTATCTTAATAAGGGATTTCGCTTGTGTCTGACAAGAACAGTACCAAACACGTTGAAACACAATCGGCCTGTTGGTCTTTATGCAGTTTGAGGCAAAAGGAAGCTTGCGCGCGTGGTACCGGAATTTATGTCCAGCCATATTTTATCCTAATATCCTGTAGTTAGTGTGGCTGTATCAGTCCAGTGCCATTTTTTAATCTTTTTGGCCTATTCAACAAGCAGTTTGGGAATAGTGACCACAGTAGTGAATTTTATTGGCAGATGTGAATGATCGATGATAACGGTATGCAAGGTACTATTGATTTTAGGTATAGGCACGGTTTTGTTAGGACGTTAAGGTACGTTCTGCCACAACATTTTGATATTCAAAAAAGTACTTAAATGTAAGTTTATCCGTTACATTAGCAAACTTACGTTCCAATAATTTAGTGAAGTACTTATTGAAGACATTTTATTTTTTATCATAAATCTTGTGATTGTTAAACAATTTGCGATACTTTCATGTGTACCTACCTACTTCCAAATATCTGTATGTCATTTTCCAAACATAATATTAAGATTTGTGATTTAAAGATATGCAAGCAATATAGGCTTCCTTTGTGTAAAACGCATCATTTACATAGACTGCATACCTCTACAATCTACGTAAATCTAAAGGCATGTCCACAATTACGCTGTATCCTGAATGTGACAAGCTCAGCGACAATTTAATTAACCGTCATTTTGCAATCACGCGAATAGGGAAACAGGACAATTATACTGGAATTTATATGAATTGCCCCTTTTTGCCAAGAGTGGCACTGAAACTTGGTAGTTCACGTGCTCTGCCTACCCCTTTATGGGATACAGGCGTGATTATATGTATGTATGTATGTATGTAATTTATATGAATACGCAGTCTATAGCTTTTGTGTTAAATCTTTTGCACTAAATTGGTTCGTAAGTATAATTGACACTAACCATACCTACATCTGTTTACATTTTTAGCAAAAATAAGAAAGTAAATTTGTTTTTTTTTTTTTTAATTACAGGTTGGCACTTTTTTTTCTTTGCGTTTAGTTAAACCACGAGTTTTATTAACAAGGATCGGACAAACGCCCGTCATTTCGAAAATGTAACCCTGTTCCGTACAGCAGAGACTTCCTTATGTTAATAAAAAAATTGTAAGTGTTTTATAAATTTATTGGACCATATAATTTATATCCAGTGACAAATTGGTTAATGATTATTATTACGAAAATTACTTTCGCCAATAAAATAGAATAGAATGAATTTATAGGAGGTAGGGCATAGCGAGTGATATTCCGCTTTGTGTGGTAGGGCACAGCACAGCGGATATCGTCTCGCTCGAATCTAGAGCAGAGCCCAACTGGGGTAGTACCTCCGCCTTACAGAAGACCGCAGCCAAATAGCCACTAGACCCTACTCATAGTGTTGTGTTCCTGCCGGTGAGTAAGGCTGCCAGAGCTCAGCGAGGGTGCGGTGTGCTGATGACGGGAGGACTTACGGAACTAACTTGTTCCGTCTATTGTCCTTTGAGTCGTCGGCAACCCGAACCCTCCTAGGAGCTTGTACACTCCTTTTTGCTGTGTACTTAACACAGCAAAAGGGAGTGTACAAGTTTCTAATGGGGTGGCAACGCGCATGTGACACTGTTTGAGTTGCAGGCGTCCATAGGTTACGGTGACCGCTTTACATCAGGCGGGCCGTATGCTTGTTTGCCACCGACGTAGTATAAAAAAAAATGACCAAAATTTTTTCTAAATTTTTAGGTGTGAGCCTATAACGACGTGAATTTAGGACCCATTTATGCGTTGAAAAAGTCCGTTCACAGTCTACGGACGTCATAGGGGCATAGTAATCGTTGACATTGGTATATTGTTCTCCCAATATGATTGTGCCTCGGAGTTAATTTTCTCATGAATTTGTTTCACGGTGATGTAGTCAGGATTCCTATTAAAAATTGCTTGAAATTTTGACATAGCTGTAGATCTAAAACTCCCGGGAATATTTTGTAAAACAGTCCTTATGTCCTTAACAATTTTAAATGCTTTTTTTATGTGTAACTTCGTCCTTTGTAGTTCAAGAATTTTTTATGGGATGACTTGGAAATATTTTTTTTATGTACAGAAAATCTTTTTTTAAACTGGGGATTTTTATTAATTTCTTAATCTTTCGAATTGCGGAAGATTCGTTTTTTAAACCATTGATCACCCTCTTTATTTGTTCAAAGTGTTCTGCATAGTAACATGCGGCTTCGATCCAAGTCCCCATCGAATAATTGTAGGTTTAGGTGTTAACATCATAAAATAAGGAAGTCTCTACTGTACGGAACAGAGTTACATTTTTGAAATGACGGGCGTTTGTCCGATCCTTGTTTATTAAACAACCCAAATATATTATCAAAAACATGACGTATTATCGCCCCTTTTCATTTTGGCGTCAGTTTTAGGGACACCCAGATGCACTAGGTAGGTACATCTGTATTTGTTTCGAAGCTTGTCACCCGATACCCGTACCCTGCCCAGAAAGCGTTGATGCGGCCAACAGTGGGGTTTTAGTGGGTATACCTGTGGTCTCATTAGCCCACAATAATAGGGAGTACCACCGGGGCGGTATGCGTAAAGCATTTCCCCACTTAAAAAATGGTACATCTCTATTTACACGCACAAAATAAAAGGATAAAAATACGACACAATTATGTATCATCTACGACATTTTTTTATCTCATAATATAAGTTTTATTTGGCTTCCCAGCCGGCCTACCATGCTTCCAATTTTATCACTTATCCACGTGGATAAGACATCTGTCACTCTCACACTGACATACTTGCTAAAGCGTGACAGACGTCTTATCCACGTGGATAAGTGATAAAATTAGAAGCATGATACGCCGGCTAGACTTTTCAAGGAACAGTTTATTCAATAAAGTAGCTTTGCCTTTTTTTCAAGTACTATTTAAAGAAATCTGTTATTACAGTTCGTAATAAGTTCCAGCTCAAAGTGCACTGGACTATTGCTTGTTATTAGTTCTCAAGCTTCATTCCTATTAAGGCCTGGACACTAATGGAAAAGTACAGTTATTGATCTTTTTGAACAGAACCTCTATCAAAATTGTGTACACTGAGGACTGAGGAGGTTAATGTTATTAATCATAATTAATTATTTCTGCTAGATTCACACATACATAAATTACATAATTAATGTAGGTAATAATGCTTTTAATATGACCATGCTGCACGAAAATTGCTGGAAAATGTAGGATAGTGTAGTTGTTTTTATAAAATACCTATTGTCTAATGCTTATTTATTATTTATTATAAATGGGCTTACTCTTGACCACAGACTAGCCAAAGGCAAAGACGTGGCCTACGATGGAGTGAGCTCGCCCAGAAGATGCCTGTTCACTCTTGATTTGAAGGTTGCCGGGTTATATGAGCTCGGAAATATAGCCGCTTTTCTGTTTGATTTAAGTTACATAAATTTATTTATACGTATAAAACTTTTTGTGGAAATTTAAGAATAGGTACAGTAACATGTGGATCAAGAATTATCTTATTAGCGTCGTAATTATCATTCACAATAATATCAGTGTACACAATGTACATACAGGAGCTGAAAAAAATAGTACAAAGATAGAAGCAAAGTTGGCACAATACTTTAAAGAGATCCACACCGTCATTCCAGCAACATTTCGCCGTGACCATAACCTAATTTAAATTTTATTACTTGACACAGTAGATACTGAATTCCCTCTTGAAAAACATAATATTCATAACGCTTCCCGCTCAAATAACTCATAATGAAGGCGAGGAAATGATTCCGTAAAACTTCGCAAAAATCGCTTGTAACTTTTATCGTTAACGTCTCATAAGCTGTGGTTTTGCTTCTAGATGCAAATTTTATTCAAAATGGGGCATCTATGCAAACAGGAATAAGAACGAAGATTTCAAAATTAGGATAAGGCAATTCATATTATTTTAGCCTATCTTTCTCGTTTGATGTGCCTGATGGAAAGCTACAACTTTTGGCTGATGAGGTGGAGTCACGCGCGCTAATTGTCGCATAGACTGCACGATCGTTAGAACTTTTCTTGTGCCCGTTATGCCACATCCGTAAGAAGTGATATATAAGTCAACGAATGAGAAATGTTAATAAAGTAGCTCTAACGTTTTGCAATCTGGCTAAGTGTCCTCACTTAGCGGTCATGCGACTGGTTATTTATAATAATATTTAAAGTTTTCAACCGCGGGATGTTGTGGGTCATTATTCATTCTAGTTTTGTTTTATATTAGCGTTTTAGCAAAAGATTTATTTGACATGAAAACGGTGAGGGAACAATTTGGTACATTTTAAACCCATCTATAGGCTGGGTCACCACGGCCTCTCATGCGCCAGAAGTGCCGGTCGCCTGTCTCGACATGCCTGCCTCAATGATATAATCCGTCGGGCCTTAGTCAGCGTCAACATGCCAGCTACATTAGAACCTAACGGTTTGGCTCGCGACGACGGCAAGAGGCCCGACGGGTTGACCCTCGTGCCGTGGGAACAGGGACGGCCTCTCATATGGGATGCAACCTGCGTAGACACCCTCGCGCCGTCCCACCTCGGCACGACGTCAGTGAAGGCAGGCAGTGCTGCCGCTACAGCGGCAAAGCATAATAGGCTAGGTCATAATGAAAAATGGACAGCTTATGAAGATATTTATTTTAAATACCAACAATAATTATACAATTGTATAGATCATTTATTAAAAAAATATTATCGAGCTTGATGGATTTAGGTAGGTATTTTTATGAGATTCAGTGTTTAACATATGATAGATAGATTTATTTATTTACTCGTATTATTTGGAGAACCAACAGCTTACAATTCAGAATAAATAATATAATAATATAATATTTATTTATTTCTTTAAGAAAAAGAACACAGTATTTCACACAATTATAAAATAAAGGCTTTCAGTAAAAGATCGTCAACATAAAATTATACTTAACCCTTAAATGCATGGTGATGTATATATGCATCATATATTTGATGGCCTGTGGCTCAATATGTAGCTATCCTAAATCACATTTATAGCTTAATTATTATTCAGTATTTATTATAATTTAATAAATAATTAACTAAATTAAATAATATTATGATTTACTATTTATTTATTATTTAAGGATAAAGATGAAATGGCCGAAAAGTGAGAAAAAACACGATGATGGCGATTTTTAGTATGTGATTTAGGCAGATTTTTTCGGAGTTAGTAATTAGTTTATGTTTAAACATTTTATCATGGGGGTTTCACAAATAGTGTACCTTTCTAGTAGTAGTCAAACTTTACAAATAAAATTTACCAATAATTATATATTTATATAAATAAGTTTTGGCCTATTTAACTTCTAACACTGATTTAGTATTAAAATCGGTATTAAATTTTTTTTTATTATTTTTCCTAGAGTCAGAAAACCATTGTCTATCACATATATTAATATCTCGTTAAAAGAAAAATTCATGCATTTAAGGTTTAATTAAAACAGAAAATACAAATAAAACTGGTAGTAAAGTGCACGTTTTGTAAACTTAGTTGCACTAATTACTAACCCTCTTAATTTATCTTTAAAAGTTCTTAATCAAACCTAACATTATTTAAATTACTTGTACTGTATCATGTTTCTTAACTACTCCACTTATTACATATATTGCCAGAAGCCCGTTATCCCTTACCATTATACATACGTATCGGTTTTGGGCGAAAATGACTCGCGATTACAATAATACGCCCCATTCCTCTGAGCACCGTATTGTGGCACATATCGAACGGGATTCTTCGTGGTTTATCTCAATACATCATTCAATATCATTACCTGAGCGTTAGCTTCATATTATTATTCACAGTTACATGAAACCCGTGTTGGTAATTGAAAATTCGTAGCATATGCAGGAGTTTTATTCAAATTTTCAAAGCAGACGTTTAGCGTTGACTTGAATAAAATCGCATATTGTCGAAGCGGTGCGACGTCTACTAAGCTATATCGAATAATTAATAATATCGAACGAGATTTTTCGTGGTTTATTTAATTTTATTTTAATTTTATTTACAATATCGATACAACTACCATCACAGTTACCTAATACGATAGTGTAGCAATCTCAATACATTATTTAATATATTATATGGCTGCATAGTAACATAACGCTCAAGTTGGTAATTTAAAATTCTTATCTTATAACAGGCTTAAGAATTAAAACCGAAATAAATTACACATATGAAAGAAAAAGTGACCAAGTCCTCTGGTGCCTGAATATTTTCAAATAGATTATAATTTAACCCTTAAATCGACAAGGAAAAAAAATCTCGAAGAAAAAAATGTGGTTGCATATGCTTTCTGAAGTTATTATGTGGTTTTTATTTGTAGAAAAATAATTAAAAAAATATATTTATAATAGTTTTGAAAAAAACCTATGTCAAGTATGTTGGACGCTGCCAGGTTTAGCTGTAATGATGGCGTCATAACGAGTTAGGAGAAGTCGTGCAGTATGTTGGACAATGCCGAGTATACGGTATTTTATCAGCATACGGTATTTTTATGAAATGATCTTTTTTTGCTAATTATAAAACACTTGTGCTTTTTCCATAAGAACATCCTATAATAAAAAAATAATTGATATCATAAACTTGTGTCATCCAATTTTTTTGGGACATAATTTCATAGCTTTTAAAGTGATCATATTTTTCCCGTTATTGACACCTATATTTAACATAAAATTAAACGAGCGGAATACCATAAGAAACAGTAACATATACGCGATTGTTTGTATTATAAGCATGTGCCTTTTATCAAAAAAATCATAAGAAATTTCTATATTGAAATTGGCTCTTCCTTGTAACGGACTACCAAAGAAAGTACTCAGTAAAAATATATATTTTTATCCATTTGGCTCGATAACCTCAACAATTTTGTTATTTGGTATACTACTATACCAAATAACAAAATTGTTGAGGTTTTGACACATCCAAAAATCTTATATTATTATGATTTACAATAAAAAAAATCATAAAAAAAGAATTGTTTTTAATCTTCGTTTACTTGGCAACGTCCAACATACTGGACGTAGCAAAAGTATCGTGAACTTGACAACGGGTAAAATACTGCACACCGCACTTTTCAAGTGTGTAATACCCATAAAAAAACACCTTTTCGTGTTATTTAGACTGTGACTTATTAAATAATTATTAACATATTATATATTTAAATGCTGCATAATACTGTCATACAAAATAATAAAAACAACTAGCAACGATGTCAGTCAGTCGGATGCTTCCTTGTAAGGTCTGCGTTCTGAAGGAGTTTGACACAAATATTAGGTCTCCACTGGTTTCTAATATTTTTTTAATTACTTAAAAATAACTAAGGATTCACTTACGCTACATCAAAAGTATTGATATGCTTTAATATTCGGTGTAGAATTTTTTACTTGGGGTGTCTAGTATAGTGGACGTTGTCGAATTAAGGGTTAACTTGTGTTCATTCAGGCATAGAGGCTTAAGAATATTTTTTTTAGATCTTATTCAGGAACAAAATGTTCAGCTGTTTGTCTGACTCTAACAGCTACATACTTTTTTTTTCGATAGATCGTCATAGGAAAGTAGTATTCTGAGCGTCGTAGTTAAGAATTAAAATGTTAATGCCAAAGTGAAGAGGTTGTTGGTACCATGTGACATAATGTGTCACCATAAATATATTAAGGTAAGGGCATTTATTTGTGTGATGAGCACAGATATTTGTTCCTGAGTCATGGATGTTTTCTATGTATATAAGTATTTATATATTATATATATCGTTGTCTGAGTACCCACAACACAAGCCCTCTTGAGCTTACCGTGGGCCTCAGTCAATCTGTAAGAATGTCCTATAATATTTATTTATTTATTTATTTATTTATTTATTTATTTATTTATTATACTACTTTTCAGGAATTTGTCATACTTACATAAATAAATGGATATACACCTGTATTTACAAACGAAGAAGACAGAGTTCATAAAACCGCTCAAACTTCAGGGCCACTCTTGCCAATTAAGGGGCTGAAAGTAAAATTGTGATAGGTTGCCAGTGATACTCAAGACTACAGTGGAACCTAAATCCCACAATTGGCTTCTACGACACCCAAGGGAAAAAGGGATGGTGAAATAACACCAAAATAAATGAACATGATTGAAATAAAAGGCGGAACGAACGAAATAAAGTTGTGGTGAATATTTTTAAAAGTTACACCCAGTAAAATATTGACTTGACTGATGATATTGACGTAAAACTGGGGACTTTCAAGCGTCAGACTCCGAAATGATCCTTCGTGTGCTAATCAGAGTGCTTACATGACCTTACGCAACCGTTGTAATAAGGCATGTAGAGATGCAAGACGTCGGTATATACACCAGGCAATTGATGACTGTCCCCCCACAAAGCTGTGGAAATTTCTCAAATCTCTTGGGGTGGGCAAAACTCAGCAAGATCCGGTGAGTGGCCTTGACTTAGATGCCATTAATCGACATTTCAGTTCTTCTCCGGTCGAACTTGACTCTTCAGTTAAGCAACGAACTCTCTCCCTTCTATTGAGTGTTCCTCGACCCGATTCGTCTCTGTTTCAGTTCCGCCCTATTGAACCACAGGAGGTTCTTGCTATTCTGCGAACCATCAAAACTAAAGCCGTCGGAGAAGATGGGTTCAGTCTGGCCATGATCATGTTAGTGGCGGATATTATCGCACCTGTCCTGGCCGAGATCATCAATTTCTCTTTTGCTTCTGGCTCCTTTCCTCATCTTGGAAACTTGCTAACGTGATCCCGCTACCAAAGGTCTCTAGTCCGACTTCAATTCTCCCAGTACCGCCCAATCTCTATTCTCCCAATTCTCTCTAAAGTAATTGAACACTATGCCAATCAGACTTCTCTCTTCGTTTCTTAATAAATATAATCTCTTTAATCCCTTTCAATCTGGCTTCCGCCCAGGGCATATATATGGCAAAATTGGCGACTTCCGCCTAACATAGAATACATAGAGGTTACAGCTCTGGTTCTCCTAGATTTCAGCAGTGCCTTTAACTCCGTGGATTTTGATATTCTTCTGGCTATTCTTCGTAATTATAACCTATCTCCTTTAACTCTTTCTTGGTTTCGTGACTATCTACTTGGAAGACGCCAACGGGTCATGGTCGATGACACAGTCTCCTCCTGGTGCGATCTGTCAGCGGGGGTGCCGCAGGGCGCTGTGCTATCTCCTTTACTTTTTTCGTTGTTTATCGATGGGATCACGAAGTCTCTTGCTTCGTCTTATCATCTCTATGCAGATGACCTGCAAATCTACTCAGCGGCAAGCATAGACAATTTAGGATTTTTTATAAGCCGAATCAACCGGGACTTTAAACCAAAACGAATTAATAACGATCTTTATGGCGTTTAACTCGAGTTTTTGCGATTTAGAATATACGCTTATTATAATTTGTAAAAGTAAATTTGGCGTTCAATTCGTTTTTACGTAACGACTTAGTACACGCTTCGACGGCCATACAAATCCGTTCCGTACAAGGTTGTCCTTGCGCAGTCGCTTTTGATTCTACCCCTCTGGATTATGCAGGATATCGCATTTTGGACCTTACCGAGGAGCTACTTGACAACTCGAACGTTTGCAAAATAAGGCTGTAAGCATGATTTTTCAACAAAGAAATAATCAATACTGCCCATCCGTCGCCGTAGAGACATGCACGTGGTTTCTCTCCTGTATAATGTTTTATTTTCTCCTACTTCCCCTCCCTATTTTTCGGATTTTTTGGCGCTTAGTTCGCTATTCTCAACACCGTCCAATTAAGGGGCTATAATAAAGTTTACAAAATTGTGATAGGTTGCCAGTGACACTTCAAGACTCAGTCAGTCGCGAACGCTAAGTCCCGCAATCTAAAAAAGCTTTGGCTACTCTGATGAAGACTAAGGTATTGGATGAATGCGGTTTTGTATGTAACTTTTATTATGAAATAACATTTAAATATAAATATTTATGTCATTTGCTATTAAAATATGCATGTCGTTTCCATGACCGCGTTATTGTCTAAGGTCACACATTCGATTATGGCTGAAGTAAACATAGTAACACTTTACAATATTCAGGCTATGAGTGACTAAGGCAAATATGAATTCTGAAACAATATAGACGATATGAGAGGGAAGAACGATAATGATTATATCTAACGGGTCAGTGCGAGAGAGATAGGCAACGATTGAATTCGATAAACAGATGTGGTCGACATAGATTGGCGATAAGATCGATTTGATATGGATGCCATTATGCAAATAGCATTTTACTGATAACCAACAATAAATATTCTTTTTAATTGAAAATAGAACAAATATAAAATTAGATAACGAGACATTTCAAGACACTGATGACAAGGAATGGTTGAGATATTTTTTTTTCTCGAATAGAACGGAAAGATAAATTAATCCATATTAGCCATATTTAGATACGAGATATTTATGTTATTATATGAAAAAGTACCTACTATATTTTAGAAACGAAATTAGGAAAGTACATATTATGTAAGTTGTTCTAGCCATAGGTAAGGCAAATGAGTTTTATCTCTCATCAATCGAAACAATAATAGTTTTTATACTACAGCCCAAACAGAAATTTGATGATTTTCACAAATTAAATTATTTATGGTAAATTTTAATAAAACGATTATGACAGAAATAAATTTATTGTAAGTGTTCAGAGAAAAAACAAATGATAAAAATAAGGGTTTAATTTTTTTATACTTTCGACAAAACATATCACATGTCCTTGTACACGTAATATCGTAATGGATCCGTCGGGACTCGTTTTTCATTACCATTTCGCTATTAACGAACAGAAAAAGGCCAATTATTCACGGCCACCAGGAACTTAAACCAACATTTTAATTTAATCTAATTTAAAAGTCATTACAGTGATCAATGATTACATTATAATGATCAATGATTTTGTCATGTAACATTTTATTTCTAGGGTTTAAAAGGGTTTAACCCGGTAAGGCTTAGTTAGGTAGTGAACCTGCTTGCTAAGTCGATGGTCCTGGGTTCGAATCCCGGTAACCTAACATTTATCCTGGTATCGTAAATGAAATAATTTTTTCCCCTCACTAGCTCGGAAACACGTGTTTTGTCCTTTAATACCAGTGGGTAAAAACGCATTTTATCCACTAGTGGGTAAAGTAATTTGACCTTGAATAAAATCAAATTAACTGCTTTAAAATTGACAAAAGTAGGTGAATATAGTAATAAAGATGATTTACCACCTGTGGAACTAGTAGGAAGCAGTGATAAACACATTTTTTGCTTTGTAGTTTCCTCGCTATAGTGAGGGGAAAAGTTTTGTGTTACACTCGGGTGCAAATGTATTTTACTTCTCGTGTGTTAAAAAACTCGCAAGTTCAGGATTCTACTCTCGAACCACTCGCTTCGCTCGTGGTTCAACTATAGAATCCTTTCACTTGCTCGTTTTTCAATTCCACACTCGGCGTTAAAATACAACTTTGCCCCCTTGTATAACAAATAACTATTATTTTATTCTTATTATTACCACCAAGTTTCAAGTTCCTAACTCAATATAACATTTGATCCCTATGCAATTTTTCATCCCCATTCTAACCGTTTTAGGAGACATAAATAGAGCAACGCTAAAATTACTTTCATTCATTTTTATTTCTTATCTTTCCACGTAGTTTCAAGTTCATAACACAAAATAAAATTTGTTCACCATACATACCACTTTCAGAGAATTATTTAGCTGCTATCCGGTCACCTACGCTACGGCCACTTCCCCGAACGACCACCATGCAAATTCCTATATGGGCCATTTCTTGTTTCGGCCGTTTCCTTGTCCGACCATTTCCCCGATAGACCACTGTTGGAATTCTTTCTACGTCCAGTTCTCCGAACGGCCACTGTGAAAATTCTTTGTAGGGCCACCCATTCCCCGAACGACCATCGTTAAAATTACCAGTTTGTCTAATTCCTCGATCGGCCACTACAACATTTACTAGTTGGTCCTATTCCCCGACTGGCTACTTTTACTACACTATAACCTGAGCTAGTATGCATATATACGTACAGTCAAGTGCAAAAATACGTATCGAAATAATCGTCTCATAAATATGGTACTACGCTCTTATTACACCGGACTAAGATGCTATAGGACATATTTTTGAGTAAGATGTGTACGTACACCCATATTTTTACACTTGACTGTACCTACTTATACAGATCTACAGCTACGGAATCCTCCCATATGCGTGGTCCGACTCGCACTTGGCCGATTTTCTGACTGATAATGTACTGAACTGACTTTATCAACTCATGTTCCTACCGTCAGACCGTCAAGGAACAAAAACTAATGAGTCGCTATTAGGTATTGTACCCATTTTACAGTAATAATATGGGTGCAAATATCGGGTTATCCTATAATGAAACTCCAACATTCGAATTTTAACACTTCTTAGTTTTTGAACTATTAGGTATCATTACTTTCGAATATGTAGCGTATTCACGTCTGATATTATTTTAACGGCATTAAAAACATTCAACACCTTTTGACGTTAAATTTAAAAAAAAAACATGAGTTAATACTACTTGTACCTATCTAATTTAGAACAATAAGTATAATAAATAAATCCGTTTACCATTTTGGAGTGGCAGCTGTCGAATTAAATTATTTTCGTAGAAAATATTTTAATTTGTATTTTTCAGCTAGGTCCAGAGAGACTTGGATGCCTGTCAATTTTGCTGTCAATAAATAAAAAAATATAAATTGAAATAAATATCATACACGAAAGAAAAAACGGCAAGGCCCACTGGAGGTCTAGTGGTGAAGACGTTAGCCGTGTAAGCTGAAGATTCGATTCCCGGCTCGGCCACCAGGGGGCCTTGTCGTTTTTTCTTTCTTGTATGATATTTATTTCAATTTATAATTTATAAATAGTAGTGTGACTACTTGAAAAACAGAACAAATCAAAAAATATTCAACAAAATAATTTGATTTTGTTCCCTAGTCGTGTAAATAAAAAAGTAAAAATGCGGCCTTTTATTATGGTATAAATTTCTATTTATGAAATCAATTTTAAATATTGAATACTTACTGATTATATAATGATAGCTGCTCCATTCGTTCACTATTCGTCCGCTATTCACTTTGACATAAGTCATTTGAACGTATTACTATAAAAGGTATTTTGACAAAGAGTTTTTAGTGGTGGTGGTCAAGCCTGTTGAGAATGCGTTTACGAGGAAGGTTGTCAGATACAAAAGTTCCTATTATAGAAAGTGGCCATAAGAGGAACAGGCCGTTTGAGGAAGTGGCCATCATAGGAAAAGGCCATGAGAGGAAGTGTCCATAAGAGGAACAGGCCGTTAAAGGAATTGGCCATAAAAAGAAGTGGACTTTAGATAAATGTGGCCTTTGGGGGAACGTTGTCACGAAGTGGCCCTTAGAGGAAGTGGCCTATCGGGGAATTGGCCGTTCATAAAACTTGGCCTAAAAATGAAAGTGGCCCTAAGTGACCGGATCCGCTTTAGGGGTATAAGTTTTCAAAATCGCATTTTATTTCTTATATTTATATATTGATACTTTACAAATGCACCATACTAAGAGTAGGTAGTATGCAAGTTTGTAGCTTCGGCTCTGCGTTTGTATTATACATATAGGTAGACGAGTTGTTCTCTGAGTACCCACAATAAATAAAACCGCCGTACGACTCAGTCAACGGCATTGTTGACGCTGACGTTTTATTTCAAGGGTCAAAAAGCTTCAATTCATCAACTTTTTCATGTCGACACAAAACTGTGTCAGAACTGCGTAATAATCGTCAAAGTTAATAGCGGCAGTACAAATAAAGCCTTAGGGCTCCACTCTCGAGCGTACGCTACTGTTGATATTTGTTTCCGCTGCGCGCAGTAACTTTATTCCTCTTCCACTAAACAGGGTGCCTAGCTAACGGCACAATCGCTTACGATTCGTAGCTAGCTTTCCCTATCGCTCCTCCGTAGTGGCGCGACAGAGCCATACTGCGTTTTGATCGCCATATAGCGTCAAAGTTGTCACTTTGCTAAGGCCGGCAGACGTATTTCACTGTGGACATGACTGGCACTTACGTCGTTTTTATTAGTGGGTGGTATTTCCAGGCTTATGTATTTATGTTTGTATTTGTCTTGCAATCATGCCTGTCTTTGAACTCTTGTACTGAACTGAGTCATTTCAAGCTGAGTTGTCGTAATTTTTATGTCATGAGAGATCATTAAAATGTTTAAATAGGTTTTGTAAAAGTTTGAATATCTAAGGAGATTATCATAAATCACTACTTCCTAAAATACTTTCTGTCATCAGTCGAGAGCAGCACCTCGATTTTAAAGATTTGTTCGCAATATCTGTCACTTTAGTTGTCCTTAACGCATTTTTTTCTAGAATCTAACAGGAACAAGTGTATCCATACTAATATTATAAATGGGTAAGTGTGTGTGTCTGTTTGTTTGTCCGTCTTTCACGGCAAAACGGAGCGACGAATTGACGTGATTTTTTAAGTGGAGATAGTTGAAGGGATGGAGAGTGACGTAGGCTACTTTTTGCCTCTTTCTAACGCGAGCGTGACCGCGGGCAAATGCTAGTATAGAACTAAAATTACCAAATTGAAAGGGGGTTTTCCATTTTAGAATTTTCGCTCCTGATGCCTCTTAAAACGAGCCGCGAAAGTCCCTTGGTGTTACATTTTACTAAAATCTTTCTCTTTTGGTTAGAACCGCATAAAATTTGATTACACGCTCCAGAAATATGAGCTGTATTCCTTCATTCGTTGGAACAAAGAAAAGTTTCAACATTATGGTCGTGTTATATCGAGTATCATGCAACTTTATCATGCATGTTGAACAATGGATATGAGCCTTTGTAAATTATTACGGCAATCTAGATGATATAATACCTACGCGAAATACTCATACAACAGTACTAGTTTTTTTTTTATGTTAGAGAGAATAACAAAACCTGTGGATTATAATGATGATGATTTTTTTTTTTATTTACACTATCTTCACTTTTAACATAGTTTGAAAACAGAAAAAAATGCAGATAGCAGATACAGTAAAGGTCAAATATATCTCTGATTCTGACTCATCATCCTCCTTGCGTTATCCCGGCATTTGCCACGGCTCATGGGAGCCTGGGGTCCGCTTTGACAACCAATCCCAAGACTTGGCGTAGGCACTAGTTTTACGAAAGCGACTGCCATCTGACCTTCCAACCCGAAGGGTAACTAGACCTTATTGGAATTAGTCCGGTTTCCTCACGATGTTTTCCTTCACCGAAAAGCGACTGGCAAATATCAAATGACATTTCGCACATAAGTTCCGAAAAACTCATTGGTACGAGCCGGGGTTCGAACGCGCGACCTCCAGAACGAAAGTCGCACGCACTTACCGCTAGGCTACCAGCGCTTATCTTCTCAGCGATATCTCTGATTCTGACTACTTAAAGGTAACTTGTAAGATACTGCAGCATTTTACACTTTAAAACATTTTGTTCAAAAAGTTGAAAACACAACCTCAGAACTCATATCCAAAGTATCTGTATCAAAGCCGGGTCACGCCGCGACCGACATGCAATGGTTAATTATGGTAATATTGTCGTAGTTGCACAAACTTTCAAACATGTAGCCAACTCGACGATTAAAAGAAGGGTGGTATTTAAACGAAAATCAAAAAAATTACTTTTTTTTACGCAAATATAGTCCAAATTCATATCAAAAATACTAATTGAACAGCAAAATTTGCAACTCAAAATATTACTAAATACACTACAATATTATTCGTGGCGTGCATCTATTTTAACTTTTAGTAAAGCTTTTTCATGATTGCATCGCTAATAATTACTAACGCACAGTATACCTAGCAACGCTTTTTTTTTTAAATGTAGCTTCTATTTTTACATAATATACAGCAGTTTAATCTAAATGACACAGCATTTTTTTCTAATTGCAATCAATTTTTTTATTAATTACAACATAAAGTGACCAGCAAAAAAACATAAAATTTAAAGCGCAAGCGCACAGAGAAGAAGAACGGCTTTTTTGACTGCATTAAACAGCTTTTACGGTTCAACGAGTGATAGTCCATCCCTACGCAAGATGACGCGATTGGCGGATCGAGCAAGTTCTAACCTAACCTTACCCACTTTTATCACAAAACTTTTATTCCTTGAGGGTTACAGTTCTAACCGAACCTACTTAACCCACTTTTCTCACAAAAGTTTGTTTCCGTGAGGGTCGCAGTTCTAACCTTTTTTTTTTTGTTGACGGAGTGGGCAATGTTTTTACGCATTTCTCCCCGCCCATGATGGGGAGGGTATGTGGGACTCACTCATTCAGCTCCCTCTCCTGGCGAGAGGGAGGGAAAGAGAATACCCACTAAACCCCACTCCGGCGTCGCACCCTCTAAGATGTTGTATGGGGACATTACGGGCTCGCACATTCATTCTTCCGCAATGTCCCCCGTCTTTCCCGACGTTAGGCCAGAAAACCCGCACCAAGGAAGGGGACAATCAGGGACGCTTCTGATTCTCCCCCCAGTCGTGTAAGGCCGTACAATGTGGGCCCCAACCCACTGGCCCTATTGAGGGAGGGCGCCGTTTATTGCGAACTGCGCGCGTCTACTTCCTCTACGTCTTTGCCGATGCGAAGGCGCATAGGCCGCATTTTCGCGTTCTCGCTCCTCTGTCTCCTTCTGCGAGATGATGTCCTCACAGAAGGAGATGACCGCTTTCCAGTTCCTCTCGCTACGGAGCATGGCTGCAACGACGCTGTGCAGCGATAGGTCCGTCGTTCCTATTGCTGCGGTGAGAGCGCGGCGCTCTTGCTCCCAGTGGCTGCACACCTCTAGCGTGTGTTGGGCCGAGTCGTCAGGGTCGCCGCACTGGTGACACTGGGGCCCCAATTCCCGCTTTATCTTGTGCAGGTAATGACCGAAGCAGCCGTGACCGGTCATCACCTGCGTTGCCCTATATGACAGGGCCTTTGCTTCCTCTTCAGCCACTCCTCCATATATGGGAGGACTGCCCCTATGGTGTGTGTTCCATACGGACTGTCCTCCAGACTGTCCTCCAGACTGGCCTCCCATAGCTCTCGGAGCCTGACCTTGGCCTCTCGGTCTGCCCGCTCTGCCACTTCTGGGTCCAAGCGTTGTCCTCTAGCTCTGGCCTCCGCCCTCATCGTATACCTCTCCGCCTGGACCTGGGCGTCGAGCTCCCATGGAGGAGTGCAGGCGAGGAGACACGCCGCCGCATGGGATACCGTCGAGTAGGCCCCAATTATTCTTAAGGCCACCACTTTTTGCGGCCGCCGGAGCAGGGATTTGTTTCCGCTCGACAGCCGGTCCGCCCAAATCGGGGCCTCGTATAGGGCCATACTTCTTACCACCCCCGCAAAAAGGCGGCGGCATGGGGCTCCTGGTCCTCCCACGTTGGGTAGCAGCCTGCCTAGGGCGGAAGCCACGCCCACAATTCGTGGAGCAAGTCGGGTGAAATGTTCCCTGAATTCCCATTTTCTGTCCAGGACCAGGCCAAGATATTTGATATTGGCCCTGACCTGGACAGATTCCCCCTCCACCTGAATCGTCAAGCCGGCGGGCAGGCGCCATCCTTTCCCCCCGAAAACTACCGCTTCCGTCTTCGAGAGGGCCACCTTTAACCCAAGCAGGCGAATGCGGCCGACCGTCAGTTCTGTGCCAACCGCCGCCCTCCTCAGTGTCTCCTCCAATTCTCTTCCCCGCACAGCCACCATTGTGTCGTCCGCGTAACATATGGTGGACATGCGGGGAAGCGGCGCCCCCCTTATCACCCAATCATATCCGATGTTCCACAGGAGTGGTCCTAAGACTGACACCTGTGGAACACCGCAGGCCATTTCTCGTTCTGCTCGACCTTCTCTTGTTTCGTAGAGCACTACTTTCTCAGATAGGTAGTGCTCCACGATTGTCCTCAGGTGGTGGTACCGAAGTGCCTCCTTGATTACGTATATGAGAGGGTGCCGAAGGCGTTGGCGATGTCGAGTGATAACGCTACGACACCCTGCCCTCTCCCCGCTGCATCCTCACTAAATTTCCTAAGAGAGGAAAGTGCGTCCATTGTGGACAGCCCCGCCCGGAACCCGAATTGCCTGTCACTGACGTCCGGGCCGGTGTTCTTAAGATGTTGGAGAATGCGGCCAGCAAGGATACGCTCCAACATCTTCCCTACCTCGTCAAGGAGCACTATTATTGGCAGATATCCGGAGGGACTGTCCGGCGGGCGGCTATCTTTCCTGAGGAGGCACAACCTACTCTCTTTCCAGCCTCTCGGAAACAGGCCCTCCTTCAGGCAGTCATCAAAAAGTTCCCTAATTCGGTTTCCGAGATGCTTTAGCATGATAGGTAGGACTTTTCCAGGTACCCCGTCAGGCCCAGGAGCTTTTTTACCTCCCCTCAGGCGGATGTCTACCCTCATAATCTCGTCGTCAGAGACCCAAGGGAGTCGCAGTTCTAACCTAACCTAACCCACTTTTCTCACAAAAGTTTGTTTCCGTGAGGGTCGCAGTTCTAACCTAACCTAACCCACTTTTCTCACAAAAGTTTGTTTCCGTGAGGGTCGCAGTTCTAACCTAACCTAACCCACTTTTCTTACAAAAGTTTGTTTCCGTGAGGGTCGCAGTTCTAACCTAACCTAACCCAATTTTCTAGCAAAAGTTTGTTTTCGTGACGGTGACAATTCTGCTCCTTAGAAATAATGCAATGAATTAAGATATTGTAGCTATAATAATTATTAAATTAGCTGAACGTGAATACTTAAAAAATAAGAAAAAAGGATGTATGCTCTTCGAATTAAATAATTTGCTATGAAGACGGGTAAATTGCTGCGCAATTAGTATTTTTGATAAGATTGTTGTATTTTTGTTCCTAAAGGAATTTAATTGTCTTGCAGTAGAGGAAAAAAGTAATGTCGTGCTGATGTGTATTTTGGAATAATCTGCATTACTAGTTTTGTTAATCATTTAGTTTATTTGCAGTGAAGTAATTAATTTGATGTACAGAAGTATATTATTGATGACGATAAATTGATAGGCGATTATTTTTTTGCTGTGCGTTTAATAATATCCCTTAAAAGAAATACAGGGCTAGCACATAATTGGCGCGAAATTATGTCGCCACGACACGACATGACTACCCGTCCTTAAATAATTAAAATAAGACAACATTAAAAAAAACCACGACATGGCTTATAACACTCCCGACTACTTCTTCAGCTTTCAAACAAAAAAAATCTAAATTAATTATTGGGTTCATCTGTTCAAAAGGTACGATGACACATAAAGACAAACACACAGACAGACAGACAGATAGACAGACAGACAAACAGACAGACAGACACGTATACCACCACACTTATAACACCCTCTCGTTTTGCATCGGGGGTTAGAAATACGTGTGATCTATGACGCAACGACATACTGTTAGGTACACAAATCATGTGCTAGCCTTGCTGGTTTGAACAAGTAGGGAATCTGTGTACATCAAGGTATTCAACTTACGTGACACTTCAAAGGTGTACGTGTTATACCAAATATATGTAATCTGCAAAGTAGCAGCGTGGCAATTTATTGTAATCCTCCTTCGTGGAAAAATGATAACGGGCATATTTTTACTCTCAAGGAGGAGAGACTGAAAATTTATAGAATTGTCATGTAGCCTCACCACATTTTGCGATAATAAGAACGCCTGTTGTTAGCTCTATTTCTTTGTATTCGTTTTTTGTGTATTACTCATAACATAACTAAGTATGTATGTGAGGTGTGCAATAAAGAGTATTGTATATTGTATTGTACGTAATTTTTTACATGACATTTGCGGCAGTGTTGCATTCGTTAGTAATGTCAGGCTGCAATGCTGATGTTGCAGACAAGGAGAAACAACAAAATTTGTCCACCTAAACTAGAGCTAGTTCCGTTGTTGCCAAAAATAATCATTTCCTTTTTAGATTTACATTGATCGGGATATTTTTATACTACGTCGGCGGCAAACAAGTATACGGTCCGCCTGATGGAAAGCGGTCACCGTAACCTATGGACGCCTGCAACTCAAAGAGTGTCACATGCGCGTTGCCACCCCATTAGAAACATGTACACTCCCCCTTGCTGTGTTAAGTATAAGTACACAGCAAAAAGGAGTGTACAAGTTCAAAGGAGGGTTTGGGTTGTCGACGACTCAAAGAACAATAGACGGAACAAATTAGTTCCGTAAGTCCTCCCGTCGTCAGCATCCCGCACCCTCGTTGAGCTCTGGCAGCCTTACTCACCGGCAGGAACACTATGAGTAGGGTCTAGTGCTATTTGGCTGCGGTCTTCTGTAAGGCGGAGGTACTTCCCCAGTTGGGATATGGACTGTGATTACCTTCACAACACGGTATTATCACGGTCTAGGTATATCCCGGTCAATATAAATCTAATAAAACTTACCGTTAATCATTCAAAAGTTATAATTTCCTCTGTTCTCTTTTAAAATTTCTCCCAAATTTTCACTCCGTCGCAAATTTTACATAACTTTAAAAATATTTGCTGACGAGAACTCGAACTTTTTCCAATTCAAGGAACTGCACGAGAAATATTATATTCCCGTCCGAAAGCTTTCACGGGCATTATCCCGTCTGAGTCGATTCAACACCCCTTTTAGTTGGGTGTTCAGTTTCCATCAGTGCGCTTTGTATATCAGCTCGGGTTCCTAGGAATAATCGGTTATCTTAACAAACAGACGAACTAAGTTCTAGAGTGGAGCTAGTTTTACATTATGTTAGTTCCGTTTCGAAATTCCTCGAAATTCGGATCTGCGTAAAGCAGTCGATAAAGAAGTGAGTTGCAGAGCAGTCTGGACTGGTGGATAATTTCAACTATTGATTTTTTTTTACATTATTGACTAGGGTGTCCATCAAACACATCTTCTGTATGCGTCCAGTCTCTTCTTCTCTCTTCTTTGTCCAGCTCATTTCTTAGTTTAGCTGGGGTCGGGCCTCCTCGTACGTCGGCGCCAGGACAATCTATCCTGGGTTGTCTTTGTGGTCAGGTTTTGTGTCCGCATGTCTCTCTCGACATTGGACCACCAGGTTACCGGTCTTCTGCCTGGTCCTATGGAGTTGCTTGGGATGTTCATAGCCTTCCTGTTTCTGTACACGTCTAGTGGACATATTCAATAGCGCTCTCTATCTACCAATCTATTTTTTTATAGAAAAGGAAATATTGAAAAAAAAAAATAGCATTAATGGGTATACTACAAAAATTGAGCTATCCCTTTCAGACTAAGCAAGTCTTGAGTGTAACACGGGCAATAAAGGGCTGATATGATGATGATGATGAGTGCAACACTGATCTTAAACAATTATTTTATCCTTAACTTATACTAGCATGCTCCTCCGTGACTGCCTAAGAATTTCACCACCCCTTTCCTCCCGTGGGTATCATAGAAGTTTACTCTGGGTTCAACTGTAAGGTAGGCGATATAATAGGCTAGCACTTTTTACTGCAATATCACAATTTCGTTTTCTTTCAACTACTTGATTGCAAAGAGTGGCCCTGAAATCTGAACAATTTCATGACCTTTATGAAATATGATCTCGAGTTTATGTATGTAAGTACAACAAGTTGCCTTTCATGCCTTTCATTGTGTACCTACTATTCCAAAATGAAGGCATTTTTTACAGTTTTTATTTAAAACGATATCGAAGTCATAATATTAGTTGAGAATAGAACTTAGCTGCTAGACATTCTATAATTATCAGTAGATTCCAGTACATTGGGTAATAATACAATACACCGTGTTCAAGCTAGTGAACAATAGCTACTTAAATATTATGCTTAGGTATAACTACATGTGTAAACAATACGATTATATATATTATGTTTATGATTATAAAACATCTACATAATTAATTATAAGACATTCAGAAAAAACTTTTCATTGATCACAAATACTTAATCTCTTTTTTTTCCTAAAAGTAGGTAGACCAGGGTAGAGTACTGTAGTATGCCTTCTGTCGTCAATCTGACTTTTTAATGTAAGTACCTAAAATTATTTTGCTTTCCAATAAATGTTGAATGCCTGTTTTTTTTATATCCAACTAGCTTTTTCCCGCGGCTATCCCGTGTAGTAATATATTTTCCTATACAAACTTTAGACCCCCATTTTACCCCCTTAGGAGATGAATTTAGAAAAATCCTTTCTCAGTACTTTTATACACTTTTCAAGAAACTTACGTGCCAAATTTAGAATCTCTAGGACCAGCGATTTCGGCTGTGCGTTGATATGTCAGTCAGTCAGTTGCTGCTTTTATATATTTAGAAGATAGCAACGTGTGAAAGGGTTGTATTGCTCTTTTGCATACTTTCACAGAATAAAAAAAACCCAAGCACTGGTAAAAACTTTAATGATAAGTAAACTGAACGTAAATTTTAGCATGCCAATTCAATTTTTGGCAGAGGCTAGCGCACAAAAAATAAAGCTTTGTTAAAATCTCTCTTATAGATTTAATCTGGCATGCAAAAAGCGCTTCAGAAAAACACTTTTCCCATTCATCTTAATTCTTAAGATTTTAGCTTTAGTGCATAATTTGTAACATTTTTTAAACTGCATCTAAGATTATTTCATTATTAATTGGGAGTCGTTTGAATACGTCGTCTTTAGGGCCTGGCCACATGGGCGCGTTGCGGCGACGCACCGCAAAAACTCTGCGTTGCGTTGCCGCGCCGCCAGTTTTTGCGGCAGGAAATCTGCGGCGCGGCACCGCGACGCAAGAACTCGCGGTGCGTCGACGCACCGCAAAAACTCGCGGCGCGGCACCGCAACGCAGAATTTTTGCGGCGCGTCGCCGCGCCGCCAAAACTGGCGGTGCGTCGCCGCGCCTCGATAACTATACACAGTGCAGAACTTCACGATCAGTCTTTATCCAGACATGGATCCCATTACGCGCATTCTGCTCTTGCTCGTATTACGGAGGCGCTTAAAAAAAAAGGAGACGAAAAGAAGATGCTGGGTCAACCCATATATATATATAAAATGAATAATGACGGAACTCATTTTGAAAGGAAATATGCGGCATTAAAGACAAGTGAAGTGAAGTTAAAGGATATTTCAGAATGACAATAGCAAGTTTCGAAGAACTGGTCTTTAAAATCTCACCTCGAATAAAAAAACCGGCCAAGAGCGTGTCGGGCCACGCTCAGTGTAGGGTTCCGTAGTTTTCCGTATTTTTCTCAAAAACTACTGAACCTATCAAGATCAAAACAATTTTCCTAGAAATTATTTATAAAGTTCTAATTTTGTGATTTTTTTCATATTTTTTAAACATATGGTTCAAAAGTTAGAGGGGGGGGGGACGCACTTTTTTTCCTTTAGGAGCGATTATTTCCGAAAATATTAATATTATCAAAAAACGATCTTAGTAAACCCTTATTCATTTTTAAATACCTATCCAACAATATATCACATGTTGGGGTTGGAATGAAAAAAAATATCAGCCCCCACTTTACATGTAGGGGGGGGGGGTACCCTAAAAAAACATTTTTTTCCATTTTTTATTTTTGCACTTTTTTGGCGTGATTGATATACATATTGGTACCAAATTTAACGGTTACTGAGATTATCCGCAGACGGACGGACGGACGGACGGACGGACGGACGGACGGACGGACGGACAGACAGACATGGCGAAACTATAAGGGTTCCTAGTTGACTACGGAACCCTAAAAACAATATATATTTAGAAAACCTGTCGGACCTCTGGAGATGCTGGGATTAACTAAATATGCCGAATACCGAATATTTACCGAATATTCGGCCCCTCTCTAATGTGGACGAAGGACGAAAGGACAGCCTTATAGACAGCAGGCAGGCAATTATGGTCGCGCGATAAATGATAAAAATATCAGGCCGTCCCTATCGCACTATTTGTGCGATAGGGACGGCCCGATGTTTTATCATATATCACGCGATCATGATTGTCCTGCAGCTTCTTATTGCTATCGGTGTCGAGTACTTATCTATCTAAGTTAGGTATCTATTTTAAATATGACGGTGTAATTGTGTGCAGTACAGTACCTACAAAAAAATGGTACAGAAATTAAAAATAATTACAGTACGCTGAACCAAAATAATATATTACTTACAATACTATATATCATATCATTTTCCTCAAAGCATTTTTCCTGTCTTTGTGTATACTACCTACGGTTGGCAACCCTACACCGCTCAATGTGGCATTTGCACGATACGGCAACGTGCCGCGGCGGCCGGCCGTGTCGCAGTTGTTAGCTAAGCTACCCTTGTGTGCGTGCGTGATGACACGATGCGCTGGTTGTTCTTTTAGGTATTTAAGTACTTTTAGGTGTTTAAGTACTTTTAGGTATTTAAGACGCTACAGGAGCGAAAATGGAAAGGAAATCCCTTTCAATTTGGGAATTTTAGTTAAATATACTAGTGTTATTAACTAGAGATTTATCGAAAAAAATTGTCCATTCAGAACAACTCAGTTAAAAGATATTGCGATAAAATCTTTAAAATCGAGGTTCCGCTCTCGACTGTTTCCTCCTTCAAAACTTAATGAATCGTAAGTGCGTTTTCACATTATCCGATCCGATATCGGATGTAGGACCGATATCCCATACATTACAGGCGCCATCTTGTATTTTTTCCATTGAAATCCTTACGACATCCGATATCGGATCGGATAATGTGAAAACGGCCTAACGGAATTTAATTACTAACAAAAATAATTGATTAGTCTATAATTTGGATGTTTACATTATTGCAATACATTAAGACGCTACGGGAGCGAAAATGCTAAAATGGAAAGGAAACCCCTTTCAATTTGGGAATTTTAGTTAAATATACTAGTTTTATTAACTAGATTTATCGAAAAAAAAATTTCCATTAAGTGTCGTTCGTTCTGTGTCGAAAAAATCATTGCTCTATCTTCAAAAACCAAGGAGGAAATAGTCGAGAGCGTTTGTATGGATAACTGACCTGTATCGTATCGTCTTAAGAAATCTGATTTCAAAGGTTTAGTTTCCTAAATTAGGAAATCTAATCATCAATATTATTGCAATGTAAAATTATTTTTTTCTTTTTTCTCCGTGTTTTCTAACGCGCTTATTTTTAGGAGGCGGTTTTTTTTTCATGGTTTGTTTAAGGTATACACCGACATGTTGTAAACATTTTTTAGTTTTTCGTAAGTTAGTCGTTAAAGGTGGTCTACAGCTAAAATTGATCTACGACAGAAATGATCTGTACATATTAAAGTAAGTAGGGAAGAAAACCGCCATGCTGAAGTGTATTTGTGCATGCCACGTCTGGTCTGTCGCATGCATGGTGAGACGACTTGGACGCCTTTATGAGTGACTGCATGGCCGGAAAAATAACACCAGAGGGAGTTAAGGAAATCAAGGGGAAAGGCCTTTGCCCAGCAGTAGGGCACTATAACGGGCTAATTAAAAAAATCTGTACCAGTTTAATTTTAATCTATTTTTAAGAAATTTTCCTACTAAAATGTAGATTCTAGCGAAAAAACGTACCTGGGTTTTTCCAGTTGAACATTATTTTTAGCTGCAAGCCACTATTTACGATTTAATCGATTTAAATAAAACTTGCCTACTAAATTATCCATTTGCATATTGATCCTAGCGAAAACACGTACGAAAACGACGTACGTTTTTCTGTTTTACTTTTTTAAAGGCACAGGTCACACGTTTTTCATCAAATCTATGTCGTACCGTTTAGGTTTTTTGGCTAATTGTTACCAATCT
Source organism: Leguminivora glycinivorella (assembly GCF_023078275.1). Lineage (NCBI taxonomy): Eukaryota > Metazoa > Arthropoda > Insecta > Lepidoptera > Tortricidae > Leguminivora > Leguminivora glycinivorella. The sequence continues at coordinate 16,393,210 of NC_062985.1, read as the reverse complement.
TGAGTATCATTTTTTTTGCGCCATAATGAAAAAGGCCGTTTTTGGAAATTTTTGATTGACTCGAGCGTCTTTAAAAATAAAAATATCAAAACGTTCCAACACAGATAAGATTAATAATTAATAACAATCTGACTGGGAACAAATCAAATTATTTTATTGAATATTTTTTTGATTTGTTATTTAATAACCTAACAACAAAATTAAAATTTTGAAAAACTCCCGACCGCGACATATTGGACCGATTTTCATGAAACATGGCTAAGAACACTCCCGACTAACTCAGCTTTCAGACAAAAAAACTAAAAGAGTTTTTGAATGATTCACGGTTATTTACATTAGACTTATATTGACCGGGATATAGACCGTGATTACCTTTTTGATTTTTGTCGAGCTCCCGACAAAAATCAAAAAGGTAATCACGGTCTATATCCCGGTCAATATAAGTCTAATGAAAAAAACTAAATTTAAATCGGTTCATCCGTTCGGGAACTACGATGCCACAGACACACACACACATACACAGACAGACAAACAGACAAATAGACAGACAGACACGTCAAACTTATAACACATAGGAGGTGCAAGCACTAATTGTTGCCTTGGGCCTTGTCTTTTTTTCTTTCGTGTTAGTATGATGTATATTTCAATTTATAGAATAATCTGTGTTGAAAAAATCAGTCTACCTTCAAAAACCAGGGGGGAAATAGTTGAGAGCGTTGGTATGGAAATTGAACCGTCCTGTATCGTCTTAAAAATATAATCGATTGTCGATTTAGCCCCGCTCCCCAGCTGCCAGCTTGCAGACCTGAGGTTGACTATGATAAGAGAAGCATCTTAGCAGGTTGCCTTAAGGGCCTACTCCAAAATCCTGCCAGATTTCCGTCCATAGTCCATAATAGTGCGTAATTTTATTTTCACGAATTTATCGGATTCGGATCAAACGTAGTCCGAAAGCGCTCTATTTTTTTTATTACACGACTGCCCCAAAAAAAAAGAGTGTATTGTTTTCAGCGTTCATGTTTGTAAGTATGTAAGTATGTATGTATGTGAGTTTCTTTGTTCCACCATAACTTCTGAATGCCTTAACCGATTTAAATGAATGATGTATCATTGGAATCCTTACGTCACCCCAATGAACATAGGATATGTGACGTCACTTAAAATTCAATATGGCGGGCGTATTACGTCATAATGCGCAAACTTTAAAAAACAATTTTTTGCAAATCTATCGAGTGGGGTATCAAAATGATGAGCTTTTAAAGGCGATTAATAATATATACACATTATATGCGTTTATGTCTTGTTTTGAGAGATTAAGAGTTTTCAAAATATGTAACTTAAACAAATCTAATAAAAACAAATATTATTGAATGAGACATTAAAATGAAGACTTTAGATAGAGGATAATAGAAAATTATATTAGGTATTCGGAATAACAGTAGGTGTTATTCGGGGACCTAATAGTTAATAGACTATGAATCGCGCAAATTGGGTAGAAAACGTTAAAACTTAATCTAGGTACATTTACGTTTGTTTATTAGGCAATACGATCATAAAGACACAAAAGAAATCTGCGTCGATTTACAGATCAAAGCAGGTGCCCGACTGATTTTTCGAGAAAAAATACAATCATTTTCGGCACGCCAACAGCGATTCGCCGACGGCTTCTTTGGCCGAATAACAATTAGAAGAATCTCATTACGCATAGTATAATATTCATCTGTAGTTGTAGATCATTTGGCATTAGGTACTGGTAGTTTTCTAGGACTCGCGTATAATTTGGTGTATAGATTCAAGAAGCTACTACCTTTAACTTTTCTAACAAGTTTCTAAATATATGAGAGTTCTATACCTATTCAAAGCTATTTATTTCGAGCCTGAGATAGCATATGGACCAATTTCATGAGGCCGAAGGCCGGAAGGCACCCACATACTTAGAGTCGAGCGCAGCCCGACGGACGCGGTCCATGGCCGGGCGCCGAAGGCACCCTCATACATAGAGTCGGACGAAGTCCGACGCACGCGGTTGAAGACCGGGCGCCCAAGCCGCCCTCATACATAGAGTCGGGCGAAGCCCGACGCACGCGGTTGAAGGCCGGGCGCCCAAGGCGCCCTCATACATAGAGTCGGACGAAGTCCGACGCACGCGGTTGAAGGCCGGGCGCCCAAGCCGCCCTCATACATAGAGTCGGGCGAAGCCCGACGCACGCGGTTGAAGGCCGGGCGCCCAAGCCGCCCTCATACATAGAGTCGGACGAAGTCCGACGCACGCGGTTGAAGGCCGGGCGCCCAAGCCGCCCTCATACATAGAGTCGGGCGAAGCCCGACGCACGCGGTTGAAGGCCGGGCGCCCAAGCCGCCCTCATACATAGAGTCGGACGAAGCCCGACGCACGTGGTTGAAGGCCGGGCGCCCAAGCCGCCCTCATACATAGAGTCGGACGAAGTCCGACGCACGTGGTTGAAGGCCGGGCGCCCAAGCCGCCCTCATACATAGAGTCGGGCGAAGCCCGACGCACGCGGTTGAAGGCCGGGCGCCCAAGGCGCCCTCATACATAGAGTCGGGCGAAGCCCGACGCACGCGGTTGAAGGCCGGGCGCCCAAGCCGCCCTCATACATAGAGTCGGGCGAAGCCCGACGCACGCGGTTGAAGGCCGGGCGCCCAAGGCGCCCTCATACATAGAGTCGGGCGAAGCCCGACGCACGCGGTTGAAGGCCGGGCGCCCAAGGCGCCCTCATACATAGAGTCGGGCGAAGCCCGACGCACGCGGTTGAAGGCCGGGCGCCCAAGGCGCCCTCATACATAGAGTCGGGCGAAGCCCGACGCACGCGGTTGAAGGCCGGGCGCCCAAGGCGCCCTCATACATAGAGTCGGGCGAAGCCCGACGCACGCGGTTGAAGGCCGGGCGCCCAAGGCGCCCTCATACATAGAGTCGGGCGAAGCCCGACGCACGCGGTCCAAGGCGCCCTCATACATAGAGTCGGGCGAAGCCCGACGCACGCGGTTGAAGGCCGGCGCCCAAGGCGCCCTCATACATAGAGTCGGGCGAAGCCCGACGCACGCGGTTGAAGGCCGGGCGCCCAAGGCGCCCTCTTACATAGAGTCGGGCGAAGCCCGACGCACGCGGTTGAAGGCCGGGCGCCCAAGGCGCCCTCATACATAGAGTCGGACGAAGCCCGACGCACGTGGTTGAAGGCTCTCATAGTTAGAATCGAGTGAGGCCATGTACGCGGTCCAACGCCGGGCCAGGGCTGCGTCACTACTATTAAATATCAAGAACCAACACCATGACCTAAATAAAATAATTATGGTTCATGAAATAAAACTATGGAAACGGATTAATTTTAAATTCATTATACGCGATTTAATCCGTTTCTATAGTTTTATTTCATGAGTACTATCGCGGTAACCGAAGACAATATTAATTATGGTTTGTTTGTGTGGTCACTAAAATGTAAGAAATAAAATAAATAATTAAAAAATTAAAAAATACGACTGCGGTTTTAAAGCGAACTGAAAAGATGAAAATAATCTTTAGATATGCTGGTTAGCCAACTTGATTAATATAAATTAGAATAATGAGTGTTTAGTCAGGTTCATAAATAGCTAAAGCAAAAGTTAATGCTCATGGAGGATATCGTCTGTACGTGGATATTTTATTTCAATTGCAGTCGGGGGACCTTCTTGTCAGATTTTTGTCCACTGTCCCCCGACTGCAATGGAAATAAAATATCCAGGTACAGTCACGATATCCTCCATGAGCATTAACTTTTGCTTTAGCTATTTATGAACCTGACTAAACACTCATTATTCTAATTTATATTAATCAAGTTGGCTAACCAGCATATCTAAAGATTATTTTCATCTTTTCAGTTCGCTTTAAAACCGCAGTCGTATTTTTTAATTTTTTAATTATTTATTAACGTAGGTACCTATCGTCATATTCAGATAGAACGAATATTTTCTTTACCTATGTATTTACAAATTGTCAAATCTTTTGGGAATGACATAAAAGTCATAAAATTATTTATTTAATTAAATTTTGAAAAAACCCCCGACCCCGACACGGTGGTCCGATTTTCATGAAACATGGCTAAGAACACTCCCGACTAACTCAGCTTTCAGACAAAAAAAAACAATCTAAATCGGTTCATCCGTTTTGGAGCTACGATGCCACAGAAAGACACACACACACACACACAGACAGACAGACAAACAGACAGACAGACAGACAGACAGACAGACAGACGGACAGACACGTCAAACTTATAACACCTCTTCGTTTTTTGCGTCGGGGGTTAAAAATGTTATTATTTAAATCTACCCATCGATGTACCCATTGCGGAAATATAAATTAGAGAGGCACTCCATAAATGTCAATAAACCCTTAATTGCATGATTTTACTTTTTTTAACAATTTACAGATATATGACACCATGGTGGTATATATGCTGAGCACTGGAAAAATAATGAAAAAAATCTATCACCATTTTTTTTATATGAAACAACGTAACTAAAAAACCGGCCAAGAGCGTGTCGGGCCACGCTCAGTGTAGGGTTCCGTAGTTTTCCATATTTTTCTCAAAAACTACTGAACCTATCAAGTTTAAAACAATTTTCCTAGAAAGTGTTTATAAAGTTCTACTTTTGTGATTTTTTTCATATTTTTTAAACATATGGTTCAAAAGTTAGAGGGGGGGGGACACACTTTTTTTTCCTTTAGAAGCGATTATTTCCAAAAATATTTATATTATCAAAAAACCATCTTAGTAAACCCTTATTCATTTTTAAATACCTATCCAACAATATATCACACGTTGGAGTTGGAATGAAAAAAAATATCAGCCCCCACTTTACATGTAGGGGGGGTACCCTAATAAAACATTTTTTTAAATTTTTTATTTTTGCACTTTTTTGGCGTGATTGATATACATATTTGTACCAAATTTCAGCTTTCTAGTGCTTACGGTTACTGAGATTATCCGCGGACGGACGGACGGACGGACAGACAGACATGGCGAAACTATAAGGGTTCCTAGTTGACTACGGAACCCTAAAAAGATGATTTTTAATAGCATATTGAAAAATTCGAATATTGCTTAGTATTTTATAGTGAAAAACTTTTCTAAATCTACTATTGATTCAATGTTTGTGATGCTTGGAAAAAAATCCATCACCAAGTAAAGAAGGGTTAAATATAAACGACACGAAGTTTAATTAGAACACAACAGTTCACAATTGCGAGCAGCGGTGACGCACCGCCAGTTTTGGCGGCGCGGCGATGCGCCGCAAAAATTCTGCGTTGCGGTGCCGCGCCGCGAGTTTTTGCGGTGCGACGACGCACCGCGAGTTCTTGCGTCGCGGTGCCGCGCCGCAGATTTCCTGCCGCAAAAACTGGCGGCGCGGCAACGCAACGCAGAATTTTTGCGGTGCGTCGCCGCAACGCGCCCATGTGGCCAGGCCCTACAGTCACTTGCTTGTACCAAAATGATGATGTGTATTTACATTTCCTCATTTAAAACATATAAAATGTTTATTTGACCAAGCTGTGATTTGTTTGATCATTAATTATTAGCATTATTTTTGTATTTTTGCTTATTCATTTGTTATTACATTATATAGGTATGTACCTATATAACATTTAACATCTCACGGAAACTATAATAATGATATTGCACTCTTCGTTACAAATCCCATGCACAGTTAACTTGGTCCTATTCCAAGTTCTATGCAAATCCGAAAACGGCACAGCTGCTCTTCCAAGCTATGGTAAACCTCGCATTGTTAATTGAAAACCAGGCAAAGCCCAATATTGAACGTTTTTTCTCAAAAAATTGAGTAAAATCTTTGTTTTGAAAAAAGTACCTAGTTGCAGGGTAGTCGTTGGTTTTCAGAATACATAATAGGACTACTATTGCTATGATCAATATTCATGTTTATTGTTGATGTGTAGATAATACATCTAAGACACACAGACATCGTGAGGAAACCGGACTAATCCCAATAAGGCCTAATTCACATCAAGGTCATCAAGAAAAAAAAAGGGAATATAAGTTTCATGTCCTTTAACAATACGAAAATATACTTAACGTATATTATTGTATCCATTTTCAAACATTTGTTTTCCTTTTTTTAATACAAAAACAAAGTAAACATATTCTCATCCTCTGTAACACCGATTCTAAGTCGCTGCTAAGCCGATTCCACAAACTCTGTGGAAACGTCAACCTACTTAACTAACTACTTAAAGAATTAGCTGCAGGTTTAAAATATGCAGAAACAATATAACGTCCATTGGCCCAATCAATACAATGAGCTGAAAATAGAACATACAGCAAATGCACGAATTGCCGTGTTTTAAGTATGTACATTAACGGTTGTCAACATCGTCGAAGACTTTTTTCAAGGTTGCTAGGAATCTTAAAAAGTCAATTTATATGAAATAGCCCCTTTTATTAACATATTATGTTAATCAAAAGATTTGTTATGGTCACTGGTTTCTTGTTATAGGACTATGGCCCGGACCCGACTCGGTCGCGGTCTAATGTCACTCATCCTTAAAAAACACTTTATTGGTCTAAGTTTACTTCTTTGTAGGGAAACAAATGCAAAGTAAATGACTAAATTTCCAGTTACAATTATCGCATGTTGGGTTCACACGGCGCAAAAAAAAAAAACTAAAAATCTTTTAGCTTTTATTTTGCATCAATAGCTGTAACATCGTCTTAACTAGTATTCCATAATAAATACAAAATTACAACCCCAAAGTTAATTATCAAATTAATTGGTACACAACAGCGCGTTAACTAGATCCTCATATCGCTTCCTGATCACGACATTAGCCTCGTAATGGAACGCATTGTGCGAACCACAATAATTTATAGGACAACGAACGACCATTGTGGCCGGTTGGCATCATGCCATAATCAGTGCGGGCGATTGGCGATATTTGAATTCCTGCTGGATAATTGCAATAATGGGCAATGCCACGGTACTTGAAATTAACAAAATCATATTTTGTTGTGACATCTGTAAACACTTGCTGAAAAATAGCACTGCCCGCTTAATAATCCTGTGTCGAAATCGCTTCGATTAGATCGGCAGTATTTTGCTCAGAGTCTCGGTAAAAGGCTCTCAATGAATATGTACAGCCAGAATTTTGCGCCTGTATCTACTTTTTTTTAAACTCATTTCTGATTTAAATTTCACATGAAATTTTAAAGTTTGTATTAGCCTCGTAATGGAACGCATTGTGCTCCACCACAATAATTTATAGGACAACGAACGACCATTGTGGCCGTTTGGCATCATATTGTCATAATCAGTGAGGGCGACTGGCGATATTTGAATTCCGGCTGGATAATTAAAAATAGAAATAGAATAGAAAGTGATATCTGATTATTACTTTCTGTCACGATGCCTGCACGTACCAAATGTTTCTTTTTAACCCAGTGGTTGACTGGTAGAGAATTCCTTAAGGCATTATGTCCACCATTTGTACTTATTTTTTTATGTGCAATAAAGAATAAATAAATAAATAAATAATTGCAATAATGTCAACGCTACGGTGCTTAAAACTACCAGTATCTTATTAGTTGGTAGCTGTACACAATTTTATTGCCGAGAGATAGAAACCAAGAACGCGTATACACACTATCCGCTTAATATCCTGTGTCGAAATCCCTTCGATTAGTTCGGCAGTACATTGTTTAGACTCTCGGTGAAAAGTTCTCAATGAACGACATTTTGCGCCTGTACTTATTTCACATTTTAAAGTTTGTATTCGCCTCGTAGTAGTAATGTGCAACACTAGGCAACTGAGGACCAACTACCTTGCGCCTTACTTTTAAACTTATCGAAGTCAAATTAAACACATTTTAAGGTTTGTATTTTTGTTAGTATTAGTCTCGTAATATAACACATTGTGCGATTTGAATCGCAATAATTTATACGACAACGTGCTCCACCGTAGACCGCATCATCACTTACCATCAGGTGTGATCGTAGTCAAACGTCTACCTATTCATACTAAAAAAAGTGTGATACTATATAGCACGACCACGGATGATTTTATTAATTCTGATGCGGTACAAATTCACGAAAAAAAATGTACTTTTTTGTACTGACGTTTAAAAAAAAATGTACCCTTATGATTTTGGAGTTTCGACATAGGGCCCGGGGTCGTGCTAGGTAGGTACTCCCTGGCACGACCACACTATATTTAATGAGATTTTAAATTTCTGTTGCAGTACAAATTCACGAAAAAAAATGTACTTTTTTGTACTTACCTTTTAAAAAAAAATACCCTCATGGTTTCGGAGTTTTGACATGGGGTGTGGTCGTGCTAGATAGGTGGTACTTCCTGGCACGACCACACTATATTTATGTTTAATTTGATGGTCAAATGAATACTAAACAAGTGTTTTGAAATTGTACTATGTAAATTACTTCAAAAACTTAGTGCGGTCGTGCCAGGGAGTACCTATCTAGCACGACCACAACCCATGTCGAAACTCCGAAACCATGAGGGTACTTTTTATAAAAAGGTAAGTACAGAAAAGTACATTTTTTTCGTGAATTTGTACCACTACAGAAATTAAAAAAATCATTAAATATAGTATGGTCGTGCCAGGAAGTACCACCTATCTAGCACGACCACACCCCATGTCAAAACTCCGAAACCATGAGGGTATTTTTTTTAAAAGGTAAGTACAAAAAGTACATTTTTTTTCGTGAATTTGTACTGCAACAGAAATTTAAAATCTCATTAAATATAGTGTGGTCGTGCCAGGGAGTACCTACCTAGCACGACCACGGGCCCTATGTCGAAACTCCAAAATCATAAGGGTACATTTTTTTTAAACGTCAGTACAAAAAAGTACATTTTTTTTCGTGAATTTGTACCGCATCAGAATTAATAAAATCATCCGTGGTCGTGCTGTATAGTATCACACTAAAAAAAACCGTACGCGGGCATTGTGGCCAATTGGCACCATGCCATGATCAGCGCTGGTGATTGGCGATATTCGGATTCCTGCTAGCTGCTGTGCCTTACTAAATAATGGGCAACGCCATGCAACTGCAGCGTTTCTCATGCCGTCTTTACTGTTGTAAATAAATTCCGAGGCAGGGTAAGACAAAGCGGGGGAGCTCGTTTTGACCCACCCTGTCTCCGATCGTATGGGTGTTTAGCTGATAGGTACACTCGATAAAAAGCTTTCATTATATATCTAGAGAAGAAATTAGGTACCTAACGCGAACATTGTGATCGGCTAATTCCACGTCATTCTCAATGCGATCGGCCATAATATTTCAATTTTTCTTTATACTGAATAATTGCCGTAATGGACAACACCATGCAACTTCTTAGCTCCTAGTTCTTCATGTCTTCTGTTATACTCGTAAAGAGGAAAGGCGATAACATGTTTTGTCTCACCCAGACTAGGATTGTATCGGTGTTTTGCCAAGATTCTCAGAAAAAGGCTTTCATTAAGTACTTACAGGCTGAATTAAGTTGGTACATACGCGGCTATTGCGGCTAGTTGGCATCGTGCCATAATCAGTGCTCGGCTATTGGCGATATTTGAATTCTTGCTGCTGTGCGCTGAATAATTGGAATAATGGGCAACACCAGGCAACTTAAAAGCCAGCAGTCAGCCCGGTTCTCATGGAAATAACTCAACTACATTTCAATTCAACGTCGTTAACGCTATGAGATGAAGTAAGGCGGCGATGAAGGCGGTAATTAGTTGGTGTCACATCAGATACCAAAATAAAATTGAAAAACACACAGCAAACATAGTATTTTTTTTAACAAAACTTGTTTTTGATTAATTTCGTTTGTTATTTAAGCTGGAGCAAGTCATTCTTATGCAAAGTTTCATTGTACGTGAAGTTTTAAAACAAAAACTTGAATGCTACCTACGGGAAGGTGAAATTCGTTCGAGTCTGTTGCGGGCTCTTAAAATAACCATTTCCAAATACGTTATGACAGGTGCCTGGCCTAGCCGCAGTGACAGTCCTTGACGCTACGCTACATGGCCATCATAAATTAAATATAACAAGATCATACCATCCCATACATTAAAATGCGACCGCCTACGAACGCGCTTACACTCCACCACACATAGATGGCGCCACAAAAAAATGCCTTGTTGCCATCGATTATTTGTAGATTGGCATTAAGTGTCAATTCCGAGCCGTAAATCTATTATGTCAAAAGTGACACTTAACGCCATCTACAAGTATAAATGACAGCTACAAGACATTTTTTTTGTGGCGCCATCTATGTGTGGTGGAGTGTAAGCGCGGTCTTAGGCGGTCGCATTTTAATGTAGGTATAGGATGGTATGATCTTGTTATATTTAATTTATGATGGCCATGGCCAAATGCAGTGTGGCTCTGTCGCAATGTGTGTGACTCTAGAAGAGCGATAGAAAAAGCTAGCTACGATACACTTACGCATCAAAAGGGAATAAAGGGATTGTGACGTTAGCTCTAGATACCCAGTTAGATACCCAAAAGCACAAACGCTTACGGTAATATCGTTATCGTAGCTATCTATTTGTATGGCTCTTCCATATTTTGCGAGAACCCAAATAGTCATATTTTTAGGCATTGGCTATCTGTTCACCAGAACGAGAATCGGAAATAATAATAGAATTATTATTTTGGAATACTAATATTAGCTAGTTTATAGATAGTTTTATAGATAGTTCTTAAGACATGTATGGGTTTTTTTTTTGCCTGCAATAAAACATTTGTATGTCTTTCCCATCACGGAACAAGGGTATTCCGGACCTTTGGGAGGCGTGCGCGGGGCCGAAGCCAACACGTAGAGGCCCTTTCGACACTTTAATGAAATGTAAGGGGTACACCGAGCGGATGTTGCCCTTGTCCGTATCATGGGACACACGCAGAGGCAACACCCGACAGGGTGTAAGGACTATTTGAGAGTTAATGGAATCTAAAATGAACTGGTCTATTTTGATGAAAGTGATGGACTAAATACTGGGCTATGGATAAAAACCGGACGCCTGCCTAATAAAACGGTATCCAATTCAATAAAACATTTATTATTATTATTATTTCCTTTATTTATTTTCCTTCTTAAGTTATTATTATTATATTGGCGCGACTGGTGCCAGACTGCGTTTCGACCGGCGACTAGCGTCGATGATTGTCATGAGGTTAGGCCGGCTGTACACATATATAGAGATAGGCCTAAAACGAGTGTACATCTGTGTCAACTGTGTACTCACTGCCCGCTTTTCGTGTTGGCTCGCAATTCCTTCGATTGGATCCGACCCATATTGTTTGGTGAGGCTCTGGATTAGTGTGTACAGTCAACCAATTGGAACCCTAGGCCACTACAACCATATCAAAATGACAAGCTGTAAAAGATTTCTTACAATCTGATTTATAACGTCACTATGACAAGGTTCTAATTGGTTGACTGTACAGGTTATAGTCCGTATCGTAAACAAAGGTTGTGATAGTTACACAATATTGTTCACTTTTTATATCACGAAGTGGGCAAGGTAGGGCTTGACGACTGTGCTGAGAAATTCCTTGTCGTCTTTGATACCGGAGACTAGTTTATATTTCCCTCCTCCCTCCATCTTTTATTTATTTATGATTTGTTATAATTCAAAATTTGACTTTCTTTCGTTTGTTATTCATATCCATTTAATAACAACTACATATATAATTAACTACTTTATTTTACCCTGAGACTAGGTAGACATTGTTCAATGTAATGATGTAGGTGCGGGTTACCTAATAGGAATGTTATGGATATGACAAACACAGATTGAAATATTTTGTAGTTTAAAACTTATATTTATAACACACATGTGACACTGTTTGAGTTGCAGGCGTCCATAGGTTACGGTGACCGCTTTACATCAGGCGGGCCGCATGCTTGTTTGCCACCGACGTAGTATTAAAAAAAAAAACAATTAAAAATATCCATACTCTTATATTATTTGCTGTTAACTGTTTTCCCAATGAATTTAAAAAAGCGAAACACCCCCTATCATTCGTGCGTTTCATCCGTGTGTTCAACTATTTAATTTTACCAAACCACTGAATAGTTAAATCAAGATCATTTCAGATATTTTAATACCCACATATTTAAATTTATAATGAAAAAATAAGAAGTATTATTTTCATTCATTTTGACCAAGGAATATTTATATAGGATTTACAATCTTCAAACTAAGAATCGTACCTCCATTTTCTAGCGCCCCCTATTAAATACTATCATAACTTCACTGATGATGCCTACATTTTTTTTTTTCAAAATGTGTATTGACGTGATATATGTAATTTGTTGTTATAAAACATAAAAACACGCAAAAATATTTGGGGAAAATATGATTTTGGTCACTCCCAGGCTGAGAAGCAGCGCCATCTAATTTTAAGCCTAAAAAGACCATCTAGATTCAATGGTACGCTTTTTTGTATGGGCTTTGTCAGTCCCGTATTATATCGTTCTTGATTTTGACGCATTACTTTTTTAATGTAACGCATAAAATTGTACATGACTAAAGTTGAATTTACTTGTTAAACCCAGAAACGTTCGCTTCATCAAACAGAACATCAAAACATTATGAGGTCATTTCAAATCTGTCATAAATTATAATTTGAGCAGCGGTCCGGGAAAGCACCCGCGGGAGCCATATGATACTTGAACACGTTTTAGAATACGTCGAGTGAAATATTTCTGGGACAGTCTCCTTTAGAATTTAAATTTAAGTAAGAAACGTCTGGCCACTAAGTTTTAACTTATGCTGAGTTAAGTATTTAAGCTAGGACAAGAAAATAGGATCCGTTTATTATATGTTTGTTGATTTTTTTTTTTTAAATAATGTGAAGTGAATGACACATTTTTAATTATCAATCAATCAATGTCAATAACAGTACATTATTACACGGCAAGCTAACGGTAATAATAAAGACGAAAAGTAACCTAGGTCACTCTCTATCCCTTCAACTATCTCCACTTAAAAAATCACGACAATTCGTCGCTCCGTTTTGCCGTGACGGATGGACAAACACACACTTTTCCATTTATAATATTAGTATGGATGTAAAAAGTATAAAATAAAGTCATCTCTTTTATTAAAAGGCTTTCGTTTCACCTTTTGAGTAAGGAACCCTAAAAAGTATGTTTCTAATTCTGCCCAGTTTAGAATAACTAAATTTCAGCACGATATTCTGTGGCCAAACGTAATTATACTTCCTATCCAAATCCGAGACAACAAATATTATTTACTATGCAGCACACGGAATCGTACCGTCCAAAGTCACACATTTCAGAGATATAAAATTTAAAAAACAAGTTCTCGCCATGCATACCTACTACCTTCAACATAGCCCAGCGCCCTGCGGCGTAAACCCATCATTACATGTTTTTGTGTCGTCCGAGTCACACGTAATTTCGTCAAAATAAGTGTTCCTCTAAAAGTGTAAATGTTGTGAATTTATGAAGTTCGGTAAGTGATTTAATACCTACTTATGTACCTATAGTGCGCTAAATGGTGATTATAGAATTCAAACCATATTTGAACAACTGCCGACCGCCGTATAGTACCGGCGAGTTTAGTCTAGTTATCGGCGAGTGTATAATAGTTTTGTTTTTCATTCGATCGTAGCTACGAGCTAATGTGATTTTACACATTAACACACAATTGTACTATCATTTAAGTAGCTTGCCTCACTTGCCTATTGATAACTAGAACTAAGAAGTTAACGAAATACTAAATTTATTTGCGGTCATATTTGGTCATACGATAGGATTTTCTACGACTACCTTCTTTTTCAAACAAAAGGCTTTCGGTATGAATACTTAAGTTGCAGTAGGAAAGTAATACGATGTAGTGTTACCTTATTACTAGTATATGTGTTTAAGTAATACGTAAATCACAGATTACTTACAGTAATATGTAACTATTAAACTACCTACTGACAATCGATGTGATCTCTGACTTCAATATTTACGAATATGATTTTACTCGTATATATCGTAGGCGTATAGAACAGTATATTATACGTTAACAACATGTCTGATCTATAAACATATTTTTTCTGGTTGGTGATAAAGCGCCTTTTATAAAAAGTTTAAAAGAAAAACGCATCGTTATGTAAATTGTAACAACATTCAACAATATTTATAAGTCAAACGAGCAATAGTTGTAGCAATATTTACAAATACTGGAACCAATAATTAAACTATATTTTTTCTGTTGATTCATTCAATAATGTATTAATAAATATAATGACCGACTGCACATTGCCAGTAACTGATGCATTTAAACAGGATGCGCTTGCACGATCTTACCTAAGGCGCCTTAACTAATACCGAATCCATGGCACAAACAGCAACACCTTTAACTGACTATCGTTAGACTTTATGCCGTGGTAATAGGGATCACAAATGTGTTGACAGTGTTGCCTGTTGCTTGCTGTTGTATATAGTACGGGCCGTACTTCGATGCCGACGAAAGGATTTATGCGAACATTACGGGTTTCTAGCTCGGCATCATGGTCACATCAAAATTTTTTCTATCAGTTTTGTGTGAAGACAAGTACCCTATGTGAGCAAGTCTCTTTTTGTAAGTAATTACCTACTATTTGGATGACATGTGTCTATGTCCAGCAATTAAATCATAAAGAAATAAAAATAAAGACATTAGAACATTAGATATTGTTTGACATTGTTAAGACATTAGAGATTATAATTATAAGAGCTTATTGTAAATAAAGATTTACTTGTGTCAATAATAAATATTGTAAGCATGTCTTGAAATAGTATTCCGATAGTATAATAGCGTCAAGGATGATTGGTTGAGTATCGGGTAGAAAAAAAAAAAAAAAATAAAACCCTGATGAGTGATGAAAATTGAGATTACAATGTTGGGTACCCCACTAAAAAAAAAAAAAAAAAAAAAAAAAAAAAAAAAAAATCGAGAGAGCTCCGCTAAATGCGTTGTAACTATTATATGTACCAAATTTTAATAGTGGCGTGGCTATTTTTCTCCACAAATAGTGTCGCGGGCTCCGCTAAATGCGTTGTAGCCATTTGTGAATGAATTGAATGAATTACTTTATTGCGATAAACATGGTATACATTAGTTGGTACATTACTATTTTTGACTAGCAATACATGTTTAGCCAAAAATGGCATGCAAAATTATATCTGAACCTACAGTAAAATGCCCTTCTTTATTAGTAGCGTGACTATTTTTTCTCCACGAATTGTGTCGAGGGCTCCGCTAAATGCGTTGTAGCCATATGTGCCCCACTTTAATAGTGGCGTGGCTATTTTTTCTCCACAAATTGTGTCGAGTGCTCCGCTAAATGCGTTGTAGCTATATGTGCCCCACTTTAACAGTGTCGTGGCTATTTTCCTCCACAAATTGTGTCGAGGGCTCCGCTAAATGCGTTGTAGCTATATGTGCCCCACTTTAACAGTGTCGTGGCTATTTTTTTTCATGAATTGTGTCGAGGGCTCCGCTAAATGCGTTGTAGCTATATGTGCCCTACTTTAACAGTAACGTTGCTATCTTTGTTCACAAGTTGTATCGAAGGCTCCGCTTAAGGCGTAGTAGCTGTTTGTGGCACATTTTAACAGTGATAGGCTATCCATTCAACTCAATTCAAAACCTTTAATGGCATAAACAAAACATGTCAAAAATACAAAAATAATAATACAATAAATAAGGAATTAAAATAATCTTAAACAACTTAGTCAAAAAATAATGATAAATTTAAATACTAACCATAATTATATATATAAAACACAAGAAATTAAAACAAAATGTTATCATTTTAAATTAAACTTACTATGTAATTCTCCACGAATGAAGTCAAGATCTCCGCTCTCTGACTGTTGAAACTTTGTGGGCTCCACTTTATTAGGAAATAAATAAAATAAACATTAATAGTGTGATCTTTGCTTCAAAACTGTATCGATGGCTCCACTTTTATAGATACATTTTATAGAGAACATTGTATTTATAGCGTTCTAGCTATATGCACATCAAGTCAACCTTAAAATGACTATATTTTCTCCACAAATTGTCTCAGGAGCTCTTCTTTCGTTCAAACTACATTGAGAATTCCGGTCTCACAGTGCATTGTCCACTGTGTTTTTCAATCGGTTTACGCTTCGGTGGATTCACGCTTCTGTCGCTACGTTCATCGGTCACTTCGCTCTTCGCTCGCAACTCCAACGTTCTTAGATTGCTTCTCTCCTCGCTGTATTCAATCTGTTTATTCTTCGGCCGCTCCGCTCCTTGGTCTCTCACAAATTAAAGATAGTAACATTACTCCGCTTTAAAAGTGTTAATGTTAATGAGATTTACATTATCTCGAGACTTGTTAATCAGATTTAATGTAATGTAATGTTGTTATATAACTTATGTAGGTACCTACCTACTTAACGCACATTATACAGAATGAATATAAGAACACTTTCGTCTAAGGATTGAACCAATGAACCAATGATTGAACAGTAAACAAAAATGTAAATCTTATTTTCCTTAAAATTGCTAATACTATTGCTCTGACAAGACATACAATATAATGTTGCTACACCATATGAGCATCATGCATACACTAAAATAATAAAATATACGCCGTATTAACCCTTCAGTCATAGCTCTATGACCTATACCACAGCCTATACCTACACAAATCACTTTACAATGCTTAGTACGTGTCATCATTAATTACTCGCTGTTATAATAGTTATAATAATGAAAATAAATAATCAAGGCGCAATAAATCCCTTTCAGGGTGGCTAGCCGAATGGCACAAACGCTCATGAAACGCTCACGAAACGAAGCGCTAGTAGATATCTATCTCTATCGCGCTTGCGTATTGGCGCGACAGAGCCAGCGGCGTATCGCTTTCGTTTGGCGTCGGAGAAATGCCATTCGGCTACGGGGCCAGGCGAGCAACGACTATACCTGTACGTTGCCACATACGCATTAACTACCTACATCCTACACTTTAATTAACATACCTCGATTGAAAGAGAAATCTAATACAATATTTAGAGCTCTAAACTATAGGGGAATTGTGGTACGGAAAACAGGGGCTGACTCGTGGGTGGTGCACATTATCTAGGCCTATATACCCGGGGCGTAAAATCACCGATGGAAACTAATACACACAATATAGTTGTGCAGTTATGCAGAGTTATTGCAGCCGTGAACAGCTAGATTAATAAATCCAATTAGAAAATAAAGTTTCCAATGAAATTAATATTTAAATTTGAAATCCCTGATTGACATACAGTCTCGCTTAGTAACTAGAAAGTTTAAATAGTTTTGATAGTTGATTGTATAACCCAACTACATATTTTCTTTCTTGTTAATTGTAGTTTTGTATCACAATACATAGTACAGCTTTACTGTAACGTTATTTTATTTTATTAGTATGTATGTTTGTTGTTTGTTACTCCCTCAATTAATTAATAAAGGAAACTGTGGCAAGTGTGGAATAAGCAGAACTGTCTTCTGAAGGATTACCGGACAAACACACCTTTAAAAAAGTTCTAATGCTTCAGGTTTTTGGTGTTCATGGGTGACAGCGATCTGTCTGCTCATTTGCCTTCTTTACAACTTTACAATCAGATGTTAAAATTGAATGTTGTATATTTTGTCCTCAAAACATCGGCAATAATTACATAATAATTAAACTAGTAACTAGCTAAGTTTACTTCTTCCTTTTTAAGTATAGGAGCCTTTTTTGTTGGCATCTATATAAATTAATATAATACTTACCAGGTTACTTATGTTATATGAACAAAGTGATATGACGTTTTAAAACAATATTTAGAAAGTAGTATACTAAGGCATTGTATGGACTTACTTTTTAATTGCATAGTAACTGAATTTGACTTTTAATTCACCTTAGAATATAAATAAAACATTGTAACTGCGTATGCTTATTGCTTGCATTGCCAATGCACAAAAGGGAATTTGTTGCTACGCATAATTTTACATGAGATTTCTTGTACATCAGAAAAACCTTAAATGAAAACTGATGACACTATAATGACCTTGACTTTAAAACGTAATTAATACTAATTTAAAAACATTTCATTAAAAGCCAAAAAGCGCCGTTCTAAGACCTTAGAAGTTGCAAACTAATCAGTGTTACCATAACCAGGGAATATCAAAAACATTCATAAAGCTTAATATAATTATAACATTTTCAATAGGTTATATATAAAATAATAGGAATAACTTAACTTTAAATAATAGGATTAACTTTTAATTTGCTTAATGACGTCATCATGACGTCACATCATCAGATACTTAATACCATTAAGTAGGTACTCATACGAAACTTAACACTATATCATATTTTGATGTTCTTACTTTATTTTATTTTCGCATGCAGTATTTGTATTGACATGCAAGGCTCTGAACATCTGCATAGTAAATAATATTTGTTGTCTCGGATTTGGATAGGAAGTATAATTAATAATCAAACGAACTTACCTGTGAAGTTTGATTACAATTATACGAGTATCCAAATCCGAGACAACAAAGTCCCGCCCCCAACCCCGAAAATAACAATAAAATGGTTTCACGACACAAAAAGATCTACTCTAAAATAATGATGGGTTTACGCCGCAGGGCGCTGGGCTATGTTGAAGGTAGTAGGTATGCATGGCGAGAACTTGTTTTTTAAATTTTATATCTCTGAAATGTGTGACTTTGGACGGTACGATTCCGTGTGCTGCATAGTAAATAATATTTGTTGTCTCGGATTTGGATACTCGTATAATTGTAATCAAACTTCACAGGTAAGTTCGTTTGATTATTAATTATCATCGTATTAACTAGCAACCACAGGCCGATAAAGTGGTGCAAAATTGAATGAGGCTTTTATGCACTGGCCATTATAGCCGGCCGGTAAATGTTGATTTTGGGGCCGAGTCAATAATAATGGAAAAATAATGTGTTTGCTGATAAAGTTATTTAGTAGGTTTGGGTGAAATGTTTTTATGCGAAAATATCACGTTAATATTTTTTGAGACTTGCTATTTCACGTGCAGTCACCACCAAGAATATCGTACAAAAAGAATGCTGCATAAATATCTGACACGCTCTTATGGATCCAGAAATAGTATTGTGTCAGTTATTTTTGGGACCTTCTTTTTGTGCGATGTTATTGCCGGTGACTGTACAAAAGAGGTTAGGAGTAGCTCAAGTGTCTTCAAAAATTTACTTTATAATATCATGGACCACTATTATAAAGGTTTAGTAACTAAACAACTCAAACATTTTAAGAACATAATTATATTGTTCTATTGCTTCCTAAAATGCAATAGTTATTCTTAGTTTGAATTTTTAATACTCGTACTGTACATACTTTAGAAACAAGTAGCCCAGGCTATGCCAAAACTTTATGGTAGGTATTTAATATAATATATTATGTACTTAAGTCTTGAATTCAATTCAAGTCCACGGGTGGCCAAGCCTTGTATAATCCTAGAAATATTATTTTTGCATAATCTTAAATCCCATTTACACGGTGCAAGAACTCGCATGCGAGATCCATTACATTGCTGGATTGTACGTCACCTTAACCGTCCACAATGTAACTAAATATCTACATACCTCTAAAATCGCAGGCGAGTTGGCGCGGCGTCTAATAGGGCCAAAAATTGCAAAGCATTTTTTTCTTAAGTTATTTAATAATTTTTTTAAAGGTACAAAAGACAGGCGCAGCCGGAACTTTATGGCATTTAATATCTGCAAAATAACGTTAAGCAACAAAAACGAAATCATTATGCCGGAAACTAATTTACTTTTAAATCGGAAAAGATACAACACTAAAGAAAAAACCATTAAGTCCACCGGTGGTCAAACCGGGAATGATCCTAGAAACAATATTTAGTTATAACGCTTAAGTTTTATATAATAAGGGTTCTACTTTTCTTATGCGCACTGCCAAGAAATGGAATTCCTTGCCAGCGTCTATATTTTCACCTCTTATAACCCAGTAACAGGCACCTTCTGGGCGAGCCTGCTCCATCGTAGGCCAAATCTTTGCCACGGCTAGTCTGGCCATGTGCACGAGTAAGCTCATTTAATTTTATAATTTAGAAAAGTCCTATTTACACGATGCAAGAACTCGCTCCAAATCGCAAAACATACTGGCATAACTGGAAACCTTATGACATTATCTACAAACATTGTTAAGCAACACACGGAGCAGAAACAAAATAATATTAAGTATATGCCGGAAACTAATTGGCTTAGCCGCGGCTGTTTTGTATCCAGCGGTTAAATGGGAGGTTTTTTTGAAATGGGGTACGAGGCCTTGTTGAGGAAATGATTCTTTAACTAAAAATAAATACAATACCAAAAAATCTGACGACATTTCCTAGTTGTATCAAAATTTCTACTAAGTTTGTATTTTTTCGTTCGATTGAGGTGGCATCAACTTCGTCTAAGTAGTGAGAAGCCTAAAAGTTTTCCTATAGGGTTGACGTTTGTTACCAGTTTAATGGCAGTAACTAAATATTTTAAGTCAAATTACTGTCTTATCGTTACCATCAACATTCAACGTTCTCTGGAATATTCGAGTGTGCGTAGCCGAATGGACAAACGCTCATCACGATAATATCTGTTAGAGGCGCGTTCCTAGCACACAGTCTAAGCTCGTGTAGGTGAACGCGTACCATGCTTGTATGAGTGAATTATGACAGGTCGACTATTCGCGGTTTCGACAGGCGGTAACTGTGAGGTAACCGAGAGGGGGTGGGCGGCACTTTCAGCGGGGAGCGGGAGTAGTGGCCATACTGTACGATAGTACTCTTTATTATACTGTGGTTTCCATGTGGTTTCGTAGCTATCAATCTCTATCGCTCTTGAGTTTTGGCGCGACAGATCTACTTAGACTGCATTTCTGTCGGCGTCTGGCGTCGACGATTGCCATTCGGCTAAGCCACTAACCAGCCTTTGGCCGCTTGCCCATCTTCACTGCCCGTTATCCCCAAGACGGCAATATTTTCCGACCAATTTCGAATCAAATGAAGCTGAGTCTGATTCAAGCCAGCAACTGTTCTTGCATAGAATTGTTTA
This sequence comes from Leguminivora glycinivorella, assembly GCF_023078275.1. Taxonomy (NCBI): domain Eukaryota; kingdom Metazoa; phylum Arthropoda; class Insecta; order Lepidoptera; family Tortricidae; genus Leguminivora; species Leguminivora glycinivorella. The sequence goes on along the minus strand of NC_062985.1, from coordinate 16,372,097 downwards.
GTCTAATTTAGGGGATAGCGTAATTGAAGTTACAAACATTGTTTTTTACAGTTTAAGCTTGGCAATTTGCTTGTAAATGGAAGTTTGAATGTCTTTTATTTACAATCCTTATTGGTTTGTAATATTTATGTCGAATAGGGTAAAAACAGTAGCCGCAGCGATGCACACCAGGCCGCGTAGGCGAATGGCATTTTTGCGACGCGAAACGCCACCGAAACGCCGCAGAAAGGTAGTCTGGCTCGTCCCGCCAATACGAAAGAGCGATAGAGATAGCTATTACGAAAGAGATATTATCGTGAGCGTTTGTGCATTCGGCTACGCACACAGCCCTTTACCCAACTTTTCTACAGCTATTAGTTTGATGCTTAGGGGCGCCGCGTCGGCGCGACGTCGACGCAACGTCGACGCGACGTCTTTTTCCATACAGTTGGCATGACGCTACGCTCGCGAGACGCTAGATGTGGCCGGGACCCTTCGTCTTAAATTTATATATGTAATTTTTTTCATGTCTACAAATTTTCTTTCAGTTGACTTGCAGTCAACCGGAAACTTCAAAAGTGTTTTTTATAATGTCACAAAATTCTAAAAACTTAATCTATACCAAGTTATTCTAACTGAACGAATATAGGATTTAAACGAGTCGAACATAGATATCCATTATCCAACTTTACCAAACTGAATAATTCGCTCTTAATCCCGTACGATTCGATTACGGAAAAGATGAGGAGTGGAAGGTTGTCGTGGTACGGTCATGTTATGAGGAGCGATGAATGTACTTCATACAGGCAAAAGAATGTTGGAGATGAATGTTGATGGATGAAGAAGAAGGTAAAACCAAACAACGATGGATAGATTGTGTGAAAGAGAATATGAGAAAAAAGATGTGAGTGCTGATATGACGAAAGATAGAGGAGAATGGAAGAGGAAGACGTACCGATCCCACATAACGTGGGATAAAGAAGATTCCTATACTTGGAAATATTGTTTTTATGATGTATTAAAGTCACCACCGAACCTTTAACCAAACTTTAAAGTAACCGAATACCCGTTTTAAACGTGTCAATTCAACATTAACAAACAGAATAATTCGCTCTCATTTATAACCGTACGATTCGAAACAACTCCACTGCACATAAATAATTTAACCGATATTCGACTCGCATAATCCTGTCCAATTACAGTTGGCTCCCATCCAGACGAAACTCGATTGTCTTTTGTTAATTAGATTTAAATGCACATTCAGACGTACATCATTCAACCGTTGGTGTATAAATGCTAGGAGTGATTTCTGCTCGAAATCCCGTCAAGCGGAGAAAATAAATGAAGTGCTCCGCTCGTGTCATAGATTGAATAAACCTCTAGATGAGAAATATTTGACGTCATCACATCTATTTGCTATTGCGACAATATATGAAAAAACTCGAGAATGAGAGAAAGGGCGGTTACGCGGTACTGATTGAGAAGAAAGATCGAGAAGAGTAGCTGTATCTGTGACTGACACCACTTCTTTGCCATCACAATAGGTATATGAATGATAGCCAGATAGTCACCAAACTTCATATATTATATATAATTTGCATAAAAATATTGAGTATTTGAAAGAAAAAGCGGTACCACGGCTTATTTAAGATAGAGTTAATTTGCTTATATGAGGGTTGTGTGACTCAAACTAGAACAGTTAAGTGGCACCTCTTATCGCAGAAATTATCATACGAGTTTGAGTAGTAAGGCCGAACATAACTGGGCCATGTTTTTTTTTTTTTCAAAGTTGTTGTCCCCCATACTTTTTTCGGAATTTTTATGTGGATTCAGAATCGCGAGCTCTTTCAATACTTACAGGAGAAAAAAATGTCCCAAAGTTTTTTTCCTCATTCCATTACCAGTTTTTATACATTTTGTATGGCGGTAACGGAATGGAAGGTTTGAAAAATGTATGGAAATCTTCGGACATTTTTTTTCTCGCATCAGGATTGAAAATCCTCGCGATTCGAAACCTCGTGAGCATGAATCGCGTAAAAATACGCATGTGCCAAAAAAACAACACGGGGTGGACAACTTTGAAAAAAAATAACCCAGCGATGTCAATTTATTTCACATAATCATCGATTTCTCTGTCTTTTTCAGTATATGGTATAGTCAATAAGAGCGCACAGGATGACATAACGTTGGGATCTAAATAACCTTAAACCCTTCGTCTATATTTATTTATAAGTCTAAGACCCGCGCTACCATCAGATGGCAGCACTTTGTCTCTTATGACGTGCGATAATAAATGATGAGGTGCTTTGAAGCAGAATAATGTCCAATATCACGGTAACTTACTTTGCATAGTAAAGCCTCTAGGCTCAATATCCTTGAGTATACCCTGCCACAATACGATTCCTTATATCCTGATTTATAGACACTTATTATTATAGTAAATATACGGGCGTATATTGGCTAATATATTAGAAGTGAGAGTGTGAGTGGTGTGAAGTTGAGTGATCGGAACAGAAATAGCGTGATAAGAGAGTGGAGTGGATGTAAATGTGGTGAGATGAGTACGTTAAGGTGGTTCGGGCATGTAGAGAGGATGGATGAGAGGAGATTAACGAAGAAAGTATATAAAAAAGAGTGGAAGGGTCAGTTGGAAGTGGAAGACCTAGGCGAACTGTTCTCGACCATATCGGTGAAATATTTCAAAAAGAAGTACGTAGTAAGTAGTGGTCAGAAGTACTCGAAACCGACGAGCGTGTATGAGAAAGTGATTTGTCAGGATCGTAGTAAATGTAAATTCGTGATATCTGCCTACCCCTCTAGGAAACAGGCGTGATTGTATGTATGTATGTATTATAAGTTATTACAGCGTAAAGCTTATACGTCCCTCTGTGTTACGGGAAATCTCAGGGTAGAGGATTATGCTCGTACAAATTTAGAATTCTAAGTTTGCACGCTTACGTGAAATATGAGTTGGAATTATGAAACAGCTTTAATAAAATAGAGGATTTCATGTATGTGTTAGTCAGTAAGAATACATGGATAGTGTAATAATTTTACTTAATTTTACTATTGACATCGAATAATTTAGATTTTAGACTATTATAATTTATTATTATTTTGATATTGTGTAGCGACGATCTTTTTGTGAATGCATTTTATTTTATTCTGACATGTAAAATTCAATGTACATTTTCAATGAGAAATAAATTAATCTAATCTAATCTAATCTATTTTTGCTACACAGGTTGTCCCAAAGATAAATTGAAAAAGAGTTTACTACATTTTGACCAGTTGTTAATAGGGAACTTGAAATAAAATATTTTATACCATGCACGAAATAGATCATCAGATAATTTTAGGAAAAACATGGACAAAAGTTATTTTTAAATCCAATTTCTGTTTAATAAGTCAGGTAGAAATATATAAAGTAACTGAATTGACCGTGACGTCAACTCGATTTCATATTAATTCCATATTAGCAAGTCGTTCAAATTCGTTTTGACAGTTCTTAAAAAGAAGCTGATTTGACTAGGAGGCAATTAGCCGTTTGGTGATAGCCAAGTGGCCCGAATCGCGGTGTCAAAGCCCGAACCAATGATTTTTCTGAATTTTTGTACGAAATATCATTTTCATTTAGCACTTTCCAGTTAAGAAAAATATCGTGAGTAAACCTGTATACAGTTTTCAATAGGCATTGGGCTAGCGTAGGGACTATAGCCCGAGCCCTCTCATGCATCAGAGAAGGCCTGCCTGTACCCAGCAATGGGACGTGTGATAGGATGAATTATTATTAAATTATTTATTTGATTTAACAAACATTGTGAGTGTGAGTTAGTAGGTAACTTACTCAATACATAAATGTTTTTCAAGTGTAGTAGGTGGTCTTTCAAACTGATGTGAAATCCGTGGAGTCACGGGACAGGCTCTGCCTAGTGTGATCCACTAAATATGTGACTAACTAAATTACTTATTTTGGAAATAAATTTTACTTTACTTTACTTTAGTAATATTTTCAATTATGTTTAATGTATTTAATATGCATTTTTGTGAGTTAATCTGTATGTACTATGGTATCTGTAGGTACTAGTGAATATAGATGTTATAATATCTAAGTTAATCTAAATTGTTTTCAGAGTCCTCGATCTAGCAGTCTAGACAGTTTAGCTACTTCAGTTAATCTAGTATGTTTAAGCTGGTTAGTTACATAATGAACCTGCAAAGCTATTTCATTTTTAAGTTTATTCATTAGATACCTACAATAGATACATACGGTCAAACCATTTGAATCCTAGGCCACTCTAGAACCCTGTCTTTTTGACAGCGTGTTGTATTTGTAAGTCACTTAAACGTTTACCGTGAAACGATTCTAACAGCCTAGGGTCCAAACTGGTTGACTGTACATATTTTAATTAAAAACACATGAGTAAACGTACGATAGATAATACATCATTTAAGAACTCAGGAAAATCAGATCAAAATTAATATCAGGCAATTTTATGCATAATTTGTGTAAGTGTCATTTTAACGTCACTCACTTAAATACTTCTATTCTAGGCTTTCATAACCGCTGCTTAAATTGGTTCAACTTGACAATTTTTTCTCAACATAGCCGTTTAAAAAACTTCCATGATCCGGATTTTTTTATTAAAGATATTCTTCATTATTGTTTACCTAAAAATCAAATTATTCAAAGAATATGTTTTGATATTTGTGTTTATGCCAACTATAAAACACTACGTTAAAAATGACCGCAGTACGAAGCAATATTTCAGTGCAATCAACTAATCGATCTAAAGTGCAGTCTAATATCCACCGAATACGTGAATAGCAAGCTAATGGTTGTGTACTTGTGTAGGTGCTGTGTATCATTTCCTTGAGTGGGTTCCCAAGAACACGGTGTAAAAACAAATGAAACTCGATACCCGGTGAACCAGCGGTATTAGCACGCGTGACGGCTCAGCCACGACATTGGTCTAAGCGCGACAGCGGTGAGCGGCGGCCATACACTGGAGCGAGACACAGCGATGGGACTTTTCAGTCGCACGTATGGCTGCCAGTAGTATATATTTGGGAAGTTTAAACCACTTTCATTTCGTTCGAGCGATTCTCGCTCAAACTCATTCCAGTGGTCTAAACTCCCAAATACATCCTAACCCTCAAATATCTGGGCAAGAATTGTATCATCATCGTTGGGAAGTTTAAACCACATCGATATCGTTTTGCTATAATAATCGCGTTTGCATGATCATGTTAACCATACCGTTGGGAAGTTTAAAATCACTTCATACCGTTCGAGCGTTTCGCGATCGAAATCGTTCCAGTGCTTACAAACTCATATATCCGGGCTCTCAAACATCGGGCTAAGATTTTTTCTATGTTACATACTATTCAAATTACTTGTCGTCTCTTGAAACAAAGGTGTTTTGAGAGCACTTTATTTGAATCTTCAGTGAATATCAGTTATAAGAACACGTTATAAAATGTATGTTTCTTGAAAAAAGATGCAAAAGCTTAACGCAACTCACTCTCTGAGGTGGCCAGTCCCAGAGTGCGAGTCTCTTCCAAGCGAATGCTCGGTTGACTATGGCGTTTTCACACAACATGTCTGATCAACTCGTCAGCGTCACAGAACATGAATGGACCTCCAAGGTGCTCAACCCCGGCGTAAGGCCGCATTTTACGTGCATCATTTAAGTACAATCCTCTTCAGGCATGGAAATCCATATATATCGACCGCGTATATACAGAGTTTCCCTAAGTATCTGATTCAACATTGCACACAAGTCGGTTGGCCAATTCCGAAAAGTGTGAACGTTGGAGTCCCCGGTCGTCGAGACTCATCAACGTCGTCTATAAGGCGTTTATTTATACGAAGTAACATCAAAAACTTTGATAGTGCGATGTAGACCTATCGTTTATAATAAACGAAGTAAATACCACCTTTTGATTAACAATTGTGGACTTTGTAATTAAACAGTAAAAGTCTGAAACGGCAGAAAATACACTATAGTCTTATTTAGCTATGTCAAGGGGGAATGTAATCAGATCATATTTATTATCATTGATGTTTTACTGCAAGTGCGGCCTCTATTAGTGAGGGATGGTACTAACTAGCTACTTCGTTAATTAGATGCTTCTAAGGCATCGTGTTATCCAATATATTATTATGCTAGGTTGCGCTAATGTCCATAGATGTCGTTCACTATCGTTTCCATAGTAAGGAGCTTCCCTTCAATGGTTCCAACTAAAAAAATCTCATGGGTTCATTTAGTTAAGCACTCAACAAAAGGAGCCTATTTGAGCAAAACAATTATTTCATAATGACTTCGAACTATGTATGTATGTTTATTGGAACAAGAGTTTTAGACTTTTTAGAGTTTTAGACTGTTGTTGTTAGGAGGATAAATACTTAATAGATGCACATAAATATATTGTAACGTCATTATATATTTGCTCAATTATTACTTTTATTAGCAATAGTCTAAAGTCTTATTTAAAAAATATGGATATTTTTATCTGATATAAACATTTTCATTCATTCATTTAAAGACGAAGAGAAAAAATAATAATAAGCACTTCACAGAAATGTTGGCCATTTTTGAGATTCGAACCCAGGACCATCCATTTTATAGGTACTGTTAAGTACTGCTACTTAGCCGATCATCAAGGTTCGTGTTGCGAAAATGCAACGTCATATCCATATGTTATTCTAATTAGGTATTCTGCATTAATTGCACTAATTGTTAAAAACGACATCTAACATTTCGTAATTTCGAAACGGATGTAAATTGTTATAGGATACTTGCGTTAGCATAGTATTGGCATAAATATAGGGTTGCCGCCGGCACGTATTTGGTGATTTATGATTATTGGTGATATGATAAAGTAACATTATCATAACCGGGATAAACACCTTAATCTCTTTATTCACTGTTTTGGATGTTTCATCAGCGCAAAACATACGTTTTAAAACCAATGTTTTCTTGTTAGGTGTTTAACTTATTCTAAGTACACTAAAATAATATGTTTGAATATTGGCTTTTAAACCAAATTGAGAATAATTACAAAAATAATTTAGTAGTATAAATTACTTTAGCAACATGTTATCTTGCCGCTATGGAGTGATTTCTTGAATAAGATTACCTACACCTAAGATACCACTATCACTTAATCACTTAATAAGTGTGCCTCGATTTTGCATTTTAAACACCGTAGTATATTAAGTTAGTCATACAAATGGCTTACATGCATTTATTACGAGTACTAGTAAAATGAGGACTGTGACACCCCTGATTCGTTTAGTAAAATCATCAATAAATTGCTATTAATAAACCATCATTCTAATTGTTTATTCCTTTGCTACTTTGCTCTTTACAGTGCACATTACGTACTCATACGTCTTATAAATAATAAGTTCGAACCACCGTCATTTCTACATATAACATGTAAGTAAGTGTTGTATTTTGTCTTTTTATAAATTATAATACTAGTTGCTCATGTGCAAGGTTTAAAATGATTTTTTTAATTTACTTTTAGGTCGGACTCCGAGTTTGAAACTATTGTACCCCTAAATAACAAGACTGGAGGTGCGAAAGCGAAAAAACCGGTGCAGAAAAGAAAGTCCGATGCTGCTAATAGGTAAAAAGATATGACACCTGCACGTACCTACTTACATATTGTATGCGTTGCATACGTAAATTGTTTTTGATTATTACGTTTTATTTTACCTACTTACATTATGAATTTAAATTTACAAATTGTTAAAATATTTTCAGGTCCGATTCAGAACGAGAGTGGGAAGAAATTGACGCGGGGACCAAGAAGGTGAAGAAGCCTCGCCAGGCGAAATCTCCTAGGTATGTTACACATTTAAAATATGCATCTATTCGATTATTATAATTGTGACACCCACCTATGTTGTAATCTGAAAAATATTTTTTGTTGCCTTGTTTTGCATTACTTATATTTTATTGTATTATTTACAGGACTACTAGTGGAGCGTCTAAGAAAAAGACTGCCAGCAACCCCTTCGACGTCTTCGAGCTATTTCCTGATGACGAGGCATTTGCGAAAAATTGCCCTACACCAGACCAGCTACGCTCGTCTATAACTCAACGCGTGGCTGATGGATTGACTCGGCGTGCTGCTGATCTTGAGGGGAGTTTTTCTTGGAGCTGCGAGTATACAACACCGCCGATATACGCAGTGAGTTAGCGGAGCATAAGTGGAAAAAGGCCCTTCTGGCAGTTAAAGCGCAAATAAATAACGATACTCCTCAGTGGGAATATCTACAAAAACTCACAAAGCATTTAAGAACTCTTTTTGACGATGCTGAAGTTACATTTTTTCACAACAAAAAAGGTTAAAAATTCAGCATTGTCAAAAATAATTTTTAAGTGTATATTTTGAACTGTATTCGGATACCACACATATACATATAGGTACTTACTTTAGTTAGATAAATACTTATTTTACTGTTTTATACGCGAATTTAGTTAGGTGGAACTAAAATGCCTTTTTGCTCTGCCTGTTCAATCCAAGTTCTGAAAAATAAATGGGTTGGTCATTTGAGAAGTACTAAACACAAAAATAATTCTTTAGTGGCAGTAACTGATGGCGTAATTGAGATTTCGTCTGCCTTTCAGGGTCGTATATCATCTTATAGAGTTTTCGGATCTGAAGAGCTAGAATTTGCTATACCTGAACAGTTTTTAGATAATTTAACGTCGAAACTAGAAAATATTATAAAACAGTGTTTGATAAAGCACGTGTGTTTAAAAATCAATTTCGAGTATTTTGGAAACTTTCTTTTATTTAAGAACAACCGGCAGGAAACAAAGTCGTTTACGACAAAAAACTTCACAGTACATCAAAACTATACATTTTCTGAGTTATACCAAAAAGTTATAAACGACATAAAAAATAACATTGAAAATTTTGAGCAGCGCGATAGTGGATGGACTTTCTTATCTAATTTATATTTAGAGGTTAATGTTAACAAATACCAGCCTCTGAAAGGATCTTCTTACATAGATTTACCTAAGTCTATTAAAAACAAGAAAGCTTGTATTAACATACAGAATAAAGATGAATATTGTTTTCTGTGGAGTATTGTTGCTGCGCTTTATCCCTCAAAAAATCACAAAGAGCGTACGGCCTCATACCCCTACTTTAAAGACGTGTTGAATATTGATGGTCTCAGTTTTCCCATAACTTTCTCTGATATTGGTATGTTTGAGCATAAAAATGTGGGTTTAAGTATTAATGTGTATTCTTTAATGGATAATCGTACAGTGGCAGGACCTATTTATAGATCTCAATATAAAAGGAGTAAGAAAATTAATTTACTTTTAATAGAGAAAGGAAATAAATCGCACTACGTTTTAATAAATAATTTGTCTCGATTGGTTCGTTCCCAAATAACTAAACATCATGGTAAACTTTACTTTTGTGAAGATTGCCTCTTATTTTTTCCTTCCCTAGACAAGTTTGAAAGTCACTCCTGTAGTGGAATCGCCACTGTACTCCCGGAAAGAGGTACATATCTACAATTTAAACATTATGAACGTCACTATAATGTTCCTTTTGTAGTTTATTGTGACTTTGAAACAATTCTTAGGCCATTTCAATCATGTGAGCCTGAAAAGGAACCTCAGGGAAGTTTCACTGTAAATAAACAAATGCATATACCCGCAGCTTTTGCCTATAACATAGTCTGCTCTTATGATCAACGCTTAAATAGATTTATTCAATACAGAGGACCCGACTGTGTTTCTAAATTTTTAAAATATTTATACAGACATGTTGAAGATATTTATAAAATATTGCGTGAAGAAGTGCCTATGATTTTCACAGAAACAAATGCTTTAGCCCACAAAAATGCTCAGACATGCCACATTTGCCTGACTGCTTTATTTGGCGACAAAGTAAGAGATCACTGCCACTTAACTGGTGTTTATCGTGGGGCCGCTCATCAATACTGTAACTTACGTTATAGTGTTCCCAAATTTATTCCTGTTTTCTTTCATAACTTAGCAGGATATGATGCGCACTTGTTTATAAAGGAGTTATGCGAGGATGTAGGTTCAAAGGTGCAAATAATTGCGAAGAACAAGGAAAACTATATATCCTTCAGTAAGTTTTTAAAGATGCCTGACGATCAGTATGTGCGGATACGATTTGTAGATTCGTTTAAATTCCTAGATACAAGTTTAGAAAAATTAGCGAAGGGACTTGCTAAGGCAGACTTTTCTCACTTACGATTGTTTTTTCCTGATGAAATCAAATTTGACCTATTGACTAGAAAAGGTGTTTATCCTTATGACTATATAACATGTTGGGACACGTTTGCCGAGACTGAATTACCTTCGCAGGATTTATTTTATAACTCGTTAACTTCGGAGAACATAAGTGATGAGGATTATGTGCATGCGCAAACTGTATGGAATACATTTAATATAAAAAATCTTGGTCAATATACGGATCTTTACCTTCAGACCGACGTTTTACTTTTATCAGACATCTTTGAAAATTTTCGGCGAAATTGTATGGTTAGTTATCGACTAGATCCTGCGTTCTATTTAACCTCCCTAGTCTTTCATTCGATGCAATGTTACTAATGACTGGTATTAAATTAGAGCTAATATCAGACCTAGAAATCATTCGCTTTATTCAAAAAGGGATTCGAGGAGGGATTTGTATGTGTTCAACTAGACATTCCATTGCAAATAATCAGTATATGAAAACCTACGATAACAAATCACCTGATTCGTTTCTCATATACATAGATTGTAATAATTTGTACGGGTATGCAATGTCACAACCGCTGCCTGTGTCAGATTTTCGTTTTTTGGATGACTTTGAAATTTCACACCTAAATATTACATCGGTTTCAGACGACGCGGAATTTGGGTATATACTTGAGGTTGACTTGCTATATCCGCAATATTTACATCATGATCACAACGACTATCCTTTTTGCGCAGAAAAGTTTGTTCCTCCGGGAGGAAAAAATACAAAATTAATTCCAAATTTGTTCGATAAATATGAGTACGTAATTCATTACGAGCATCTAAAAACATGCCTCAAAAACGGTTTGGTTATTAAGAAAATACATCGTGTACTCACTTTTAAACAAAATTCTTTTTTAAAGAAATACATCGTCCCCTTACTGCAAATACCGACTATGTGCAAAAAAGTGATTTTGAGATATTGCGATTTTAATATTTGAAGGTACGATTTCATATGATAACATGAAAAAAAATACTATTTGTATACAGCATTCTACAGCCCGTATTGTCTTGTTTAATACTTAATCGTAAAAAATATCCAGGCTGTATTTGATTGCCGATAAAACAACGATTTAAAAAAAATAGTAGCAAACTTAGTTGGTTTCTCCTGTAGAAATAAAAATGTGTATATTTATCTTATTTATACATATAAAGCAGTGTTTCCCTTTGATTAAGCTTTGCTTTTCATACATTTTACTTATGATTTGTAAAAAAATAAAAAAATATACAAAAATTTTGAACTTATTTCAAAATATATTAAATATTCTCACAAACATAGGCGGTTTTAGCTGCAGGAAATATAGCTGCTCTAATTTTATGTTACAAAACTTCACTTATCATTGTTAATTAAAGTGGTACATTTGTAATAAAAAGTTTTTTAACATTACTAACCATTAATAATACTTTATTTGAGGTTTTGAAGGGTTATTCTCAAAAAAAATTTTTTGAAAAAAATCCTCTTCAACCGGTTTTAGGAGATTTTTCACAAAATACTTTAACCGATTTCAGTAAAATTTAACAAAAAGTAACGCAATACCATTCGCTTGAAATCACAAAAAGAATTTTACAAATCGGTTAATGCGTTTTTGGGTAATAGCATAATATGCATAGGTACTTACTACATACTAGTTCACTGTCTCAGCAATCCGAAGTCCGCCATAATTTATGTTCAAAATTTCAGTATCTACACTGTTACATTTAATATAGGTAAATAGTTTTTGTACGCTCAATAACCTGAAGTAATAGTTTATTTAAAGTTTTGTAGTAATCATTTACGCCAAAGTCACTAAAATGTAGGCGTAGATGAGGTAATAAGTTAGAAAAAGTAATGTGTAACGGTAATTACATAGGTTTCTGGGGCGATTTAAAGCAATCAAGTTTGCAATATTCTTACGCCCCCAGTTACACGCAGTGTTTTTCATCACACTAGCAATAAAAAGAATAAAAAGTATTCACGGTAGTCCAAAATACAAATTCGAACACTCCCTTGGGAAAAATACGCCTCCTGATACGCCTGCGTGCGATTGGACACTTACTGCGCAAGAGTGATAAAGAGTTATTAAACGACATGTTCATCGCTGGTGGAATTAGATACAAACACATCTGTAACACGGCTGACAATGCTAGACTATAACTGAACTTAAGCCTGGTGCCCACTAAGCTCGCCGAGTCGAATCTCATTAATTCGCCTTTTGCATTTCTTATGAAACTACGTCCATTAGCGACGCGTCGAATCGGTTTGATCGTTCATTGTAAATGTATGTAGGGCTAGATTCGACGCGGCTCGACTCCACCTAAGTGTCCTCAAGGCTTTATGCAGCCTTTGTGACAGAGATTTCATACCTAAAGAGTACCATGGGTGGTTTCAATCACTTAATACTGCAGTTGGTGAAGTGGTACACAGTTGTGACATCTGAAGTCTACTCGTACCGTAGGTATGCTAGTAAGTAAAGTAAAGTTTATTCTATGTTAACTGTGTACATAAGATGGTATGATATACAGAAAATACAGTATCAACAGTTGCCCATTTCATATCATCTACAATATCAATATCATCTAATTACGTCTACAATACAGTTACTTTGGCGCAGTGAATTTAGTTTCGTAGGCCAAAATATTCCACTTTGAGTTGTTAAAACAATGATACATGTTATGCGATTACTCACAGACGTCTGAACCGATTTGTATTATTTATCGTAATTCAAAGATTAATTTAAGGTTATTTGCCAACCAGCTTAGGTTACCAAATTAAAATTAGTATAAATAAACTTTGCACTAATGCAATCCACAAGATTTTGTGGATAAAATGCAACTCTCTCGTCCGTTTTTGAAGAACTAAGAGAGCCTTTACCAGTCGGTGAAGTGGCAAAAAAAGATTTGATTTAAATGTAACACTGTAATTAGTAACGGTCATCGAAGTTATGAAACATAAATTTAAACTAAACTCGATTCCTGTAGCTTAAACCGTTTGTGTTATTGTAATTTTAACCGACTTCAAAAAAAAGGAAGAGGTTCTCAACGCACGCTAATCACGAGAACATCATACGAAAAACGAAGCTTAATTTAACAGACCAACAATGGGTTATATGTATAAAGAAGAGAAATATAAAAACATTTATTTCTACAGGAAAAACCAACTAAGTAGGTATTCGACTGTTTCATTAAATCGTATTTGATTGTCAACTAAATACATTCTGAATATATATACGACAAAGTAGTAAACAAAAAAATACAGGTTCTAAAATGCCATACACATAACGTACATTTCTTCATGTTTTCATATAAAACTTGCCTTCAAACTTTAAAACCGCATTATCTCAAAATCGCCTATTTACACATAGTCGGTATTTGCAGTAATAGACCGTTATCCTTTCCTTCGTCACATTACATGCAATACCAATTATAGTCCCTATAGAACTTTTTGGTAGAATGACATTGCTGATGTTTGTAAACAAACATCTTCTGGAAAAACATCTTAAAGACATTTGGTGTGTTTAGCCTGGCTTAAAATAAAGAATTTTGTTGATAGTTTTATTTGCAAAAATCAAATATGTACATATTAAACTTTTTTGTAGAACATAAGATGGCTACTTTAACAAAATGTTTAAATGCAAAAAAAAACTATACACCATTAAAAGGTTCTACTTGGCGGATACAGCATAAAAGTTTATATTAAATATTCATATCACATTCTGGCAGTTTATAATGCAACAAATTGACCATTAAGTAACTTTATGCGACAGCTATCTTTTGAATGCAGCGTCGTATCAATACATGGATTTTAACATATTGTAGCCCTCGAAAACCTTATTCTATAGGTGCTAAAAACTCGATTTCGTCAAAAAGTCACTTAGTCGGTATTTGCATTAATGGGACGACATAGACTTAAATACAGAGTTGCGGAAAAATGCGAAAACCCAATTTCAACAGGACCTATTTAAACTAATGAACAATTCGATATTCGGAAAAACTCTTGAGGATTGTGAACGACGCGTTGACGTAAAACTGGTCAACCAGTGGTATGACGAACGAAACAGCACTAAAAAGGTTACTTGTGGCGGTACTTTAATAGCAAGACCCAATTTTCATAGCGCCACAGTGCTCACTGACAACTTGGTAGCCATTCAAATGAAGCCAGAAAGAGTTGTATTGGATAAACCCATTTACATAGGATTCTCGGTATTAGAACTATCCAAAAACCATATGTACAAATTTCACTACTCGGTAATAAAACCCCACTATAGTGATCGCGTTCGCCTCTGTTATTCTGATACTGACAGTTTCATTTATGAAATTAAAACTAGAGACTTTTACCAAGACTTAAGAACACATTTCTTAGATTTCTTTGATACGAGTAATTACAGTCCTTTAAATGATTTCCAGATTCCTTTGCGTAATAAAAAGATTCCGGGACTATTCAAAGATGAGCTAGAAGGATCACTTATAACAGAGTTTGTAGGATTGCGGTCTAAGCTGTATTGTATAACTAGTACACACCCGAAAAAGGGCTTTGTAAAAAAAGCAAAAGGTACTAAGGCTGGTGCCATCAAAGATTTGACACTGGAAAATTACAAAGACGTACTTTTAAACGATAAAATCATTCGAAAAAGAATATTTTGTTTAAAACTATCAAACATGACATCTTCACTCAAACGGTCAACAAAGTTGCTTTATGTAATAAAGATGATAAACGAATTATTTTATCAGACAAAGTTTCAACTATGGCATGGGGTAATAGTTCTTTTTTGTAGATCCGAAACAAATAATGGAAAAGTTGTAACTAAAAGTAAGTGCTGAATATTATATGTTGTAGCGAATTTCAATGTACTATTTCAATTGTATTTACCGTGAAAGTGTTTCAAACTGTTATTAAACTTAGTTAACACAGTTAATCATGAAAAAAATTACACTTTATTTTAGCAGGATGAGGGATATCCACTTATACTCTGCTAACTCACTGCATTGGAAAATAAATATATATATATATATATAATAACGCACGTCTGTATTTTATGCTTTTATTTTGTATACTTATCTAATAAACGTATAAAAAATATGTGTTCAGTTTATTTCTTCTTATACACTCCCATACTTTCCATTTTTACAGGGTGTAACCAAAATACTGATCAACCGTTTAAGAATGTATTCAATATAGTACCTATTGTACAAATAATTATGTTATTTTTAAGTAGCTTTAACAATGTTTCCCAATGAAAATAATGTAAAAAGATGAATACATTCTTAAAAGGATGACAATTATTTTTGTTATAAGTTTCCTACTCAAAAGCCTGAGTGCTGTAGATTCATTTTTCTTTAAGGAAGTACAGAGCTATACCTATCTTATAGTAAATAATAGTTGCAAGTGCGCTCTGTGAGTAACTTTCACTCAGTGTTATAAATTATAATTAAATACATCAATTTCTTACTAATGATAATGAGTAAGTATACAAAGGTGTTAATTTTGCTCATCACATGTGACTCTCTTCTTTTGAGCTGTTTGATAAATCAATTAACGCCGACAAGTAACAAGAAGCTTATCTACCTAACCTGTATATATTGCATAGCTGAATAGAGTCTAATTTCTTGGCGCGTGCATGCCTACGCTGGCAAAAGCAGGTCAACAACATTATTGGAAAACTGCAATACTGACATTCTCTATCTAAATATATAAAAGAAGAAGCTGACTGACTGACTGACTGACTGACTGACTGACTGACTGACTGACATATCAACGCACAGCCGAAACCGCTGGTCCTAGAGATTTCAAATTTGGCACGTAGGTTCCTTATATAGTGTAGAGAAGCACTAAGAAAGGATTTTTCAAAATTCACCTCCTAAGGGGGTCAAATGGGGGTTCAAAGTTTGTATGGGGAAACAAGATTAGTTTGTCTATTTTATTCGAAACTTCACAGGAAGATTCCTTAAGACATATAACTGAATACGTGTTTCAGGTTTTTTGAAAATTTAACCCCTAAAATGGTGAAAAGGGGGTGGTAAAGTCAAAAAATCAATATGGGTATAGTTTTTATGGTTTATCGGGTCGCTGATCACGATAAATACAACGTTTTTAAAATCTAATGAGGCGGAAGTGAAATACCTTCTCCCCTGTTGTGGTGCAATGGGGTTTAAATATCAAAAAAATATATAAAAGAAGATATTGACTGACTGACTGATATATCAACACACAGCCGAAACCGCTGGTCCTAGAGATTTCAAATTTGGCACGTAGGTTCCTTATATGGTGTAGAGGAGCACTAAGAAAGGATTTTCCACAATTCACCTCCTAAGGGGGCAAATAGGGGTTCAAAGTTTGTATGGGGAAACAAGATTAGTTTGACTATTTTATTCGAAACTTCACAGGAAGATTCCTTAAGACATATGACTGAATACGTGTTTCAGGTTTTTTGAAAATTTAACCCCTAAAAGGGTGAAAAGTAAAGTCAAAAAATCTATATGGGTATCGTTTTTATGGTTTATCGGGTCGCTGATCACGATAAATACAACGTTTTTAAAATCTAACGAGGCGGAAGTGAAATACCTTCTCCCCTGTTGTGGTGCAATGGGATTTAAATATATAAAAGAAGATATTGACTGACTGATTGATATATCAACACACAGCCGAAACCGCTGGTCCTAGAGATTTCAAATTTGGCACATAGGTTTCTTATATGGCGTAGAGGAGCACTAAGAAAGGATTTTTCAAAATTCTCCTCTTAAAAGGGTGAAATGGGGGTTCAAAGTTTGTATGGGGAAACAAGATTAGTTTGACTATTTTATTCGAAACTTCACAGGAGGATTCCTAAAGACATATTATGACTAAATACATGTTTCAGGTTTTTTGAAAATTTGACCCCTAAAGGGGTGCAAAGGGGGTAAAGTCAAAAACACAATATGGGTATCGTTTTTATGGTTTATCGGGTCGTTGATCACCATAAATACAACGATTTTAAAATCGAATGAGGTGGAAAAGAAATTTTCTCCCCTGTTGTTGTGCAATGGGGTTAAAATATCCAAAATAGCCATAAGTATAGCTTTAGTTTTTATCTTTACTTCTGGTTCAAGAGATTTCAAATTGACACAGAAGTTCCTTAGAGGAGCACTAAGAAAGGATTTTTCAAAGTTCACCTCCTAGCATGATAATTTGACAGGGGCAAGGACAGGGACAGGGCCAGGGACAGGGACAGGGACAGGGACAGGGACAGTGGGGGTGGGGATAGGGATAGGGATCTGGCAGGCAATTATGGTCGCGCGATAGACGATAAAATATCAGGCCGTCCCTATCGCACTATTAGTAAGTGCGATATGGACGGCCAGATGTTTTATCATTTATCGCGTGACCATAATTGCCTGCCTGGATCGGGATCGGGATCGGGATCGGGATCGGGATCGGGATCGGGATCGGGATCGGGATAGGGATAGGGATAGGGATAGGGATAGGGATAGGGATAGGGATAGGGATAGGGATAGGGATAGGGATAGGGATAGGGATAGGGATAGGGATAGGGATAGGGATAGGGATAGGGATAGGGATAGGGATAGGGATAGGGATAGGGATAGGGATAGGGATAGGGATAGGGATAGGGATAGGGATAGGGATAGGGATAGGGATAGGGATAGGGATAGGGATAGGGATAGGGATAGGGATAGGGATAGGGATAGGGATAGGGATAGGGATAGGGATAGGGATAGGGATAGGGATAGGGATAGGGATAGGGATAGGGATAGGGATAGGGATAGGGATAGGGATAGGGATAGGGATAGGGATAGGGATAGGGATAGGGATAGGGATAGGGATAGAAATATGGATAAAAATAGGGGACGGGGACGGGGATAGGGATAGGGGAGGGACGGGGACAGAGACGGGACGGGAAAGGGGACGGGGACAAAGATAGAGATAGGGACGAGGACAAAGATAGACATAGGGACGGGGATAAGAATAGGGATTGGGGTCGGAATAATCGGTCGGCAATCGATATCTAGGCAGTGTAAAATGCAGGTGGCTCAGTGGGAAGGTATTAGTAAGTAGGCATCGGCGAGTATCCTGCATCCGTAATAACTATTACATTCAATGTGCTGTAAGAAGATCGTTGTTTGCTTGCCTTTTATATGTTTACGTTATGTTTGTATAAGCAAAATGTACTTTTTACCCTACCGACCATAGCGTCGAGATACTGGCTATGTGGGTTGTATGAAGTTTTCCCAGTATAAATATTTATAAAGGTAAAATACATACATATTCGTACCTACTACCTACGCTGTGGTCGCTGTGTAACAATTCTACAATCATTGCAAGAATTTCTTTAAAAACAATAGGTGTAAGGTACAGTCAGCCAAAACCGGACCGTACAGCAAATAGATCAGTTACAATGGCCCTTCAGTCGAGAATTGCCCCGCTTTACCTTAATCGAAATAATCGCGGACAGATGTACCTACAAAGAAACCTACGGATCCAAATGAAAATCTTATTTTTTGTAAACGTTTCAATAAGAATACTTTTATTACGCGGGCGAAGCCGCGGGTAAAAGCTAGTATTGTTATAATGTTCGCATGTTCGCATTTATGAATTTGATACAATAAGAAGTGGTCGTTCAAGTAATAAGTTCAAGTAAGTAATTATTTTATTTTTATTATATACTTTTAGTAAATATTATGTGATAATTTAAATACATTATTATTATTTATTTATTTAAACTTTATTTTACAAAAGAAAAACTTAAAATTACAAGAGGTAGATTTAATGCTTAATAGTAAGGCTTTATTAAAGGTAATACTTATTGTGTTACAGTTTCAACATGTGCGAACATTGTGACCCCGAGGATCCTTTTACCCATGCTCAAGAGTGGAACACCCAGACATTTGAAGACGCATATCCAGAACTTGCCAACAAGCATGACGTGACCATTACAGCACCATCAATAGAAACACCCAACAAAAAGAAAATAAAAACTAAACAGCGTGCTCCAAAACGTAAATTAAAATCATCCACTACTTTTGTGAAATGTAGAAAATCCGTTGCTGAGGGACCCCGTCTGATACAAATAAAAATCATCGGCTTACGTAACGGGCAGGAAAGCCAGGCAGAGAGTGATGATGAAGAAAATATGATCTTTAGTGCTCAATATATAGCCAGCGAACCAGTGGACAATGTTGTGGATTCGGCATACAGTTTAATAAATCAAATCTCTAAATCAATGTTACAAGAAAATTTCTGAGTTTATTGTTAAGGTTAAAAATGTATGTGTGCGTAAAATAAAAAAATAAAAAATGGGTCTTTCATTACAGACTTTTATTTATTATCATTAAAACATAATACAGTGCTTATTTCTAAAATAGTAAACATCGTTATAAATCTTGTGCAGACACAATAGTATCAAAATACCACTTTTTAATACATATA
Source organism: Leguminivora glycinivorella (assembly GCF_023078275.1). Classification (NCBI taxonomy): domain Eukaryota; kingdom Metazoa; phylum Arthropoda; class Insecta; order Lepidoptera; family Tortricidae; genus Leguminivora; species Leguminivora glycinivorella. The sequence goes on along the minus strand of NC_062985.1, from coordinate 16,352,432 downwards.
ACATTTTTTAAAGCACATTTTTTTCATGATGCAGGCAGTTATATGCACTAGACTTATTACAATATTTTTCATGCAAATGTAGAAAATTAGGACAATCTTGTTCACCTAAATCTATTACAGCACAATTAGCACACAAATCTTTAACCCACTTAATTTTTTCCGCTCCTTTTACATAAATGTTCTTGTTATTTAAATGGTTCACAATCATTCTTTTAAATTCTCTGTGATCGACAAATCCTTCCCTCCATAAAATCCCGTGGTTTTTTTCTAACCATATTACTCTTTTTCTTTCTTGCTGAGATAAATGAGAAAACGTGTAGGGTGGTTTTATTAAAAAGACTTGCGTGTATTCTTTAGTACTAAGTGCGAATTCCTTTATTATAAAATCGTTATTTAATGATTTAAATCCTTGAACATCCACGAATAAGCTTTTAGTGCTCATGATATTTTCCTTGTTATATTGCTAAGAGGTCTATACTCTATAATGCTATCATTCAAAATAAGACAATACGCAGATGTTTGATCGGGTATATCCTCACTGCACTCTATTTCAACTCTGATGTCAACAACACCCGATTTTAAAGTGTCACTTTGTCTTGAACAATCCACGAAAAACAATGGTGCTATTTCTTTGAAATCGTAAGGATTTAACAAGGGTGCCTGACTACGATTATAGTAGGACTGTTGGAATTTAGAATATTGCTCGTATAATATAGCATACTTCTCATCGGAAAAACTAACATTCAAATTTTCATAAGGATAATATATAGAATTCAAGAAAACTTTAACCTCTCTCAAGTTACAATGATCGAAATGTGTTATATCTTTGTCGGACGCATTTTTCCTACCAGTTTTCAAACCAACTATAACATACCGAGGTTTTTCGATTTGAGATGAAGTTTTAATAGCCCAAGAGTGCTTGGAAGTTTTTGGCAGCAGTGGATATTCGAAGAGGTCCCAGTTTCTGAACGCAATTTGTATTGCACGATCTTTTTCCACATATTTAAGAAGATTCAGTCTTTCTCGATCGGAAACCTTAATATGAGGCATACGCCATACCACTTTTGATAAAGTAACATTGTCTATATATTCATTTGGGTTCAATTTAACGCTATTCAAGTTAGTGTTAGAGCGTAAAAGTATAAGTTCATGTTTGCAATTAATAATAATTTTGTTGTAGTCTTCAGCAAAGCCCAAAATTTTGTTTAATGGTATAGAAGCAGAAAATAAACCTTGGGTAACTTTAGTACCTTTTATGTCCCACCCCCACGACTTTGCCATTCTCGCTTCATGTTCACTCATGGATAAAAGAGATTTCATTGTTGTTGTGATTCCTGCATTTTTTATTTTGTCTATTTCAATTCCATTCAGTTCGTATCGAATGTCTTGAAAGAAATGGAGGACAGGGTTATTGGTAAACAGGACGCTCGACACGGGTTGTTTTGTTTCTCTGTTCATCACTGTAATAGTACCTTCTATGTATAATGTGCTAGCTGAAGGCAACACGTACATATCTTGCTGATTGATGGGTATGCGAATTTCATCGTTCAAATTAAAACTTGTAACGTAAGGTTTGTACGAGTGGTATTCATAACTTTCGATTGAGTTATCATAGCTAAAGGAGTTTGCTAAGTCCAGAATGCTCATTTTAGTAAACCGATTGATCTGAGAAACAAAATATTTTCACTAGTGAGCCTGCTTTTCGGTCTTCTTTTCTTGATAGCACCAAGGGTACTGCCTGATTTATCACGGTTCACTGCTGTTTTATTGAAATCAATCATTTTTTCCTCAGGTGTAAATATATTTGAATCTCTTCTCCGCGTAAATTTATCAATTGGTTGTTGGTATCTAGTAGTCTTATTTTAAGAGAACTTAAAGTATTTTGAGTGACGGGAAAATAAATAACGTTTTTAGGCGTCTCTATTATTCTATACCCTGGAGGCACATTAGGTACAAATTCATGAACTATATGGCTCGGTTTTCCGTTGATAAATGATCCACTAATGATATCACATTCGATTCGAACTATAGTCGTCGATAGAATGGACACTGGAAATGGAGATTCCATTAATATATTCGCAGGAACAGTTTCATTACCGAAACCTAGTAGTTTACCTATGGAGTTATCGCCACCAAAATGTATGCTCTTAGAGCAAAAAATAGATGTTTTTAGAGTATTATTATTACACAAAAGTTTAAAAGAACAGCCTTGAACATGTGTTTTTAAATAATCGTTTAAATCCTGGAGTTCATAAGAGCCTTCTGGTATCTCCAATACTTCACCCTCACCGTAGTAAAATTTGCAATTTCGACTATCTATGTTAGGTATTGAATTAAACGTAGATAAATACAGTAGACCACATTCGTATTCACCGTCCAATTGAAGTTCAGGCGAATAATTTGTTGTAAGACTAGAGGAGGTTCCCGTTATGGATAAAGTGAAAGACATCGTGTAAATGACATTTTTTTTATTAGTGTTAACAATTTAAACGCCTCTGCCAAAATTGTTTTAAATATTTTAAGCATAAATGACCACAATTTACAGTATTAAATTGTTGGAACTGCCTATAATTATATGAAATATCAAATCTTTTCAAATATATTATCAACTCTAATGGCGGTTTAATATCGCCGAAGCTATTATAATATTCACAATATTTTTTATCCTTTGCATAGGCTACCCAGTGAGTTCCTTGGTTTTTTGATTCGTCTAAGTTAATTATCGCGCATTCTCTACGCTTAGGAAGTTTGGGTAAGCGGTCTCTCATAAATACTCCTCTAAAATAAGGTATACCCGTTGAATTGTTGATAATATCGACATTTGTGAGAGCTCGACTGGGTAACCTACCATTTAGTTTTTTGAGGTTTTTAAGCATAGTCCTTTGCCATTTCTGTACGGTTTTATATGTAATCCTTTGCCCAACGCTATGGATTCCATCATTTTGTTGTGACGTTCAGATTCCGCTAGTTTATTTCTTGCCGCTTTATAGTCTCCTACAGCTTTAGCTATTCCTGCCGCGCCGCCTGCCAGAGAACCCAGAGCCGATAATCCCGCGAATATAGGAATTAACGGTAATATGCCTCCAGTTTTTGGAATAGGTATTATACGAGGTATCCGCATACGACTTGTGTTAGGAAATATTTTCTTCGCAGCTGTATAAGCACTGCTTATGATATTTCCATTCTTTTTTTCTTTAATTCGCTACGTATTTTTGTAACTAAGTGCTTAAATGACTTAACACCTGCCCCTGTCTTAATTTTTGATTTCATAACTTTACTAACCAGCCATGACGCCAGTTTTTCTCCTTTCCCAGCGTTTTTTGCATTCATACGTCGCTTAGCCATTTTATAAAGTTCTAAATCAGCCTTATGTCGATCCTCTATACGTGAATATTTGTCGTAAGCAATATCGTGCTGCATACAAGCTGAATCTAACCCGTTGATACCTTTATCACCCCGTCTTAAGCGTTCTTGTAATTTAGTTCCAGGGCCGCAATAATTGTACCCAGGTATGTGTAGTTCAAATGGAAGATTATTAATGGCACTATTTAAAAGTCCTCTTCCTTTCATAGTCAGTTAACTAGTGATAAAGTAACATTCGCATCAGTATTATAAATAGATTTACCTCTATACAACAGCACTGCGCTCAATCCAACTATTTTCGCTTGTACTAAGACCCAACCACTTAACGTATAGCTTGTTGCCTTTTCTTTTCATTATTTTCTCTATAAGATAAACATTAGGATACTTTGTTTTTTGCAGCTCTTGTTCATAAAAGGTGCCTAATATTGAATTTTTTCGTTGATCCTCTAAGTAATATGTAACGGGTATAGTATTCTTAACTTGTTTTATTGTAAATAATTCTGTAGACCAATTAGGCGTATAACCTTTATGAAAAGCGCCTTTGTACTTGCTTATACGTACGCAATCCCCTACACTGAATTTGTTGGCCCTTGTTTGTAGGTATGAGCGAGGTTTGTTTAGTATAGATTTTATTTCAGACTCTTTATGGAAATCAACATCTATCGGTCTACACCTTATTGTGCGATGAAATGTATGATTATATGAATTCACAATATCATGTAAAGGTTTTCCAAACCATTTGTAATTGCCAACAAAACTAAAATATTTATACAGTTTGCCTTTTAAAGTTTTTATAACCCTTTCTACAATTGATGCTTTTTTAACTGAATAGGTTGAATAATGGTTTATCTGCAAGGATTCCAAATAATTTTTAAATTCAGTATTGTAAAATTCTTTCCCCAAATCTGTCTGTAGATGTTTAGGTTTGCGTTTTGCAGTGTCAATTAGTTGCCTAAAAGCGTCTTTGGTCTCAAATTTGGTCTTAGATTTCATCGGAATTCCCCATATGTATTTTGAAAATGTATCAATGACAACCAAAACGTACTTATAACCCTTATTAATATTATGAAATTTTTGTAAATCCAGTAAATCTGCTTGCCACAAATCATCTATGCCTTTTAGTACAACTGAACGCCGCGCAAAATTTTTGCGAGCAGACCTATGAATTTCATTTACTATTTGGTTCTTTTCCATTACTGAGTCTGCTCAAAATACCCTCAGTTTCCTTTTTTGTATAAAAGTTCAAGTTCAACTGGCGCTGCAAGCTATGAATTTGTGAATTTATAGTTTCAAGCAAAGAATCCAATTCACTTTTTTTGTAAGTGCCACTAAAGAGTTGATCAACATATTGTTTGTTTACACCATCAGTAGACAGCACAGGTGTATTAACTCCTTTCAGTCGAGACGATTGTAAATCAAAATCGCCATTATCAGCGCGAATTAGTGCCCTTTCGCCAAATTCCGAAAATTCGAATACTCGTAAGCGTTTATGTACATGGTGTCCAAATTTATCAATGTTCATTTTGCTATGTATCATGCTTTATTAAAAGATTAAGATTGACTGCGGATCTAAAGTATCGTTAGGTCATTATATATCTTTCAATATATCTGATTCTTTCAATTCTTCAATTATAGATATTATTTCGTTATCTAACCCTGTATTACCAGCATCCCGGGATGCAATAAGTAGCTTTAATCTTTCAACTAACTCATTTGGATCATCCCAATAAACGTATGAAATATTATTGGTTACCTTTTTCATAGTTGGGAGCCCTTGTCCCTGGACATTACTCCCATTACTTTTTAAACGTTCTTTAGTATATTTAAACATAGGCCTTATGATTTGTAAATATTTTCTACCTTTGTTGCTTTTTATAGGTTTATTTGGATTAAAGTCACGCCTGTGTGCATTCGTTTCTAATAGCAGTAACTTATAATTAAGTTTATCTTCTTCAGTTATAACTTCAAGTTCAGGCACTTTTGTAAATAATAATTCCTTCAAACCCGGGGTTAAATTGTAAGTTTTTCCGCTAATTACTATACTGTTATTATCAAGCGCTACCACATGCGATCCGAGCATAATTTTACCACGTTCTTTGTGTACGCCAAAAGGGATATTCTCCAAATTATACGAAATGTTACCATCACTATTATCATCTCCGGGAGAATCTATCGAATCAGAAGTCTTAAAAGAGAACTCATCAGCTGATTCCTCGCTATTAATACTGTCATCTAAAGAGGCGTTGCTTCCATCATAAACGTCTCTACTTTTAGAGATCGTAGAATTCACACCAACGGTGTGAGTAGTACTTTCCTTATCACTGGCCTCAGGGCTGAATTTCAATCGCTTAATTGAGTTTTTCCAGTCTGTATCATCAGTCTTAAATTCGTCGCTAAGGTAATTATTTTCATTATTAAAGTTACTTTTTTTATTACTTTTAACCATCTCATTGAGAGGTTCTGTTATTGGTTTTAAAACTGACTCTAATGTCATTTCATTGGCCGTTTTGATGTTACGAATTAACTTAACTTTTCTCTTTACAGCCTCAGCTGACTGAAGCAGCTTCTCTTTTAAATTCTTCTCTTCGTTCATTACGATGCAACCTCGTTGGAATTATATGAAGAAATGGCGGTGTAATGTAATTGCGGCATTCTAAATACATTCATCTAAAATAATAAATGTATCAAAACCCGATCTATAGCATCCTGAATTCTTCGCACAATCCTTATTTATTACTAAGTAGTTGTGCGGTTGGTTCCATACAGTGGCACACATATCTCTAAACTGGTTCCATCGCATATCAGTTCCAACGTGTTCATCATAAATATGTCGTAAATTAATTTCGTCTTGTTTAAACAAAATAATCAGATTTGCATTATCTCTTATTAACTGTTTAGGTATTTTGCTGTAGGTTTGATTCAAGTAAAAACTATTAATGTTTTTGTGTCGTCCCATCGCAAAGTAATCCCTTATATTATTTTGATTTTCACATGCAACGTCATCAAATATGAATACAGAGTCATTAGCTGCATCCTGAGGACTCACGACTTCATCATTTTCGCGATATTTGAAATAATTTACTGAGGGAACCAATGACAACACTTTTTCTAGATAGTTGTATAAAGGTTGATAAAGAGTTTTTGAATACACATACACATTTTGAAAACGAATTCCTTGTTCATGTAAAAGAAGACCTATCATTAGATTGGTCTTTCCACAATTAGATGGTCCACAAATGACGCAACGGATTGAATTCGGTAAAAGTTTTCCATGATAAGAATTCTGTTTTGAACAGTTTGAAGCTAGTATGTCAAACCGAAGGGTTTGAGGTTGCTTAACAAACTTCATAGTAAATACTCGTTAGTTAGCAACGTCTTGTTATAATGAAATGTTAATCCATAATGATGACTTACATTGTCAACTCGATTAATATGCCTGCTTTGGCCGCGAAACGCTCGAACGGTATGAAGTGATTTTAAACACAACTATTATCGCGAAAGGATATCGATGTGGTTTAAACTTCCTAACGATGATGATACAATTCTTGCCCAGATATTTGAGGGTTAGGATGTATTTGGGAGTTTAGACCACTGGAATGAGTTTGAGCGAGAATCGCTCGAACGAAATGAAAGTGGTTTAAACTTCCCAAATATATACTACTGCTGCCGCTCACCGTTGACGCGCTTAGACCAATGTTGTGGCTGGGCCGTGAGTGTAAGACCTGAATGGACGCTCGGAACGCAGCCTTCAGCGGGGCGTGCAGCGCCACCCTATGAAGCGTCAACTCAGGACACTTGTGGGCATTTTCGCGAAAAAAAAATTCAAATTTTTTTTTTCTTAAATAGGTTAATGTTATTCCTACTCAGAATGACAAGTCCTTTCGATCATACTAGGTACAAAAAAACGTCACAAATTTAAGTTTTCCATTTCGTTACCATTTTTCAAACACTTTGTACAACGGTTACAAAGTGGGAAATATTATGCAAAATAATAGAACATTTTAGGACCATTTTTTGTCTCTTGTTGTTTGTCCTAGATCGAACGGGCTCGTGATTCTGAGTAGGAAAAACATAAAATTTACCTACCTTAGAAAAAATATTTTTTGTGATTGTTTTCACGAAAATGCCCTTGTATGAGCTTCAATTGTTTGACATGCACCCTGCTGCACTACCAATATGAGGGTACACTGAGGCCTTACACTAATATGACCTATCGCGTCGGTACGATCGCATTTTTTGTAAATGCTAAAAGGATGTACCTTTTTGTAACTTACAAAAAGTGCGAAAAGGACACCACGATGCGATAGGCTAAACCACAGGTGCTAGACCTTGGAGGTGCGAATGAGAATGACTCAGGTGACGTTTACACGGGTGTTTGCAAGTGATTTGTGCTGATAAGCTGGGGGCTAACCGTCCGACCAAGCGAAAGGGACGACACATTCGCCAACAAATGACTTTGGTGATAAATTCATTGATAGCCAATTTCGACTGTACAACGGACATGGGTTCGGATCTTTATCTATTGGAGGCCAATGCGGAAGCTTTTGCGTACACAGTCGATTCGATTCTATAGCAGATTTAATCGAATCTTATTAACTGTGTATTGAGTAGCTTTTATTCGATACGAACTCAAATCATATTTAAGTTTCAATTGTCTACCAGCTTGTTTTGTAGCTACGTGTAGCTGTTTAAACGAATGTTTTTTTTTTAATTAATGCATCTACGGTTGTACTCTCGTTATTACATCGCTAATTGGCTAAACTCCGTCCACTAGTCGCCGCGAGAACTCCTAGGTAGATGTCTAAAGAGGGGCCTCCAAAATTGGCCCGAAACATATCGCAGCAGTAGCGACATAATAACGTGAGTACGAGTACAACCATAGAATCATTAAATATTTGAATGTCTCACGAAAGTTTAACGTCTATAAATCTTTTTTTTTTTTCTGACTGAATTACTACTCATGTTAAAAAAAGACTAGTTAGCTGCATCCTTACATTATGCAAGCTTTTACTTGCTACAAAATAGCTAGCCAGATATTTCTCTAGTTCTCTCCAGAGCGAGTGAGTCTCCATTTTACTTATGAACCTTGTAGGTAAATTCGACATTATTTTCTAGGGCTGCTAGACAAAATTATTTTAAGTTCACTTGGCATGTCTGCCAAAGACATAACATATGTCGTTTCTAATAGATACTCCCGAGTGATTTACGACTTTTCCTAACAGAAGTGACACGTCTGCATCTAAGGTAATATTTTAAGGTTAGGCTATCGTCCTATTCCTTAATACGATCCCTCAAAGGGGTATTTTAGGTTTAAACTAGCTAAATTTAAGAGCAATTTCATAGATTTAATATAGATTAATTTTCTTAGGTATGTAAATAAATATATTTTTGAAAATGATTATTACTAGCAAGCTGGTATATCTTCTGGCCTTACCACATAACGTCACATATAACTTGTTACCGTATCGAATAAAATTAGTGCATTTGTGTTCAGGGGTTCTAAACCTAAGAGCTATCCTTACTATCATGCGACTAAACTCTAATCGTACTAATGTGCTGTCCGTTTCATGTTGTACAGTCGAGTGCGTTGGCTGTGCATTATAATTTTGGAGCCCACCGTTCTAACGTAGGTGACTGTATCGCCGGTCGCCTCAGTGAACGCGCGTCGCAAACGCTGCCGCCGAGTCTGCGACAGGGTTTGTGGACATAGTAGCAGGCCCTGTTGGTAAAAATGTCAATCAAATCGTTTGATTCGATTTTAGGACCCATCAAGGGCTACACAGCACTTACACGCCACATTGAGTTTTAACATGATTATGAGGATCTTTTATATTTATAATCGGCTGGCTGATATTTGAAATTCGAAAATCGAACCCTGAATCGAGAAGCCTAACTGTATTTTCTCCATTTTTACTTCATAAATTGTAACAAAATCGTGGAGTACAGCCGAGTACACAAATATATTTGTGTACATTTTTTCACGTTATTGAAAGGTAAAGAAATGTATTTACACATATTTATGAACTCGGCTATACCTACCTACCTGTTCAAGGGCATATACAGGAGTTTTTTTTTAATAAAAATTGTGAAAATACTATTTTTATTTTTTTGTAAAAATTAAGCGCCTCATACTACTTATTTAGTGTTGGATTTCTAAATAGGTACATATAAAACACTCCAACTAAATTAACTAAAAAAATCTTCTATATTTGATACTTACTAAGGTACGTGGGTGCTCTATTTATATTTCAACACATTCAAATACGTCAAGTAACCCATCACACCTCTATGAGACGAGAGCAAAGGAGGCTAAGGGAAGAAGATAATTATCTTGTCATCAAAGTAAGTTTAGTTTGTAACTGTTGTAAGTGTTGGGTGAAAAACCGCAAGTTGTTAAGAGTATTTGAGTTACTCAAATACTCTTAACAACTTGGTAGGCTCATTAACAGCTTGTTAAGGCGCGTTTACACTTTAAATTGTTATAATATTTATTTTTGTACAATTGTACCTATCTATACATATTACTACATAACAGTATGCATATCTTTATCCCTTAAACTATAGGTACCTATCTATTTATACGACATAACAATTCTGTTTTTTTTACAGTTACGCCTTAATAAAAACCACCTCCGGTGCAACCTTGCGGAAAATATGACTTGTTTCAATATCTTGTTTGAATATCTTAACCTAACGAAGACAGGATCAAAAACCAGGGTGGTTTTTGAACGGTTTCGTAACAAATTACGTTAATATTTTCATGTCAAAAAAATAAAAAAAGGTGATGTTTTATAATCTGTTATAATTTTAATCTGGGCTGTAATCTGTTATAATCATAAATAAATAAATTTGAATTTTAGGCATCAACTACATGGTGCCATGCCACGATCTCCACCAATATTATCGCGAATACGTTGCCATAAACTTTATTATCTTTCAACGATGAACACGTGCTTAATTGTTAACCGAGAAAGTTTTATTATGAAACAAACGTCTATCGCACCACGGTGATTATACAGCTGCTTCCAGCAATTCTCTTAACGCCCTAATTAGGTGCTTCCAGAGCCAGCTTATCGGACGGCCTACTCAGCATTCTCATCTTATTACAAATTCGTTTTTACCCGTAAATTGCTTTCTTTAAGCCCTTTTCAACGTTTAACAAGATAGCCTTTTGCGTTTGTCAGCAAATTACTACTTAAAATTGAATTTGATCTCATTCATTTCCAGTACTATCGTATTTCTTGCGGTAATGGTATGCGGGATGAAAATGGCAAACTATAAACGTAGCGAATGTTCTCATACTAGCAGCGCCATCTAGTGAAAGACACACTTACCTGTTTGAAGGGTCGCATCCCTCCGTTGATTCGGAGCGAGTCGGCTGCGATGCCGGCTATGCCGTCACCGGGTTCCCTCAGCTGCCGCAGCGAGGCGCTGGGGTGGTGGTGGGCGTGGTGAGGACAGTGAGCCGCGCATGCGCTAGACTCAGGCTGGGAGCTCTGCCGAATGATTCTCGTACTTGTCGCTGGTATCAATAAGGCTGGCGGATGTATGACCGGACAAGTGCTGACAGCGTGAAGCGTGTTGCAACCGCAAGGGTAGTGTAGCCCCGAGCGAACGCTTTCCCGCGACACAGATCGCGCTAGCTGCAACGCTGACATAGGCGCTGTAGATTGCCTCCGCTCGCAAACGCGACATCTAGCGTACGCGTGCGGCACTAACTGGCAGGCGGTCACCGACCCCCGATGCGAGCAGGTTGCTATGGGAGACACGAGTGTCTGCGGGCGGTCTGAGCCTTGGTCCCTGCATTGAAGTTCTATGTCTGGCACGCTTCTGGCGGCTCCTTCTTCCATTCTGAGGGATGTCCCGGATTCCTCGCTGCCAGGGCCGCCGGAGAGCTGTGGTCGCAGATGTGTGGTGCAGTCTTGCCGCTGCAGAACGGGCTTGGCGGATCTGTTCTCGGAGGGGACGATGACGGTGACTGAGGGACCGGAGACGAGGAGGCTGGCCGTCTCGTCGCTGCTTCCGTAGCCAGAGTTTGTGATGGCTTCATTGCTGTCGGTTGTTGGAACCGACATGTTGTCTGTAACAAAAAAAAATTTAGCATTATTAATTATTGGCAACGTACGTAGTAGTGGCGCTAAATGTCACAAATGCAAGTCAGGTAATAATCTTGCGGAATTTGAAACATTTGTGCTAGCGGCAGCCGGTGAAACTATTTAATTTAATTTGACAATATGAAATTTAACAGAGAAAAGCTTACAAAATGACTGCAGCGCCAGTACACATAACGAATATAAAATATGACGTTTAATTTAAAATATATAAGTAGTTACGTAGGTAAGTATCTGTAGGATGGTGTACCATCAGTCTAACTCTAATTGAGTTACTCTAACAATCTCTAAGTTTGTAGATTATTTTGATGGAGATATGTTATAGAATACCCTTAAATAATAGAGGTAAAGTCAGCAGAAAAACTGGATACGTTTCATTTTCACTCTACGTAACTTTATGTTATTTATAAGTGCTTGTACTTCAAACAAAGTGCTCTATTTAAGTTAGTATATTATTATAATATATTATAATAATTACTTAGTAGAAAAATAAATAGAGATAGAAAATGGAAGTTTCCTTGCTAATAACTTTACCTTATAAGTACATACTTAGAGGTGTAATATGTCGAGACTCGACCGCTGAAACCTATTACCCACCTCCGCAAACAAGTCATGAAAAAACTAATTAAGGGAACGCTATTTTCTCGCACGACGTATTTATCGTAGAATTGCGTTTTGTACGGTTCACAAATGCGTGTTTTTATTCCTAATTGTTTCATTTGAATAATATTTCGTCTAAATTATATAGTGTTGCGTGAAAAGCTTATGGCATTTTTGCTAATGTCACACAATTTTTGAAGCTATTATTTGTGATGAAACACTGAATTAGGAACATTTTGCGTTCAAAATACTTCTTTAATAATAAAACTTAGGGTGAGGAATGAACTAGATATTTTAACTTGATTGTAATGCATGAGTTTGGCGTTAGATATGAGAGAGATAGAAACCTCACAGTTGGAAAGAATATTATAGCTCGCAACTATGTACCTATTTAGGCAAAAGTAAGCATTGTGTATACTTCGGATGTACTTAATGTGGCACCGCTACAATCTCTTTTATTTGCCCAAAGGCTGACCGCTTTTTGTACACTGAGAGAAATTTGCATTGTGAATTTAACAAGTTCGACTTGTTGCGGTTTATCCGTTTGAATCAGCCAAACGTATGTTTAAAACAATATGTGTCAGGTTGTTTTTATAAAATCGACTTGTTGATTCAAATATATTGCCGATTCAAATGACAAGTAGCTTGTTGTTTGAACCAAAGAGCACGTAGGCGCTATTTTAACCAAAAAACTTGTTGAACGAACATGAAAACTGGTTGTATTTTTTCTCAGTGTACAATTGTAATTTCTTTGCGCACAAATGACTAAATTCATATTATAGGACATTCTTACACTGATTGAGCTCCACGGTAATCTCAAGAAGGCTTGTGTTGTCAACGTAAAAACCTAACCCTAGAACCTCGCCATTTTTTAGCCCACGTCACTATTTCACAAGCGAAATTTATTTTTCCTTTTCTTACTAGAAACAGTAAAATATTTTCTGTTCTCCACAGGGACTAAAGTCACGGATTACCTCAGCTTCAGTTGACCCAAAAGGATACCCGGTGTTAGATGAGGATAGATACGGCAAACGAACTGTGTGGATGTAGGAAATATATTGCGTAGCTGCGAGATTAGGACGGAAAAGAAAAACAAGAGAGTTATTACACCTATGCCAACTTTTGACCCTTTAACCTCGTGTTTAAACTTTAAGGTACAACGGGGCAAATCTCGACTGGGGGACAATTGTAACTAATCCATTTTTTTCCATTATTACACTATGATGTTGAATTCTATATGACTGAACACGCCTACCATGTGTAACCGGTGGACACTGGACACTCTATTTAATAATGCAAATATTGTAAAACATGGAAAAAGTGGACCAGTTACATTTGCCCCCCAGTCGAGATTTGCCCCACTGTACCTTACATATTCAAAAATCTATTTTGAATTTTTATTGTGTTACAAAGTGGTCTAAATTAAACCGGGAAATGTTGGATTAACTGTTATGTATCAAAAGATTGTATGAAACGGAAACAAGCGAATGATGAGATGACGGACGATAGAGAGGTATAGAAGAGAATGACATGCTGCGCCGACCCCAAATGACTGGGATAAGGGCAGGCAAATGATGATACATATACATACATACAATCACACCTGTATCCCATGAAGGGGTAGGCAGAGCACATGAAACTACTCAAGTTTCAGTGCCACTTTTGGCAAATAAGGGGTTGATAGAAAACGAAACTGTGACATTGCAGTGACAGGTTGCCAGCCTCTCGCCTACGCCACAATTTAACCCATATCCCACAGTCGCTTTCTACGACACCCACAGGAAGAAAGGGGGTGGTGAAATTCTTAACCCGTCACCACACGGATGCACGGCGAATGATGATGAATGATGAAAAGGTTTAATTCAAAAACAAAACAATTTATTGCCCGTGTGGTGACGGGTTAAGAATTTCACCACCCCCTTTCTTCCCGTGGGTGTCGTAGAAGGCGACTGTGGGATGTGGGTCAAATTGTGGCGTAGGCGAGAGGCTGGCAACCTGTCACTGCAATGTCACAGTTTCGTTTTCTGTCAACCCCTTATTTGCCAAGTGTGGCACTGAAACTTGATTAGTGCTCTGCCTACCCCTTCAAGGGATACAGATGTGATTGTATGTATGTGTGTATGTAATACAATTTATTATTGAACTTGGGAGGTTAAAAATGGTGACGGTGTTGTAAAAATCGATAAAATCAGGCCGTTTTTAGGGTTCCGTAGTCAACTAGGAACCCTTATTTTGCATATAAGTACCTATAGGTTGAAAAATCGCGAGCTCGACATACGGGCAAATCAAATCTGCCCCAGGAAATGGAAGATAGGCAATTACTCTACGAAGAGCAAAGGTCTTAAGTTATGATGACGTTGACAAAGTATAAGGTAACGTATAAGTGAGGTAACTGAGGTATTTCTTTATCCCGGCCAATAACATGGACAAAACCAATAACTTGTGTTTATTTTCAGCTACCTGAGAACTATAATATAAGGGCCACATCTTCCTTGCGTTATCCAGGCATTAACGACGTCTCATGGGAGTCTGGGGTTCGCTTTGACAACTAATCCCAAGATTTGGCGTAGGCACTATTTTTTACAAAAGCGTCTGCCATCTGACCATCCAACTCAAAGGGGTTACTTGGCCTTATTCGGAATAGTCCGGTTTTCTCACGACGTTTCCATAATTAGGGCCACCATGACTCGATATGGCATTTTTTTTTATGGAAAAGTAGAAACACCAGTGGCATAAACTTATTACAACATACAGGCCCAACAACAGAAAAGTTGTACAAAAGACCGACCAAAATCATGACCGTGAAATGTAAATAAGCTCAACAAAATTAGGATTATTTTTCATAAATACAGATTATCTTTCGGGGTACATACAGTGCCGGCCAATAAAATATCACATTCATGTTTTATCCGGGTCTCTATTGGTTCCCATAATTTTTTTAGTCCGATTTTTACAATCCATAACGTTGTTAGTCATAATTTTTAATAGTCATATTATCATTAGTCATAAAGTTGAATGTCAGAAATTGGAGGTCAGATTTTTGCAAGTCATCATTATTGTTAGTAATAAACATTGTTTGGCATAATAATCAAATTGCATTTTGTATTATGGACATAATGTTGAAAGCAATAAACATGTTTGTCATAATTGTCGTAAAGTATATTTTCGCAAGTAATAATGATTACTGTCCACATTAACTTTAATCATAACATTCAATGGGATCTATATTATTTTTCATTATAAGGAACACAAGGTAACTAACGAACCTACCCGAGAAATGAAAATTTTCTCGTTGGGCTCACTGATTTTCCCGCCATTTCGTCTTTTACATGTTATGTGTTTAATTTTTTCATGTCGCTTTTAAGAATATTAGGCCCCGCCAGCGATTCGACGGAGCCCCGCTATGCGCTATGCGGGGCTCCTATTTCTGCTCTAAATGTCACAAGGTAACTAACGAACCTACCCGAGAAATGAAAATTTTCTCGTTGGGCTCACTGATTTTCCCGCCATTTCGTCTTTTACATGTTATGTGTTTAATTTTTTCATGTTGCTTTTAAGAATATTAGGCCCGGCCAGCGATTCGACGGAGCCCCGCTATGCGGGGCTCCTATTTCTGCTCTGAATGACACAAGGTAACTAACGAACCTACCCGAGAAATGAAAATTTTCTCGTTGGGCTCACTGATTTTCCCGCCATTTCGTCTTTTACATGTTATGTGTTTTATTTTTTCATGTTGCTTTTAAAAGTATTAGGCCCCGCCAGCGATTCGACGGAGCCTCGCTATGCGGGGCTCCTATTTTTGCTCTGAATGACACAAGGTAACTAGCGAACTTAGCTGAGAAATGAGGATTAAAATACTCAATGAGCTCACTGATTTTCCCGCCATTTCTTCCTTTGCATGCTGATTTTTGTAGTATTCGGCTTCGTCAACGAGTAGAAGGGGGGCAGGGGTCCTATTTCCGTTCTAATGGACGCGAGGTAAATGCGGACTACCAATAAAGTCATAAGGTATATATAATGTATCGATTTTCCACATTTTCGTTAGTCATAATTTGGTTTTTCTCAAAAACGCGTAAGTTTTCAGGATTGCCATAAAACAAACCTAACCTAACCTATCTATAGGTGACTAATGATAATCTGGCTAACAAAGGGATCCGTTTCAAATGTTATATTCATCAACTTTCTTGATTCTAAGATTATAGTATTCTATAATATGGGTTGTTAACGTTAGAACTATTAAACGTTATTCGTAACAAAGATTATGACTTATGAGGTTTATGCCTTAAAACTGTATGCAGAACAATCAGTAGGGCTTCAAAAACTATGCCTAGTAATATTTCTGGATAATTATTGTTATGCCTTTCAATTTTATACTCATCAACTTTATGACTTTTAAGGTTATGGCATCCAATATTATGGGTTGTTAATGTTAGTACCATTAAGCATTATTCGTAACAAAAATTATGACTAGTGATGTTTATGACCACAAAATATATGAATAACAACTTATGACTAACGAAATTCTGACCAAAAAGTTTATGGGAAAGAAAGGGGTCCCGTTTTATCCATAGAACTTTTTTATTTTTGTAAGTGGTTTACAACTCACTGCTGTAGGGTAGGACATGTAGTCAAGTAAGTAGTACGCTGCTGTGCTGGAGATGAAAAAAAATTGGCCTAATGTAATGTCCTTGTAATTTAGTTTATTTAACTGCAGAATTCATCATTCCCTCTCCTGGGTAGAAGTCGTAGAAGTCGATTGTGGGATATGGGTTTCATTGTGGTGTGAGCCAATAACTGTTACACAATTTTTGTTTTCTTTTAACCCTTTAATTTGCCAAGAGAGACACTGAAACTTACAGTTTTATGTGCTCTGCCTACCCCGTTTGGGACAACAGACGAGAATATAATATTACTAATCAAATATGCAAGCTACAAATGATCATACTCGCTTACCTGCTCTATACAGTATAGATACAAGCTCGTACAAAAATACACAACTGTGATTTATTATTGGACGGAACTGTACCTTTCTTTCGGGGTATATAATACACAAAATTGCGACCTTAGTTTGTTTAGGATCCTGAATATCATTGACGACTCGTATTCACGAGTCCAAGGGTAATATTTTATGTGTCAGCTGGTATATCATTGTGACCCACAATTTTAACTCAAAGGGACAAGAAATGACGATAAAAATGCGAAGGACTTTAGTACATTACGATATAGATAAGCATGCAAAAGAGGAAGTCACGAGTCACGATGAATGAACTATAAAGCACGATCGAGGTGAAAGTTTTAAATGGACACGAATTACAAATTTCCCCTTCGAATGTGTATTTGTGGGATGTCTTAGTAGGTACATATTGTGGCATTGAAGTTATCACATAAATTATCACTTTTTGCACTAGTGCAGAAGTTATACCGGCAAAAAAAGTTGATTCACCGTACTGCAATTGCGTTTATTAATATTTTTGAACAAACTAAAATTCCCACAACATGAGTCAAGCGCGGATCCAGCTTCGTGCCCAGGGGGGGGTCACGTGGTAAAGGCCCAGGCCCCCCGGGGGAGTCAAGTGGTCTATTTGTATGGCCAGCCTAGCCTCCAGGGGGGTCATGACCCCCATGACCCCCCCCCCCTGGATCCGCGCATGACATGAGTAAACATCAAAATAGAAGTAGTGTCATTCTAAAATACCGCCCGAAGAAGTCCATGAATGAAATTATATTCAAAGCGATTTTGCATCCAGAGTGGTGTTACGGGGAGATTCCTGGGTATACTCCAGGAAATTGAGTTTTACATCGACAGAATAAAAATGCATTTAACCAACAATGGCTAGCAAAAAGTTTGCAGGAAATATTTTGTCGGAACTTCGTGCGTGGAAGTATTTTGCTGAGTTTTTTTTAAATATTGGGAAGGAATATGGTGGTTGTTTTAACATTTGTGTGTCTTCAGAATTCATGTCGTAATTTTTTTAAACTTATTTTGTGTTTTATTGAATGAACGTTGATAAGGGGTTTTTGTTTTGGGTGTCATTAAGAACAGTTTAGAACAAAAGATAATCTCGTTACTATCGAAGAAGGCGTATTTTTTGCTTCTTCAAAGCAGTATACTTACGTAACAGATTTGTTCTACATTCAGTTTACTGTCTTGTAAAAATAAAATGTAAATTTGAACCCAGACAACTGTATCGTAGATTTATTTTATATTTAAGGTACAGCGGAGCAAATCTCGACTGGGGGGGGGGGGGCAATTGTAACTGATCCATTTTTTTCCATTACATATTACACTATGATGTTGAGTTCTACATGTATCCACTGAACAAGCCTACCAACTATAACCGGTAGACACTCTTTTAATAGTGCAAACATAAAACATGGAAAAAATGGACGAATTACATTTGCCCCCCAGTCGAGATTCGCCCCGCTGTACCTAATTGTTGATTTTAATGACCTTAAATTCTACATATTGCTCGGTCATATTAAGTCCGCTTCGGATACGTTTACTTATTTTGTGTAGCATAAGTGAAATAAAACGTGCCTAAAACATATTATTACATTATCATGCCTACTCGTTACTAAAATTGGGACGTAAACACGATTATCTCTAGACATGGGTTAAAATATTTCCCTAATGAACCTGCGGCCCACGAAGCCCTTTCAACGCTTTTCAAAGGCCTTTCTTACAAACATATTGATGAATAAAATACAATGCTTACAGTGATTTAAGTAATATTTTTGATTAGCATACCTTTTTTAATAAAAGCTCTGGTGGCCCAGCGGTAAGAGCGTGCGACTTTCAATCCGGAGGTTCGAACCCGGCTCGTACCAATGAGTTTTTCTGAACTTATGTGCGAAACGTCATTTGATATTTACCAGTCGCTTTTCGGTGAAGGAAAACATCGCGAGGAAACCGGACTAATTCCAATAAGGCCTAGTTACCCTTCGGGTTGGAAGGTCAGATGGCAATCGCTTTCCTAAAATTAGTACCTACGCCAAATCTTGGGATTAGTTGTCAAAGCGGACCCCAAGCTCCCGTGAGTCGTGGCAAATGCCGGAATAACGCAAGGAGGATGATGATACCTTATTCTATAAAACACTACTAACTGGCTCATTCGTTCTACCGCGGCTACTGGCCTGCGAGCAAAAATTCCATAATTATCAAACTGTAAACTAACAATCACTGTTTTTTTTTTTTTCATTTATTTATTTCGGGACTTTTAATCTTAAGATTATGCCAGTCCCATCGTAACTTAAATTAAATTACAGTCATCTACGGCCTTACATTATACTGAATTAAATATTATATAATAATATAAATATTTAACAATCACTTTCACATTTATCTCAAAGTCTGGTTGAAGTAACAGTGAAATATATTTATAATTCAATAACAGCGTAAACTATAAGAAATATTTATAGTACAGCTGCAGAAGAAACACCAAGACTCGCCTCTTGCCAGCAAAGTAACCCGATAAGTCAGCTTAGAACCTTTGATTTAGTATATCTATACCTCTCTTAAAACTTATTGAAATACACAGTAGAAGAAACAAGTTCATCTATTCGTATAGCGGCCGAGCGTGTCAGATTTTGTACTGAAGTTGTTACTTGCCTGTGGTTTTAAATATGTCTCAGGCCCTTGAGTGTTCATAATTTTTGTGTTATTGCAATTACATATATCACGTAACGAGGCATCTTTAATGACTTCGACATACAAAAATTGACGCCCGAAAGCTGCAAGCTGCGATTAAAGACGGACGACTCAGTGGATTTTACTGAGTTCATTTGACACGCTAAGTAAATACTTTTGCTTGATCTATGGTACATATGTGTTTAAATATAAGTATTTCTACAGTCTACTTCTGGCTTTATGCCACATTTTTTCTTCTTTTTAGTCGTGTAAATGTGGCAATGGTACCTACAGATACATTTTAACTATAACAAGCACGAAAAAAGTACTATTTCAAGTGAATGGAGTCAATATACACGCATTTCATAGGGTATAAATGTATTATGACATATGACTATCCGTAGGTACCGTTTCATATATTATATGTTAGCACATAATTCTAATTCTTTTTGCCAGTTCTTAAAAAGAAGCTGATTTGACTAAAAGGAAAGTAGCCTATATGACGTGAAATGACAATATTTTTGTTTCGATTGTGAGCAATAAAGTTACAATCTCGATAAAAACATGGAAAAGTAATTTCCTACAATGATCAAGTTGCTAACTTTGGCCACTCAGTGTTTGAAAGCTTTGTCAGCGAGTTCTTACACAATAAAAATCAAAATGAGTTTGCAATTTAAAAAATAATACCTATTGCTATAATAATAATAAGATTGTTTGTCTGTATGTGGTTTTGTATTTTACTTTTATAATCATATTATAAAAAAACCTAGCCTAAGAATTAAAATGAATAAAGAGAAGAATAATAAGATTGTGAAAAATAATCACGGTTTAAAGAGAAAACTAACTGTTTACCAACTACATATTTACAAAGCGACGTAGAGGTCAAATTATTTATAACTGAATTCTTTTTGGTGTAACATCCTGTCATGTAATAATTATCAATAACATCCTGTTCAAATCTAAACATACTTTCAATCAAACGCAAATGCAAAAAATAATTATGATTCGCATAATAGGTGAATTTAATTACTGACTGAATAACGTATAGTGAATAGCGTACAATATTTTTTTATCACACTTGCTTGTAAACGTTTTGTATTACATGCCTACATACTGATACGTAATAAGCTATTTTACCGCCCTAGGTAGGGCCTGGGTGGGGCCTGTCTTCGACGACCTGTCAAAAACTACAAGATGGCGGATGAATGTTCGAAATGTCAGCGTAGGTATTTCATTACATTTAGTTTAAAAGGTTATTACTTCGCGAGTGTAATGAAAAACATGGTGTATATCACGGGCGCCTTCGGCGTCGGCCTTCCAACAGCTTCTCGTTTTTTCTTTCACTTTCAGTCCTTAATACATAATGTAATATTACAGTACACATGGCGCTCTATTACAAAACTAGTAAGGTAATGAGCTACTACGCAACTATGTCAAAAATGTAAATAGCCATAATATTATTGTACCTACTCTAAAACGTTGTACGATACACCTGCGAAGAAGAATAATCGTAACTTGTGTCGATTTAAAATACTTTTTTCGGTCGTGTCGTGTTTTAATTTACCATCACTCATTTCGAATGTCCTCTTTTCTGCACGTGTATCGTAATGTACAATAGGTACTATTCATAATAGTACATTACGATACAAGTGCGTAAAAAAGACACGACCAAAGGGAGTGTTTTAAATCGACACGAGTTACGAATTTCCTTTTTGCACGTGTATCGTACGACGTTTTTCACTGCCGCCCATGGACACCCGAAACACCAGAAGTGTTGGAGGTGCGTTTCCGGACTTTAAGATGTGTACGCTCTTTTCTTAACATAATATAATTATATGCTTTACGAGTATACTTCCTGTTACATCATAAGAGATTCAAGAAAAAGTTCTATATGGTCTAAAACATTTTTTTCTTTGTATAACTTGACCTATTCCAGTTTCCTTTCCACGTAGTAATCCAGCTTGTGCATTAGGAACTGAGAGCACAACGTGAAAGAAAGTTTCACTTTGTTTTAACAGCTCAAAGTGGATTCAAGGACTTTGCACTTCTTCACACGTCCGCTTTTATACACCGGCGTTACGTTAGGTACAGTTAGCCCCGTGTGGTGACGGGTTAAGAATTTCATCACACCCTTTCTTCCTGTGATTGTCGTACTTAGAAACAAAACAACAATAACAAACAAAAAAACAACAAATAAAAATATTGTCAAGTCACGTCATATAACATCAACTTTCCTTCTAGTCAAATCAGCTTCTTTTTAAGAACTGTCAAAAAGAATTAGGAGAAATATGAAATAAGCGCGTTCCTGCGCACATAGTCCAAGGTGGGCGAACGCGTACCATGCTTGTACGAGAGAGATATGATAGGTCGACTGGTAAAGGCCATGCCTAAAGGTTCGCACAAGTCACAAGTCGCTTAAATTACTTTGTAAATTTTGCCGACAGATGGCGCTAAATACAATAATGCTCATTAGAGTACCTATACTTGTAGCACACCTCGGACACTGGCGATCAAATATATTGAAAGAGGCGCATTCCTAGCACACCATGCTGTACGAGGAACGCGTACCATGCTTGTACGAGGGAGATATATGTCGACTGGTCGCGTTCTTGACAGGCGGTAGCTGTGCACTGTGAGGTAACCGAGAGCGGGTGGGCGGCACTTTCTGCGGAAATCATGGCCACTCCATACTGTACAATAGTACTCTTTATTATACTGTTTCACTCTAGAGAAACGATAGGGAAAGCTAGCTACGATACGTTTACGAAGTGATTAGCTGGGTACGAAGAAGGGCTGGTTCTTGGTAACGAAAATAATTATAAAGAGCACCTTCATAACCTCACTGAAAGCATCTCAGCCTTAAGCCTCTTTAATAAGCACTTAACGACATTCAAATATAAGGTACTTTTCACTGAATCTTACAGCTTTCAAAATGGGGTCGAAGTTGCTTTGAGGGGGGATAAATTGAAGCGTATCGCGAATATCGGTCAAGAAGCACTACAGACGTCCGAATTAAGCAGAAGCGCTCTTCATTATATTGCTTAAAAAGTGCTTTTGTGCTCGTTCTGCTTGAATATATTTTCGCTGTAATTTTTGTCTGTTTGGATTAAGACTTTTCAATACGTGATAGATGCTAAGTACGAATAAAATCTAAAGAAATGTTCGAATATATTGTACAGAATACAATTTTAATATTTCATGAATTTTAAAAGGAGAAATAATCACTAAAGATTAAGTGAATGGTGATGAAATTGTTCCATCCTCTAGCAATTTTAGAGTATTGCATACTTGACCTACTGTAGTTATTTTACACGTACTTAGTAATCTTATAAACTAATCTTATAGTAGCTTTATAAACTGGGAGCACAACGTGAAAGAAAATTGCACTTTGAGAAATATTTTCATAATTATATTTATTGCATCCATGGTCTTATAATTATGAATAAATATGTGACATGGTCTTAAAAAAGTATAGGTACGCATGGACCCTATTAGGGCGTGATATAACATATTATAGTATGTATCAGTTCAGAGATAGTAGAAAGGTAATAGTCACCTATTTGTTATTTTGTGCTCGAAAAACCACTAGTATTAGTCCGTTTTCACACTATCCGATCCGATATCGGATGTCGGAAGGATTTCAATGGAAAAAATCCAAGATGGCGCCTGTAATGTATGGGATATCGGTCCGACATCCGATATCGGATCGGATAATGTGAAAACGCACTTACGGTTCGTAAAGTTCGGTTCGGTTCAATTGCTACATTTACATGACCTGTGTGGTGACGGGTTAAGAATTTCACCACCCCCTTTCTTCCCGTGGGTGTCGTAGAAGGCGACTATGGGATATGGGTTAAATTGTGGCGTAGGCGAGAGGCTGGCAACCTGTCACTGCAATGTCACAGTTTCGTTTTATTTCAACCCCTTATTTGCCAAGAGTGGCACTGAAGCTTTAGTAGTTTCATGTGTTCTGCCTACCCCTTTATGGGATACAGGCGTGATTGTATGTTGTACGTATGTATTTACATGACATGAAACAAAAATATTACTCAAATCATTGTAACCGATATATTACATTGAAATATAAGACAGGCTCCGCATTTCAAAGAACATTGTGGGCCGCAGGTTCATTAGGGAAATATTTTAATCCACGTCCGTAGATAATCGAGTTTCAGTCCCAATTTTAGTAATGAGTAGGCATAATGTAATAATATATTCTGAACACGTCTTATTTTTCTTATGCTACACAAAATAATTAAAAGTAAAAAAGCAGACTAGATAGAACCGATAAGTATGATAATGTGATAAGATGGTTTGCTTTTGAAACCCGATTTTTTGTTTAAAACTTAAAGGATTGCGGACTCGGAATTACATGTTTATTAACTGGAAGGCAAAGAGAACTGTATAAAGAAAAAAAAATCTTTAATAAAATTTATTGCAGAAATAAAAAATACATTTTTTATCTTACAATAAGTTGCAAAATCTCTATACATTGAGATTATGAGCGCGATCACAAATAAGACAAAAACGATTAAGACAAAATATATTTTGAAATCTGTGAAGCAACAAACTACGTCCTCATTTATAACAAGATTCTCTTGTGTATATTCCAAAGGTCTACTTTTTATTATTTAAAAGACATCCTTAAAGATCAGAGAAAAAAGATCAGAGGAATATATTCAATACGAGTACTTACCTAATACTCGTACATTGTTTAGAAAAAGTTGAAAGGGTACGGGGTAAACAAATACATAAAAACCGGCCAAGAGCGTGTCGGGCCACGCTGTGTAGGGTTCCGTAATTTTACGTATTTTTCTCAAAAACTACTGAACCTAACAAGTTCAAAATAATTTTCCTAGAAAGTATAAAGTTCTACTTTTATGATTTTTTTCATATTTTTTAAACATATGATTCAAAAATTAGAGGGGGGACACTTTTTTTTCCTTTACGAGCGATTATTTCCGAAAATATTAATATTATCAAAAAACGATCTTAGTAAACCCTTATTTATTTTTAAATACCTATCCAACAATATATCACACGTTGGGGTTCGAATGAAAAAAATCTGTCCCCACTTTACATGTAGGGGGGGGGGGGGTACCCTAACAAAACATTTTTTTCCACTTTTTATTTTACCACTTTGTCGGCGTGATTGGTATACATATTGGTACCAAATTTCAGCTTTCTGGTGCTAACGGTCACTGAGATTATCCGCGGACGGAGGGACGGACGGACGGACGGACAGACAGACATGGCGAAACTTTAAGGGTTCCTAGTTGACTACGGAGACTTTTATACACACCTGTCGGTCTAGCCGCAGTGACAATCGTTAACGCTACGTGGCGATCGAAACGCAGTCTGGCTCTGTCGCGCCACTATAATAGAAGTGCGATAGGGAAAGCTAGCTATAAAACGCTTCCGAAGCATAAGCCATTGCGACGTTGGCTATGTACCCTGAGGAGAGAGTGCTCTCAACTCAAAAATGAGTATTTCGCAAAAGCTAAATTAAAATTAAAATTTTGAAAAAAACCCCGACTGCTATAGTAGACCGATTTTCATGAAACATGGCTAGGAACACTCTAGGACTCTAGGACTAACTCAGCTTTCAAACAAACTAAATCTAAACCGGTTCATCCGTTTGGGAGCTACGATGCCACAGACAGACACACACACACAGACAGACAGACAAACAGACAGAAAGACAAACAGATGGACAGCAGACAGACGTACAGACACGTCAAACTTATAACACTCCGTCGTTTTTGCGTCTGGGGTTAAAAAGAAATAACCAAAAGTAACAAAAACATTACCACGAACAGGGGCCCGTTTCTCGAAAGATACAAGCCTTGTATTACAAGTGTGTTTCTATGACAACCCATACGATTTGACAGGTCGCGCACTTGTAATACAAGGCTTGTACCTTTCGAGAAACGGGCCCCTGTAAACTATATGGTCACGTACTGAGATCCTTATCCCGTTTGTATGAATAGTGATTTCCCGTGAGGTCTGTATTTGAGTTTTGGAACGTGGATATCTTCCAGGTAACAAACTAACAGTTTGAAAAGGCTCTATCGTTTTTGCGTTGTTTCTACGCTTACGCCGTGTTCGTTTTTAGCGTTGAACAATACGCACGTTAAGGAGGCAAAGACGGTCGGTTTTCTGTACAAACATTCTTCCCGTTTTTCGATTTTGACTTTGGAACTGACTTTTATTTCTATAAGAGTTCACACCTCTAATATAAATAAAGTACGCCGCAACGTATGAAAGTGACAATATGGAAAAATTAATTTAAAATAATTAGATGTAATTTAATCACAGCTATTCACCATCATTCTCTTGCCCTTATCCCAGTCACTTGGAGTCGGCGCAGCATGTCTTTCTCTTCCATACATCTCGTCATCTCATCATTAACTTGTTTAAGTTCCATATCATGTCTCACACAGTCCATCCATCTCTTCTTCGGTTTTCCTCTCCCGTTACTTCCACCACCTTCCACATTCATTCGTAATATCTTTCTCGTCACATGCCTATCATCCCTCCGCATTACATGTCCATACCATGCTACTTTTTCTACTATCGGTGCTACTTTCAGGCTTTCTCTGATATACTCATTCTTTATCTTATCCATTTTTTTTTATACTACGTCGGTGGCAAACAAGTATACGGTCCGCCTGATGTAAAGCGGTCACCGTAACCTATGGACGCCATCTTGTCACGCCACACATCCATCTTAACATTCTTATCTCTGCTACTGCTTTAGGGCCCAATACTGATGACTGATTTATAAATTTTGCCCTTCAGTCGAAGAGGCATCCGGGCGTCACAAATGGTTAACCTTTAATCACAGCTATTGCTCATACATATTTAATATTTTTTTTTTATATTTGCGAAAAAAGGTAAAATAATGTTAACTAGTGGCTCTGGGAGCTGTAGACCTTCGCGAAATGCTTAGAGAACGCAAAACTGAAAGATAATTAGTGATTATCGCAGTCAAGTCATGACCTCATGACAGCAACAGTTTCAAGCGACATATACTCGTACGCTATAGGCACTCAACTCAAGCCCTTAACGGCAATTTCTGCATTTAACATATAAAAACTGTGGGGCTATCATGCTTGCACTTTTATCACTTATCAATGTGGATAACATATATGTCAATATTACACTGACTAACTTGCCACAACGTGACGGATGCTTTATCCGCGTAGATAAGTGATAAAATGGCAAGAATCATAGTCCTGCCCTTGGTTTTGTTATCAACTTTTGTTTTGTAATCGTGTCGACGCTAGCCCGCAAAGTGGGCTTTTCGCTTCTAAGCGTCACACGAAAATCCTAACCTAACTTAGTTTGGATATTTAATAGGTCTTTCTTTTTTCGGGGGCTGGCCCCCCCAAGCCCCCCCCCCTTATAATCACCCTTGTTCGTCGCAAGAAAACCTTAAACTAACTTATTTTCAATAGGTATTACGTTGGTATTTTGTGGGGGTTACCCCTCCCCTCCCCGAGCCCCGGGGTGGGTGTTTCGCCGAAAGAAAACCCTAACTTCTTTTCAATAAGTACAACGGTGGTATTTCTTTCTTCGCCCCCCGTCGTCCACGATTTGTAAGCGTGTCGACACTAGCCCGCGAAGTGGGTTGCTTATTTTTGCTTTTCAGGGTCACAAGAACACCTAACCCTACTTAGTTTGGATACTTAATTGGTGTTTCTATTTTGCGGGGGGCTGCGCCCCGAGACCCCTTATTTTCGATCTTAAACTTCGCAAGTAAACCCTAACCTAACTTATTTTCAATACGTACTACGTGGTATTTCTTTTTGGAGCCTCTCTTGTGGGTGCTTCTCCCTCGTCGTCCATTTTGGTTTTGTTATCAATTTTCGATTTGTAAGGGTGTCGACGCTAGCCCGCGAAGTGGGCTGCCTATTTTCGCTTTTCAGGGTCACAAGAAAACCCTAACCTTACTTAGTTTGGATACTTAATCGGTATTTCTATTTTGCGGGGGCTGCGCCCCCGAGCGCCCCCTTATTTTCCATCTTAAACTTCGCAAGAAAACCCTAACCTAACTTATTTTCAATACGTACTACGTGGTATTTATTTTTGGCGGGGGCTTCGCCCCCGAGCTCCCCTTGTGGGTGCTTCGCCCCTCGTCGTCCATTTTGGTTTTGTTATCAATTTTCGATTTCTAAGCGTGTCGACGCTAGCCCGCGAAGTGGGTTGCTTATTTTCGCTTTTCAGGGTCACAAGAACACCTAACCCTACTTAGTTTGGATACTTAATTGGTGTTTCTATTTTGCGGGGGCTGCGCCCCCGAGCCCCCCCCTTATTTTCAATCTTAAACTTCGCAAGAAAACCCTAACCTAACTTATTTTCAATACGTACTACGTGGTATTTATTTTTGGCGGGGGCTTCGCCCCCGAGCCCCTTGTGGGTGCTTCGCCCCTCGTCGTCCATTTTGGGTTTGTTATCAATTTTCGATTTCTAAGCGTGTCGACGCTAGCCCGCGAAGTGGGCTGCCTATTTTCGCTTTTCAGGGTCACAAGAAAACCCTAACCTTACTTAGTTTGGATACATAATCGGTATTTCTATTTTGCGGGGCTGCGCCCCCGAGCCCCCCTTATTTTCCCTCTTAAGGGTCGCAAGAAAACTTTAACCTTACTTAGTTTGGATACTTAATCGATCTTTCTTTTTTGCGGGGGCTGCGCCCCCGAGCCCCCCCTTATCTTCGCTCTTAAGCGTCGTAAAAAAGACTAAACCTAACTTATTTTCAATACGTACTACGTTGGTATTTCTTTTGGCGGGGGCTTCGCCCCCGAGCCCCCTTGTGGATGCTTCGCCCCTCGTGGTCCATTTTGTTTTTCTTATCAATTTTGGATTTGTAAGCGTGTCGACGCTAGCCCGCGAAGTGGGTTGCCTATTTTCGCTTTTCAGGGTCACAAGATAACCCTAACCTTACTTAGTTTGGATATTTAATCGGTATTATTTTTGGCGGGGGCTGCGCCCCCTGAGCCCCCTTATTTTCCCTCTTAAGGGTCGCAAGAAAACTTTAACCTTAATTAGTTTGGACACTTAATTGATATTTCTTTTTTTGCGGGGGCTGCGCCCCCGAGCCCCCCTTATCTTCGCTCTAAAGCGTCGTAAACAAGACTAAACCTAACTTATTTTCAATACGTACTACGTTGGTATTTCTTTTTGGCGGGGGCTTCGCCCCCGAGCCCCCCTTGTGGATGCTTCACCCTCGTGGTCCATTTTGTTTTTCTTATCAATTTTGGATTTGTAAGCGTGTCGACGCTAGCCCGCGAAGTGCGTTGCCTATTTTCGCTTTTCAGGGTCACAAGAAAACCCTAACCTTACTTAGTTTGGATACTTAATCGGTATTTCTATTTTGCGGGGGGCTGCGCCCCCTGAGCCCCCCTTATTTTCCCTCTTAAGGGTCGCAAGAAAACTTTAACCTTAATTAGTTTGGACACTTAATTGATCTTTCTTTTTTTTGCGGGGGCTGCGCCCCCGAGCCCCCCCTTATCTTCGCTCTTAAGCGTCGTAAAAAAGACTAAACCTAACTTATTTTCAATACGTACTACGTTGGTATTTCTTTTTGGCGGGGGCTTCGCCCCCGAGCCCCCTTGTGGATGCTTCGCCCCTCGTGGTCCATTTTGTTTTTCTTATCAATTTTGGATTTGTAAGCGTGTCGACGCTAGCCCGCGAAGTGGGTTGCCTATTTTCGCTTTTCAGGGTCACAAGAAAACCCTAACCTTACTTAGTTTGGATACTTAATCGGTATTTCTATTTTGCGGGGGCTGCGCCCCCGAGCCCCCTTATTTTTCCTCTTAAGGGTCGCAAGAAAACATTAACCTTACTTAGTTTGGATACTTAATTGATCTTTCTTTTTTAGGGGCTGCGCCCCCGAGCCCCCCCCTTATCTTCGCTCTTAAGCGTCGTAAAAAAGACCCTAACCTAACTTATTTTCAATACTTACTACGTTGGTATTTCTTTTTGGCGGGAGGCTTCGCCCCCGAGCCCCCTTGTGGATGCTTCGCCCCTCGTGGTCCATTTTGTTTTTCTTATCAATTTTGGATTTGTAAGCGTGTCGACGCTAGCCCGCGAAGTGGGTTGCCTATTATCGCTTTTCAGGGTCACAAGAAAACCCTAACCTTACTTAGTTTGGATACTTAATCGGTATTTCTATTTTGCGGGGGCTGCGCCCCCCGAGCCCCCCCCCTTTATTTTCGATCTTATACTTCGCAAGAAAACCCTAACCTAACTTATTTTCAATACGTACTACGTGGTATTTATTTTTGGCGGGGGCTTCGCCCCCGAGCCCCCTTGTGGGTGCTTCCCCCTCGTCGTCCATTTTGGTTTTGTTATCAGTTTTTGTTTTGTAAACGTGTCGACGGTAGCCCGCGAAGTGGGATTCCTATTTTCGCTTTTAAGGGTCACAAGAAAACCCTAACCCAACTATTTTAAATACTACGATGCATCGCCAACTCACTAATTCAATCTATTTGAAAGTGGCAGCACATAACACTTAAATTCGCACCGATTAGTACAAACCACGGTGGTGCAGTGTCATTCATGGTACATTTTTGCCCTCATGCTGGTCATATTTCTAGGTTCGATTCCCGGCAAATGCAAAACTTTTTGTATTTTTATTATTTTTCTTCTTGTTGCCAACAGCTATCATAATTATGTTACGAAGTTTCACTTATGCCGCGCGGAGGGACTCCACGCACAAATTCTTAATGTTTGCGTCCGTTTTCTTTAGTCAAACCAGAGAGTATAGAGTCTTAGTCAGACGAAGTTATATAGGTATCTGGTCAGACACAATTTTGTTGATTTTTCCGAGGTAAGTTTTTATCTTCTGTTTAACGCCATCTGTGAGAATATTGTGGCGTGACGTTGTAGGAGAGGCATCGTAATTATTTCAGCTCATCCTTTCTATATCAAATTGGTTAGTACTTATTTTTGCCATCTTCGGCACTACATTTATTTATAAATAATAAGTTTTTTTTTTGTATTTGTACTTCAAAATTATTAAACACTGGATCATAAAAAATAAATATAAATAGTCTCGTTACATAATTAAATTTTACGAGAATCGGTTGAATAGAGGAAAATATACGGACATAAAAATGCAAATTTCGATCATCAAGCAAACAGGATTTTACTTTCTACTGAAAAAAAAAATGATTATATGTATATAAAATGTATATATCGCTTAGTTGGTTAAAATATAATTATTATAATACAAAATTCAAATGCAAAAAAAATACAAAAATTATGGCACCTGGAGGATTCGAACGCAGAACTTGGTGATTAGAAATTTGAAAAAAAGCACGGTGACTTACCACTGAGCCACCCTAACACATACGTAGATTGGCGAAATTAAAATGCTTATTCTCATGCAATATTACATATTTTTACATCTACCGTCTAAACCTGTGTTCTAAAACGTCTGATTTTTTTGCCAAGCACTCTATATACATGCATCTAAAAGACAAGACTTTTAAGATATCGATACGGCTAAAAGTTAAGGCGTGAGGCCCCATGACTTTGTAAATTTTTACAATTTCCAAAATCTGGGACGACAAAAAAATTTTATTGAGTCATAGAATCTGGTCACAAAATTTCACGCGAATCGGCTGGGAAATGCGAGCTGTAGAGCGAGACATCCGGACATACAAAAGCAAACTGCTTGAGTTAAAACGTAGCCCTTGCTTCGCTGCGGTCAATTAATCGCGTTCGACCTGTATATGACTCTAAATAGGTATGTGTACAAAGCGCGAGAACTTAAAGTGTTATAGGTATTGCTCATACAGGCTGACTGACTGTAGTTTACTTATAATATTTTCGTAATATGTGTGTGTTCCAATGACATCTCTGAGGTTGTGCAATAAAATGTTTTTTTTTATTGTATTGTATTGTACATAGCAATAAATAAAACACATCAAATGGTGTAAACACTTTCCGATTATGTCAATATCAAAAGAGGAAAATAGGAGGTAGTAACGTTTGTATGAAAACCTGATTATTTATGAGGCGGTCGTTCCTTCCCTCTGAAAGCACAAGAAGAGAGTTGCGTGCGAAATTATGTTTTAGCGATATTGCTCTTATTTTTCAATTACTGAAAAATGAAACGTGTTATTTATTACCAAACGATACACTTTAGGGTATTAAAAGATAAATACGACTGAATACCTACTTGGTTAACTATATGTGTTTTGATTTATTTGGTAGGAGGCGTATCATATAATTTTATTAAAACCAGTTATATAATATTTTCAGCATACATTTCTAATTTAAATGTCCTAATACACATGAAGCGTAAGTACCCTTCTGAAATGGTTTACCCTTGAATCGCCGACAGACACTTGTTCGAATATTATTTCAAAGACAACGTTTCAAATAATTTCATTTCATCGACAGTTCATATCGTAGAACAATCGACACAAGTAAAATCAAACCGTAGACTTTTATTTCGTAGATAAGTTATTCCGAGTATACTTTATATCGTGGTGTTTCATTTCGTGTTTTTTCATTTCATTTTGTTTTACATTAAATACAATTCATTACGAATAATATTATTTCAATTATGATTTCTTCTAAAATTTTACAATTTATAAACTGTTTGTTTAGTCACAGTTCTAATTTAACCTAAACCTACTTTAAAAACGGTTCGTTGTTGTTTAGGGTCGCAGTTTTAACCTAACCTAAACCTACTCTGCAAGCCGTTTGTTTCTGTGTGATCACAGTTCTAACCTAACCTAAACCTACTCTGTAAACTGTTTGTTTTTGTCTGTGGTCACAGTTCTAACCTAACCTAAACCTACTATATGTATAAACCGTTCGTTGATGTGTAGGGTCGCAGTTCTAACCTAACCTAAACCTACTCTGCAATACGTTTGCTTCTGTGTAAATCACAGGTCGAACCTAACCTAAACCTACTCTGTAAACTATTTGTTTCTGTGTGGTCACAGTTCTAACCTAACCTAAACCTACTCTGTAAGCTGGTCGTTTTTGTTTGTGGTTTTAAAGCTATTCGTTGTCGTGTAGATCGCAGTTCTAACCTAACCTAAACCTACTCTGTAAACTGGTCGTTTTTGTGTGTGGTCACAGTTCTAACCTAACCTAAACCTACTTTAAAACCCGTTCATCGTGTTGTAGCATCGCAGTTCTAACCTAACCTAAACCTACTGGTACTCTAATATAGGATTAAAGCCAATGGTCATAGTCTAATTATGGACGTATGTGATAAATAAAACATCCATAAATGTGTAGTACGACAAATGAGAAAGTTTTGTAATAATACGTCGACTAAATGAATTGCGATGTTTTGTATTTCTGCTATTTGAAGTACTTTGAAATGAATCAGCGATGAAGAAATATTAGTTGAATAGTATTTATTAAAACTAAGAAAATTTCAAATAAATAGTAGTTGAAACCAAATTACTCGAAACAATTTTACTCGAACTAAACTTTCGATGATTTGTTGTCGATGAAATGATATTCGATGAAAAGTTTGTCGGCGAAACAAGGGTACACCTTCTGAAATAGACAGTCATATTTTAAGGTAAAGACTTGTCTAACCCAGCCATTCGATGTCAAAGCCCAACTTTGAATCAGCGCAGCGTCTATAAACAACATCAGGGCCTCTAACCAAACGTACACTCGTTGACGCTCTGTGGCGAAAGATACGCAACTCCTGGCTTTATCCCGCTAGTATGGAAGATCGACAGATAGCGTTTACAATTGCACTCTTGGCTATAGGCCAAGATTCGTGACGTTGTAGTGTAAATTCTAAACTCGATAAGTTTAAACGATTCACTTGGTTCAAGTTTTAAAGCTGTTTATTTAACATGTTTACGTTTGATGAATTCTGTTGTCTCCTTATGGGCGGATAGCGTATATAGTTAAATTAGATTCAAATTTAGTAGTTTTTTTATTCGTGAAGTCCTGTTTGAAACCACCTGAACCCGCACACTAAAAATATCCGTGACTAATTTGATAACACCTTGTATGTTCTGAGCTGGTTAAAGGAATGGAATCTTGGTAAATAATGTAATCCACAAAATCTGTTTTTCTCGGCTCGGCTTGCCGATCCACCTCGTTACAGGATTGAATTGCAATGAGATCAATTTCAATACCTGCATTCGAGGAATTTGTTAGACTAGGCTAGATTTAGGTTAGGTTTAATTGGTAGTAAAATGTTTCCCTAGGTACCGACATAATGGTAAGTAAGTGGGGTGGGTTATGCTTAGTCTTAGTTTTTCTATTTGTAGGTAAATTCGTTGATGTTAATAGATAAATAAAATAAATCGTTTAGGCTAAAGTTCTTGAGACATTGTACCAAGAATGCTGTCGGCATTGCCTCGTTGTATCTATTGCAATACATCAGTATATTCAGTATATTATGCGCGGAAGTCGCCTGCATTTTGGTCACCATCTGTTGCGTCATCTTCCTAGCCACTACGTGGTTACTGTAAAAAACTTTTGTTTTATTTACATACTTATAATTATGCTATTTGACTACATCTTAAGACGCTGACAACACCCAATGACCTTGACCACAGATTTAGATATTCAGTAGATGAAGTAAATAGCACTATTTGTATGGGAACCAAGCGTGCCGACTTTTTAGCTGTCACTGAGACGTCACGGTCGGCATTTAGTGATGGGAAAACCTAAACGATTCAAAGACACCAATGCCCCTCCGCCCCGCAACAATGCAGCCGTCTCTCTCGTACACATAGATTTTATATCTGTGGGCTCGCTCGCTCACTCCCCGCTCCCCTGCAAACTATCCCAAAAATCGAGTAGTATGACAAAAAGATTCAAAGTAAGAGGGCACGCTCACGTCACGCTATTAAGCGGTTTCATTCTGTCCACGCTTTTGGATACCTTCGCGTAATATTAATATCAAGTAAGTATTTTAAATATATTTGTTGACATTTTATAGAAACAAGAAAGATTGTTACCATTGAAACGCATAGTAAGAGACATAATCAATTCAGATAACCTAAAAATCGCAAATCGATTAACATGAATGGTATCGATTTTCTGACAGACGAATGATTTTCAACGGAGTGATTGAATAATTTTTGAATTAAATTTCAGAAATACATTTATTTAGTCGAAAAGCGGTTTTATCTTATACTTTTCCTATATGTTTACAGTATAGGTTAGGTACCTATACAGTATCAGTTTTAACTTTGTAAGCAAGCAAGCAGAATGATAATTTTGAATCATACATATTGAATAAATTGATGGATTTTATTTAAGTAGTTTGATATTTCATAGTGAGTAATTCGATTCAATTCGTGTTGGTGTAGTGAAAAAAAATTGTGTTTTACTCGGTGGCAAAGTTTGTTCAACCTTCGTGCCTTGAAACCCTCACAACGCTCAAGATTCCACTTCTCGAACCACCACTTCGCGGTTTAATATTGGAATGTTTCGCTTGCTCGAGTATCAATATTGGCACGTGCGGTTAAACAACAACTTTGCTCCTTGTAAAACAAATACGTAACTATTTTATTAGAATTAGAACACGAGTATATTTTTATTACAATAGTGTTTATCATTCGTCTGTTTGATTATCGATTACAAACGATTATTGATATTTATTGTAGAACGAACAACACTAGTCGCTAAATTTGACGGACGAATGAGAAATGGGCTGTACTACGAAGTCGAAGCGATACGCGAGAGTATCGCTAGTCTCATATTCATCATCTCTTTAACACACATGGTCGATCAAACGCTTAAAGCAAACGCAGCAATGCAATGTAAACGCCGGTTTGTAACGTAATTCTATAGTTACTTAGGTACATCCTTGGACGCATAAATAAAAATACGGAAAAAATGATTAAAAATGAATTCACGCACAATATTATTTAAAAATTACTTACGTGTGATGGGAAATATGTTTTTGTTTTTGTGCGCTGGAAATATTTGGGCTGGTGCAGTTAATTATCATGCAATGAGGCATTTTGTATTTTTTTTCTTACGTGCGGCTGCAACAGCTGACGTATGTGGACTGTCATTAGAAATGGCCATCTCAGTGGCTGCCACTGAGTTCGGGCACGCGAAGTAGATACATTTGCTTCTTCTAGTGTATATTCATTTCTGTGACCTTGACGATAGCGAACACTGTCTATTCGTATGTGAGTAAGTGAGAGCGCGATGTCACTAAAAGTACGAAAAGTACGGAAATAGTTATTTGTTATACAAGGGGGCAAAGTTGTATTTTAACGCCGAGTGTGGAATTGAAAAACGAGCAAGTGAAAGGATTCTATAGTTGAACCACGAGCGAAGCGATAGAATAGAATCCTGAACTTGCGAGTTTTTTAACACACGATAAGTAAAATACATTTGCACCCGAGTGTAACACAAAACTTTTCCCCTCACTATAGCGAGGAAACTACAACGCAAAAAATGCGTTTATCACTGCTTCCAGTAGTTCCACGGGTGGTAAATCATCTTTATTACTAGATTCACCTACTTTTATCAATTTTAAACCAGTTAATTTGACTTTATTCAAGGTCAAATTACTTTACCCACTAGTGGATAAAATGCGTTTTTACCCGCTGGTATTAAAGGACAAAACACGTGTTTCCAAGCTAGTGAGGGGAAAAATATTAAAATAAAATAGAAAGATGCATTATTCGTGCAATATGTTTCGTTAGTGTTTTAGATAATATTAAATATTTCTGTTATTGTAATTTTAATTAAACACAACTAAGTGAATAATAGAACGACATAGAACCGTTTAATGACGAGCTCGAGACCAATCTTTTCAATTTTTTTTTTACTGAGCCGATTTCTTTAAATCTTGTTTCGAGTACGTTTATGTTTGATGTACTAAAACTAATAGTTTGTCTTAAAAAACTTCGCAAGTAACATCAATTTTGCGCAATTGGGTGTTGTCAGCCCCTTAAATTATAACACCCGCAAGTTTGTCAAATTCCTTTTTTCTATTCACAGTTTTAAGAAAAAATATGAT
Source organism: Leguminivora glycinivorella (assembly GCF_023078275.1). NCBI lineage: Eukaryota > Metazoa > Arthropoda > Insecta > Lepidoptera > Tortricidae > Leguminivora > Leguminivora glycinivorella. The sequence continues at coordinate 16,315,744 of NC_062985.1, read as the reverse complement.
AAAATATGACCCTAAATTTTATGAAAAAGATCAAAGCAAAATTATACGTAAATTGACAACTTTATTTATCTTCTGTGGCGCAAGCGTCTAGCGCGGAGACATTATTTGCATACAGTCATATCAACAAACCTTTATTTGAACAAAACCATTCTGTTTCTATTTATTTGGAGTCTCGACAAATGAGCAATTTCTATTCAAATACAATATCTATTCATTATTGAGTCGTGGAGTGTACGAGAACATTTGTACAATAAATAAATGTGTAACATACTCGTGCACATGTAATAAGTTTATAACAGTGCGCCTACGTATTTACGGACTTGTATGTAATAAATCAATATTTTTTCCCCTTACTAGCTCGGAAACACGTGTTTTGTCCTTTAATACCAGCGGGTAAAAACGCATTTTATCCGTAAATATAGTAATTTGACCTTGAATAGAAGCAAATTTTCTACTTTAAAATTGATAAAAGTGGGTTAATCTAGTGATGAAGATGTTTTACCACCTGCGGAACTAGTGGAATCAGTGATAAAGGCGTTTTTTGCATTGTACTTTCCTCGCTATAGTGAGGGGAAAAGTTTTGTGTTACACACGAGTGCAAATGTATTTTACTTCTCGTGTGTTTAAAAACTCGCAAGCTTAGGATTCTATTCTCGAACCACTCGCTTCGCTCGTGGTTCAACTATAGGATCCTTTCGCTTGCTCGTTTTTTAGTTCCACACTCGGCGTTAAAATACAACTTTGCACTCTTGTATTGGGTTGGCACAAAAGTAATGAGACACTTGGTTTACGTTTTATATTTTTTTATTTCCTTTATTTATTTCTTTTCTTAGATTAGGTTTTTTACAATATGAGTATAAAAGTAAAATAAAATAAAACCCTTACAAAACAATATAAAACATATAAACACATTATAAAAAACCTAACCTAGGGTGCGGCCAGCAGCGGGGCAGGGCCCAAGCTGCCGGTGGTTAGGGCTGCAGAGAGAGGAACCGTCGGACTATCCGCGCTGTGTCCAAAATCACCGCCTTCTGCATCTGGCCCTTGATCCAACCACCGAGCGAGAGTCTCTTAAGATGTTGGTCGAGACTCTTCGCTATGAGACCGTTCGCTGAAACGACTATCGGGACAATGATCGTTGAATCAACATCCCACATGGTGGTTATCTCGTGAGCCAAGTCTAGGTACTTACTGGACTTGTCCTTCTCGGCTTTCACGAGATTCTCATCATGGGGGATGGTGATGTCAACGAGCACGGCCCGGCGTTGCGGTCGATCTATTATCACAATGTCAGGCTTATTGGCTACAATAGTCCTGTCAGTGATATTAATTATAAAAGTTTCTCTAGTAATTATAAAAGTTTCTCAGTAAGTAAGCTTTTGATTAACTAATTTAATTTTGTCGCCAAGTCAGTTTTATAATATCACAAAATTAAATTAGAGAACTAACATCCTTATTTTTATTTTTTATTTTTTTTAATTAGCCTCTTTTGTGTCCCACTGCTGGGCAAAGGCCTCCCCTCGCTTTCTCCACTCGACCCTGTTATTGGCATTTTCCCACCATTTCGGGTAGAATGCGTTCAGGTCGTCCCGCCATCTCCTTTTTGGTCTGCCTGCACCCCGGCCTGCCCCGTCTATGGTGTTTCGCGGGTCCCAGTCTGTAAATATTTTGGCCCACCTTTCCGGGTGCATACGGTAGACATGTCCAGCCCCGTCCCACTTTAAATTAGCTTAGCGGTCTTGACGCCCACATCTACAACTCCAGTTCTGGAGATCCAGTTCAGATCCTTATTTTAAACTGAAATAAATGTAATATACAAAGGTCACTTTTTACCAAGGCAAGGGTGATTTTCTATGAGGATAAATTAATTTGTTCTAAGAATATGCTTATTTTTTACTGTATGAAAACTTCTAATTCTGCGTAAAGTCTGAGTAGACGCTTGGAGCGTAGCGTTTGACAAGGTTCGGCGGGCGATTGTACGGTATAGTATGAATTTTTTAACCGACTTCAAAAAAGAAGAAGAAGGTTCTCAATTCGACTGAATGATTTTTTTTTGTATGTATGTTACTCTATATCTCCGAGGATCGTGGACCGATTTTCAAAATATTTTTTTTGATCGAACGGGTATAACCCTGAGATGGTCTCATTGGCACCAAGTCGGGGTCTGATGATAGGATCTTGGAGAAATCGAGGGAACTCTTCAAATGTTATAGGCACATGTCTTAGTGTATTTCTCAAAGGTACACCAGTATTTACGCCTGATGGTAATAATTTTATGTGGCTGAGCTGATCATGGAAAGTCAACTCTTCAACGGTTAGGAGTTAAAGGATAATTCTTTCACTACTGTACACATATTCGGACTGATACATATAATATCACTAGGAACCACTAAAAATCAACAAATAAATTAACTTTTTAACAAAAAATAAAACCGCCTTCAAAAAAAGCGTGTTACAAAACACGGAGAAACTAAAAAGTCAAAAATAATAAACCTTCGAATTCAGATTTCTTATCGGATTGCAATAATCTAAACATCCAAATTATAAACAAATCAATTATTTTTGGAGTCGGGGCCAGCCTGCGTATGGTTGGGTGGGGCAAACAGGAAATAGCAAGGCGACGAACAGGTCTGGTACCGACTATAAAAATAATTGATTTGTTTATAATTTGGATGTTTAGATTATTGCAATCCGATAAGAAATCTGAATTCGAAGGTTTATTATTTTTGGCTTTTTAGTTTCTCCGTGTTTTGTAACACGCTTTTTATGAAGGCGGTTTTATTTTTTGTTAAAAAGTTATTTAAATGAACGTTTATAAACAAAGGTATTGTTCCTTTTGTGTTGAGCGGGAGCTTCTGTGCCAAGACAACAAGATAGTTTAAAAAACAACTGTATCCTGATAATTGTAAGGTTCAAATCTGTGCAGCAGCAAATTTGAGATAGATCGTTTTGTAAATGTGAAGCGATAGACCACACTGGTATTAGGTGCACTCTATGCAGCGCGCAAGAGTCTCGGGACACGTGTATGAGCTTCACTTGTTTCACATCATTTGATATGCGCGTCGCACGCCTTAGCCACTGCACGCCCAATATGAGAGTGCACTCAGACATTAATTGTTAGAGGAAACATTTATAAATTGAGTTGAGTATATGCTAAATGTAACGAACTTTACAGGCATAGGTACTAAACAGAACTTTAAGCTTCCTAGTGTGGCTGATGTTGTTTGTAAAGTACATACAATTTTGTAATGCTACAGAATAAGCTAAGCAAGAGTTTTAATGAAATGAGGTTTCTAGACACAGGTATAAGGCAAATCGTTTGTTCTTTGAAATATTATAAATATAATGAACACTTGCATACGTACGGAAGAGGGAACTTATTTATATAAACAAAACACCTTACGAGGGTACATAATTCGAAGGGTGAATTAAAGTGGAAAAATATAGCTATCGAATGTAGTTTCCTTGTAAAGTACATAGATGTTAAATATGCAGCTTTATAACTATAATAATTTTGTTTTCTCTCTGCACCATTTCTATTGAATCTCTGTTTGGCCCTATAGTTGACTGGTATAGAATGCCTTTTGGCATTAAGTCCGCCATTTGTGCATTTTTGTGTATTTTGTGCAATAAAGTTTAAATAAATAAATAATAATTACTATAAGTACCAAAGAAAAAAAAGAATCCTTGATTGTTTGATTAATTTGTCCATTCCCATCTCAGTTATGCCTTTTAGGCCCACTTGCACCAACCACTTAACTCAGGGTTAGTGGGCTGTCATCTGTCAAACTCCATATAAAATAGTAGGTTAACCCTCGGGTTAACCCTCCATTTTTGATGGTGCAAGTGGCCCTTAAGAGAAAACGCTTTAGAGAAAAGTACCGGCCTAGCCGAAATGGCAATCGTTGACGCTAGACGCCGAAACACAGAATGCAGAATGGAAACGCAGTTTTTCTCTGTCGCGCCAATACGGAATAGAAAGAGAGAGCTAGCTACCAAACGCTACGGAGCGTAAACGATGGTAACGTTGGCCCTAGCCAAGATCAAGTACCTAGCCTAATAGTTTTTTTATAATGTGTTTATATGTGTTTTATATTGTTTTGTATGTGTTTTTGTATTTTACTTTTATATTCATATTATAAACAGCCTAGCCTAAGAAAGAAAATAAATAAAGAGAATAATAATAAGCAGGGCAGCTTGTGGCGAGCTGTTGGGGAGTGACGACCCCACGGACCCGAGTGTTCCCGAGAGTCGGTCAGGGTCTCCGTCTCCGGCGTGTCTTCGTCGGTCGGAGTGGAACCCCAAGGGGACCCGCAGGACTCTCAGCTCTGGCTTGCCTTCATTGGCCGTCCAGAGAGGAACGTCTGAGCTGTCGCTCCAGGGGTGGAAGTGTTAAAGGGCATAACGCCGCGAGTAACTTCGGAGAAAGCGCAGCACCACCTCTCGACACCCCTGAGCCACTCATGCCGGTGTTGCGCCTGGCCGTCTTTAGGATGGCAAATCAGGTGCCCATCTACCGAGTGGCGAGTCACCGCCTGCCTCGATAACACTGTATTACAATGTTATGGTAGGTGTCCCGAACTCTTAGCAATAGCCCAGTCTTATTTCCATCCAAATCTAAACCATAGAACAGGTATCTTTCCATTTTCTACAATAGTCCAATGCCTGCTGAAACCGGTTCACGGGTATCTATTCATGTACCCGTGAATGGGTTCCAGCAGGCGTTCTACATGACATCAAAGCTCTCCAAATGGCCTCTACGTGTTGGATATATATCCCCACGCACGCCTTATAAATGACCGGGCTCGAAAAACCTGAGAGTTTAAACGGAGATACAAATAATAATAATAATAAAATACTTTATTGCACTACTACAACGACAACAGCTAAACAAACAAATAAAGAACTTAAATAGTAGGTAACAACAGGCGGTCTTATCGCTAAAGAGCGATCTCTACCAGACAACCTTCAGACAGCGAGATAGTGGATAGAAAAGAGTTAAGGGCAGTGCAAATATAATAAAAAAAAAAATGTAAATACCTAACTCAATATAATCCACTCATCATCAGAATTAAAAATGGCCGTCGGACGTTTGAGCGATCAAAACTATGCCGAGGACGGTCACGCGATACTAATATTAAATTGACATGAAGCACTACGGGTATGGTAATAACAGTCTGACAATACACATACACGGTGATCATAAAAAACTCGAAAGATTTTGAAACATGCATTTATGAGGCCAACAGAAAAAAATATTAATGTGAGTTTAGGTACTTTAGGTTGATATTGTTATTTTTTTTGTATCCATATAAAAAAAGCAATGTCCATCTGTAATTTAAAATGATCATTTCCTTGTTATAGTTAAACCTTATTAAAATAATAAGTCGCAAAGAAACCCGTCTGTTTTGATATTTAGAGACGTTGATAAATAAAATTAACCTAATTCCCATAGTCGCGTTAAAAGTGCATTTAGAGGTAAGTACAGGACCTAAGTATAAAGATAATTTTGTACGATTTACATTTTGATGGAAGTGTCAAACGGTCATAGTGTTGGCTTTGACTCCGCGCACGCCGTCCAAAGGTCCGGAACTCAATTATTTCCTGATTAGTACGACCTACAAAATAAGATACCTATGCAGCTATGTTATTAATTCTATTGAATTTAATTTAATTCTGAAACTAGACCATTTTTAGAAAAAGATGAAGAATTTTATGATCAGGAATAAACTAGGTATTGAATATTTGGAATTCTCAGTAGAACACCGTGTATATAATATATGTAACTAGTTTATTACCCGAAGGGCCTATGTTTTCTTGACTCATTCCTCATACTAAACTTTACCGTACCTTACGAAAGTTCATTCTCAATATTTTTCGATCGCTCTTTCTGAATAACCTTTTTTAAGCCATTTCCTTTGAACATCTCTGTGACAACAAGAGCTTATTGTCATTTAATTTCCTATTATTTGACTTTAGTTACTAAATATTTACAATACAAATGTAATGCGGAAAAGGTTTCCTTCGTATTTTTCCGTAGATGTTGGTATTTGTGATGCTAGTTCAGTTAATGTCAGTACATCTTGTACTGAGACTGACCGAGATACCTAGCATGACACGATTGTTCGTTTCCGTAACAATACAAAGACAAATCTTCATGCTCTTAGATTCAGATTCAGATCATTTATTCATAAAAGTAAAATATTTATACGTCAATTATAATAAGTACATAGTATACTTACATGCAGATCATTGTTAATTACATTGTTCATAATAATCGTAATTGTAACTTAAAATGATTTAGTTAGTAAACTGTATTTAAGTTATTATTATATTAACTGCATTAATTATTGATACATTTTACATTTTGTTGGTACATCTTTAAATTAATTAGTATCTACTTCTGTACCACCACAGAATATATAATAGTACAAGTACAGAAGGCCCACTGCTTTGAAGTTCACGAAATGCCGCCTTTTTAAATACCTACAAAATGATTACAAAGAAACGAGCCGCACGTGCGCAGCGTGGGACGCTAGGGTTGCCTATGTATTAAAAAAAATTAATACTCAGATAAAATGTTATGCTATTATATTGAAGTCTTGGGTACTTTCTAGGTATATACAGTATTTATAAATTTTTGTTTAAATCCCAATGTCACAAGCCTGATTGAACGTTTCCGTGGGCCATAAATGACATATTCAATAGTAGATCTGTGTAAGATTGTCCGATTTTATTCATAATGTTTGTTTAACTAAGCGTTATTAGCCATTCCACACGCGAATATCGCGTATGAACCTTTAAAAAAACTCGCGACGTATAGTAACAAAAGAAAGTGCGAACAAGCGTTCCGTGAGAATGCGAGCCACCCCTGATTAGGCCGCGAACTCGCGGCCGCCCGCATGTACTTGTAGCGCGGCGATGGAATCGCGGAGTGAGCCGCCCCTGGTACCATACACATCTGTACTTATGGAATTTTTGAATTTTTCAGTCCTTATTTCGTTTTATGAGCTACATATTATTGGTATGTATTTCAAAAATTTTAAATGATAAAAAAATCGGAAAAACTAAGCAAAAAATATTCCTTCACAATTCTTAAAATACATATGATATAATTATGTACAGTCCAGCAAATAATATACAGCTCTGACTGTTTCTTAGAATTTCTTCGGAATTAAAAAAAGTCGTAGAATGAATGCACGGGCCTTATATCCTAAGACTATTCTCATTCCCCATTTTTTTCGTTTAAATGTTTTTTTTTTAAAATAATATACATAATATTTTTTTAAATTTGAATTGCTCAAAGGTTAACTGGAAGAGATCCCTTAAAGGGATAAGTTCGCCTTTGTACTAGTGATAAGCTCTTTTTTGTGTGTTGTATTATTCTCTGGTACAATAAAGTGTTTCACTACTACTACTACTACTAAATACGCTAGAATGTATGTTTAACCTAATTTAAATGGCAACTTCCGTAATATTTCATCTCAGAGACAAGTGCGACAATCTATCTTGTTCTCACTTTATTGTTTTGTTAATGGTTACAAGAGGTACTCCACTCGACGGTTCTACGCGTGTTTCAGTAGTTGACCTACTTCGGCTCAAGAGGTCCCGGGTTCTATTTCAAGCGTTTGAATTTGAATGAATATCATAATCATAACATTTATCCTATAGATATAAGCTACGTCTAAATCTTCTCGCGATTTTATAATCGTTGTACGAGTATTTTAGCTAACTTAGTTCTAACTCTTTTTTTAATAAGTATTGTTGTACATAAACACTATTTTGTATCCGTATAGGCTCGCGAGATCCAGAAGTAGTTGGTTACTAATTCAATTTGACACTTTTTGTTCTTCTATAAAAGTTCAGAATAGATTAAATAAATAAAATAAATAAATATTGGGGACACCTTACACAGATCAACTTAGCCCCAAACTAAGCAAAGCTTGTACTATGGGTGTTAAGCGACGATATACATACTTAAATAGATAAATACATACTTATATACATAGAAAACATCCATGACTCAGGACCAAATATCTGTGCTCATCACACAAATAAATGCCCTTACCGGGATTCGAACCTGGGACCGCGGCTCAGCAGGCACGGTCACTACCGACTGAGCCAGGCCGGTCGTCAGATTATTCAATTCAATTCAATTCAAAATATCTTTATTCATGTAGGCCTAGTTACAAGCTCTTATGAATAGTTCATTACATATATATTATGATCTTAATCTAACCTAATTATCAGCGCAATTTATTGTTGTAAATTATTGTTCATAATAATATTGAGTCTATAATATACAATTTCATATAAAAATAATCGTTAAACAAAAAATATATAATTAGGTATATGTATATATAAAAATACATGTCTAGAATATTTCTAGGAAAAATCCAATGTCCAAAAAAATACAATATTAATTTCATCAACAATAAAATATGTACAACAATTATAAAAGATGTACAAAAAATTTTAGAATCCCGGTAGGATAAGTAAGGTAAAGTACATAATAAATTGTCAGAAATCAGTTCGAATTCTTTTAAAAGTAATTATTAGCAGACCGACTAGGACAGATCGGTCGTCGAAATCAAAACTGTAATTTACCAGATATGTACAGTCACCGGCATAAACATGTGATGATTTCTATACCTTGTCACATTAAAATCTTGTTTAAAATGGCATACGAAATTGTGAATGACTTAAAGCGACAAGGTACAGAAATCATGACTTATTTATGCCAGTGACTGTAACTGTACCACTCAGATCCTATTTACAAGAAGTCAATAAAAAAATATCAAATCGAGTTTTCAAAGTAGAAATGCGGCAACAAAACGGCAGTCTAGAACAACGTAGTCACAAACTCGTAAATTCTTCACTCAGATCCCGCGCTCGAAACAGACGGTCATAAACTTTTAAACAGATCGAGATAAGATTTCAGATGTCGTATTATTTTGGTATGTGAGCATTCAACCGGTAGGTACACCCTCTTATTACTACATAAAAACCATGCTAATATTATAAATGAGAAAGTGTGTGTCTGTTTGTTTGTCCGTCTTTCACGGCAAAACGGAGCGATAAATAGTCATGTTTTTATGTGGAGATAGTTAAAGAGATGGAGAATGACATAGGTTACTTTTTGTCTCTTTCTAACGCGAGCAAAGCCGCGGGAAAAAACTAGTATTTAAAAAATAATTTGATTTGTTCCCTACATCGGTACTGCTTCTTATTTGATACATGAAATAAAGGCATTCATCATTTTCCTTGCGTTATTTGCCACGGCTCATTTTTAGCTGGGGCTCGTTTTGATGACTAATCCCAAAATTTTTTACTAGAGGTATTTCTATAAATGGGCTTACTCTTGGCCACATACTGCATCTCTTTCTTACATATACAGAAGTATATGCTCCATACAAACTTCCACCCCACATTTTAGGGAAGTGGGTGGTTAGAAAAAGACAATAAATAGGCTATATCACTCACAATCTCTTGAACTATCCTCACTTAAAAAATCACGTCAATTCGTCGCTCCATTTTTCCGAGAAGGACGGAAAAACAGACACACACTTTCCCATTTATAATAGTATTAGGGCCAGTTGCATCAACCACATTTGACAGACACATCATCGTCACGCAGCTGAGGTCTATGGAACTTCCCATACAATAAAATTTAACGAATGCTTTAACGGTGACAGAGACGGCTTGGTGCAGCCGGCCCTTAGTATAGTATATTAGTATTAGTATATTAGTATGGATTAACTAACATTTTACCATGTCGTGGATTATGAAAGTAATCCCCTAGGAAAAAGTGTAGCAGTGTAGCATCAACGTCATATTAAACCGGACGACTTTGACGTCTGACGCAGGAAACCATAAAGTTCGTGTTGCTACTAACAAGTGTAGGAAAGCTATTATCTTGTGAACGCTTGTGGTGATTTAGGTCACGTTGTAGACGTGACCAATAAAAAACTATACTTTTTCTAGGTACTTCTACTAAACATCGTACCGGTAACTAAGGTCTGTTTCCGTCACTAGCAAAAAAATAGCGAGAATGTTTACTGTCCCATTAAATTCAAGTTTTGCTTTTGACTTGTTTGACTGGCTATATTTCAAAGCCAATATATATTTTTTTGTAGTTTGGCTACAAGATCAGAACGCTCGTAATTATTATTTTACCAAAAAAGGTCAGTAAAGTTAGGTAAATACGTGTTATAATTACATACCAAAGTTTCGTTGAGGGATTTTCTAGGAGAATGGCTAAGTAAATGTGATAAGATAAAATTATTTTAACGAAACTTAATATTACTCTCTAAATATACCTTCATTCAAAACCTCTAAGATAACGTAATTTCATATAAGTTTGTATTTGTACTGAACATTATTAGTATTATTACCAAGATAAGACGTACACTCGCCCACCTAAATGTCTTTCAAGAACAATTGCTTTTATACACTATGTAATAATAAAAATGAACATAAACTTTAGTTTACGAGACAACTGTAAAAATAATAGTATCTATCGTAAAACATGTCCACTACAAAATTGCTCTCGTATGATACTCGATTCTGTGTAAAATATGATTTTGCAAGTAGTTCTCTATAATTTTAATATCAGAGCCAGTTGTTTGATATTAAAATTGAAAACTTGCGACAATATAGGTATGGTGGTAATCTCTTCGTCTGAATTTAGTAATAATAGAAGTGAAATAAAAAGTAATAAGATATGTGAACAAATCTATTCCGGTATAAAACGTCTACAAAGCATGTAAGTAGCTAGTATTCCAATGAAAAGTCAATTCATTCATTCATTGATTCATTCATATCATTATTAGTCCGAATGTTATCACTGATTGAATAGAAAGATAACATAAGTACGAGCACAGATCCGAAGATCTTTTTAGGGTTCCGTAGTCAACTAGGAACCCCTATAGTTTCGCCATGTCTGTCTGTCCGTCCGTCCGTCCATCCGTCCATCCGTCCATCCGTCCATCCGTCCATCCGTCCATCCGTCCGTCCGTCCGTCCGTCCGTCCGCGGATAATCTCAGTAACCGTAAGCACTGGAAAGCTGAAATTTGGTACCAATATGTATATCAATCACGCCAACAAAGTGCAAAAATAAAAAATGGAAAACAATGTTTTATTAGGGTACCCCCCCTACATGTAAAGTGGGGGCTGATATTCTTTTTCATTCCAATCCCAACGTGTGATGTATTGGTGGATAGGTATTTAAAAATGAATAAGGGTTTTTTAAGATCGTTTTTTGATAATATTAATATTTTCGGAAATAATCGCTCCTAAAGGAAAAAAAAGTGCGTCCCCCCCCTCTAACTTTTGAACCATATGTTTAAAAACATGAAAAAAATCACAAAAGTAGAACTTTATAAAGACTTTCTAGGAAAATTGTTTTGAACTTGATAGGTTCAGTAGTTTTTGAGAAAAATACGAAAAACTACGGAACCCTACACTGAGCGTGGCCCGAAACGCTCTTGGCCGGTTTTTTAATAATTTTAAAAGTCATATCTAGCAGCAAAAAATTTTCAAGGAAATACAAATCTGCACTACTGCTGACGTGATGAAATCCCGAACTCAATAAATCAGTCTTAAAATGGTATCAAATTTTAAATCCCAGTTCACTAGAGCAGAAAACTCAATTTTATTTCGCACGTAATAGGAAGAACATAAATTAATCAAGAGTTAAGAAGCGCAAAAATTCCCAATATAAGGAAGGCTTACGTTCAGGTTGTTCAGAAACTTTGAATCACGTTCTCGTAATGTGTCGAGTTATTAATACGTATTGAGAACATACAATTAAATGGTCATCAAAACAAGTATAAACTAAAAATAGTTGCTCCAAAAATAACCTTTCAGTGGAATTATTTGTGAAAAGTTTAATGACAACCATAATTATATCTGGTAGATGTATTTTTTGATTGACATTTTTAACCCCCGACGCAAAAACGACGGGGTGTTATAAGTTTGACGTGTCTGTCTGTGTGTCTGTCTGTCTGTCTGTCTGTATGTCTGTCTGTTTGTCTGTGTGTGTGTCTGTCTGTGGCATCGTAGCTCCCGAACGGATGAACCTATTTAGATTTAGTTTTTTTTTTTGTCTGAAAGCTGAGTTAGTCGGGAGTGTTCTTAGCCATGTTTCATGAAAATCGGTCAACTATGTCGCGGTCGGGGGTTTTATTAAAATTTTAATTTTGTGGTTAGGTTATCTAACTACCTACGCACCAACTTCAAACTCAGTTGCTTGCGCATATATGTTAAACGGCTTAGTAATTATGTGTCTTCCTTTTAAATGTCGGTTTTACAATTTTTTAAGATTATTTTAATTAATTTTCAAACTTTTCTATAAGCAGCCGTCTTACCTAATGGCCAATATGGTTATATTTTCTTGGATATTGATCCACTTCATCGTTCATCCATCCATTCACTATTGTCTATGGACATTCGTTCGTCCCACATTCAGTGCCAACGCATGCTACGAGCTACGAGCGAGCGTAGCCGATAAAACTGGGAATGGCCATGTAGCGAAAAGGGGACTACCTCTACATTCCTAATGACGTTTGTTCGAAAATCACTTGGCCTAACTCATTTGGCAATCCGATATCAAAAATTCTGTATATTACTGAAATTTTCATGAAAAAAATCTCATTCATTGAGAACATTCTCTTCAAGACTAGCATGGTATGCAAACTCTCAACGGTTTTGTTAACGATCGCTAATTTGATGCTTGATTTACATGGCATTTATGATCAACTCATCAATTGCCATGAAGAACAATATCGAGAAATATTCATGATAACAATTGCAATTTTGGAGACTTCTCGGTGCGTTGCTAGGTCAGCGGCACTGACTATGAACTTACGGTTGTTTAGTTCCGATTGCCTTCCCCGCGTTCATTTGCATTGGAAGCATCGGGCGAACCTATAACAGTTTAATGCTCTAGTGATCTCGGCTGTAATGTAATGGTTACACTTAACGAGAATGTGTAATGAGTTAGGTTAAATTGCTGCGAGTTTTGATGGCATGTTGTTTTTTGTTTGTATTTGAGGTACCTAAGGTAGGTAAGAAGGTGAGGTAAGGTAGGTATAGAGATAACTAAGTCAGCAAGGGCGTTAGATACGGTAAGTAATTTAAGGTAAAGTGGGTAAGGAAATAAGGTAAGTTAAGATAGGTGCTAAGGTGAGGTAAGGTAAAGTTTATAATAAGGTTGATGAATATTGCTCTATCGCTATGGATATAAACGTATGTTTTTATGTATTTAATTCATTACGTTAGTATACTATAACAAAAATATTGTGAACATCTACCGTTGAAAGTATTAAAACAAATCCCAATAAGTATATAATTAGTTTCTTTTCAGTTATTTACACTTCGCGGAGTGAAAGTCGTTAATGTCATCTCGTCATTTTTTTGCACAAAAGTAACATTAGTGTCTCAATTTTTCTAGCAAATTGTCTTTATTGCGAGCACTCTCTTTCAAAGTGTTCTGTAGGATTTCAACTAACGTTTTCAGTATAATCTGGTATAATTATGTTATTCCAAGTATTTTTGACTCATCTAGCAAAATGTATTTTCGGAGGTATCGCCAAAAGACTAAAACTTGCTTCGAAAACTAAAATAAATAAAAACATTCTGTGTATACTCATTATTGAGTTTCGAGATTTTGTCAAACTTTGTTACTTTGAAGTCAAAATATAATACGCAAAATCTCATTAAACTGTCTTCCCCACATGTCTGCGATATAATGTTACCTGTAAGTTAAATCCAGCTTAGTGTAATGCAGCAAAACAAATCTTTTTAGCAGTATTAGCATATTATAGAAGATAATATGATCTCATTGGCAAAGTTATTATGTAGCTTATCGCATTTCTTTGTAAAATTCTTTGACATTTGTATTTCTAAAGATGCTGAAACATGTTGAAATTTTTGTCACATACTTTTTTAGCTTTGCCCGTGACTACAATACATATCCGTAGATTTAGGTAATTATTTGGATATCGCCTGATTAATAAATAAAGCCAAAAGTGATTTAGAGCAAATTGCTCACAACAATTTAACAGGCGTTGCCTAAATTTTGACTTTTGGGAATGGAAGTGAGGTATTCGTTCCTTTTTAGGGAGGAACTCTGAGCTGAAATTATCATTTATCATTTCCCAGGACTCAAACGATATCTGTACCAAATTAGAGAGACAGATATAATTATACAGTATCTCATTTATGATATCAGTATGAATGGATTATTACTAAAGATGCAAGAAAAATAGCTAATGATTATAGAAAAGCTCTCCTAAAATATATAAAACTAGTTTTTTCCCGGGACATCGCCCGCGTACTAATCTAATGTTGTTTTCCCATACAAACTTTGGACCCCCATGTCACCCCCTTAGGAGGTGAATTTTGAAAAATCCTTGCTTAGTGCTCCTCTACACCTTCTAAGGAACCTACGTGCCAAATTTGGAATCTGTAGTAGGGATGTCACGAATGTCGCATGTGTCACATTCGCGAATGCGAATGCGAATATTCAGAATGCGAATGTGCGAATGCGAATGCGAGTGCGAATATTGCTGAATTTCATAAAAAACCAAAATAATAACCAAGCAATCACCAACAACCCGCTAGGTAAAAATGCTTACTATTGGTCAAAATGCCGAGTACGAACTTCACGCCGTACGAATTTGAGCTATCTGCGCATGCGCGAGTCGACAGTCGACAAGTAGCAATTGGAGCGGCCGGCGCGGGCGAGGAACAAGCTGCGACTTGCACATATTCGCATTCGCAAAACATTCGTATCGTTTGAAGCGAATGCGAATGTCAATTATTATTGTGAGCCTATTGTGTCCCACTGCTGGGCAAAGGCCTCCCCCTTCTTTCTCCATTCCTCTCGATCCTGAGCCAAAACTGGCCAAAACTGAATGTCAATGCAAATGTTTAAAAGAATACGAATCTTTCGCATATGCGAATGCGAATGCAAATATTCGTAACATCCCTAATCTGTAGGACCAGCGGTTTCGGCTGTGCATTGATATGTCAGTCAGTTAGTCATTCAGTCAGTTAGTCAGTCAGTCAGTTTCTTCTTTTATATATTTAGATAGATATAATGTGTTTCGATTTATGAGCGTTTAAAAAAACTCCTTTATTCAAATTTTTATAAAAGGTGTTACTCGTATTCAAAGTATACAATCATTTTAGACAGGAGCTCTAAAATACCCGATACTTTATTGCCTTTCAAAAATATGGCACGATAAAACCTTACAATACTTTATTCAATATTTATACTACCGACGTTACAACGTATTGAGTAACGTTCAATACGGCTTAAGACTTATTCATGGCAAATAATGGTATTAAAATGACAGAGTTTTTTAAGAATTAGTTCATGTTAGAAAAAAGACCTAATGTAGGCTGCAATAATGCTATTTTTTTAATGAAATACATTTTTATTGTTACACTTAGAAATTGTGATTTGATGAATAATAAAATGAGTAAATAGGTTAAGGATATGAAGACATGCTTTCGCCTGCGCCGGCAATTTACTGAGATTAGGGCTAGCAAATGATGGTGATAAGTTAAATGATCCCTTGAGTTGCAGGCGTCCATAGGCTACGGTGACCGTTTTCCATCAGGCGAACCGTATGCTTGTTTGCCACCGACGTAGTATTAAAAAAACATGAGAGTAGTGTTTTAAAACTGTTATAATCAATGAATATAATAAATAGAGTTCGTGGGAGTAGACAAGGGCACATAATGTATGTACAAACTTACTTACTAAATACTTTAGAAATAGTATTTTACATAGCAAAAGCGTAAAAAACGTTGTTTATTCATGTATTTCAAACTGGAAGCACTTCTAAAAACGCGGCAAAAATTACCAATTCATACACCATCAAGACTATTTATGCAAGCTTTGGCTGAACTAGTTTGATGCCGTTCTAGTACCTAGTGCTATCGTTCCTCATATACTGACTATTATAGACTGTATTGCAAAGATAAAAGGCATACATTTCTTTGGACAGTTCTTGCGCGATCGGTGGCAAAAGTATTAATCGTTGTACACAAGCCGAAATGACAACCATTGACGCTAGACGCCGATCAAGACGCAGTCTGGCTCTGCCGCGCCAATAGGGGAGACCTAGGAGACTTGTGACAGAGGTGAGTTGTAACAGATACAATTTCTCCCTATTTTTAATAATGAGCCAACTGGCTACACTACTCATTTGTTGCTTTAGAGACGAGCTACTTGATCCAGTACCCGCCATGCCAATATAGAATAGAATAGAATAGAATATTTTTTATTCGTAAGCACTTAACAACGACGATAATAATATAATATACACAAAAATTAACGACACACAAACAAGTAACCATACACACAAAGGCATATGGAACGTAGTTGTAGTTGCGTAATCATGAAGTAAGTTTTTCTTCACAATTTTGATTGAATATGTTCCCTACAGAAGAGCAGCAGAAATAGATAGGAATATTATCGTAAGAGTTTATGCAGTTGGCTACGTACCCTGGTTTGTTTCAGTCGATTACTGATCGGTTGATCACTCGCTTTGTGCGACTGAAATCCATTGACCGTAATACGGCAAACCAACCGCCAGCGATGTAGCTTTCGTGTTGTCTGAGTCCGGTTGCCTACAAATTGCAAATCGGCAACTGCACAGTCTAAGTATAAATTGGAAATTAACCTTCATAGGTATGTTAAATGGATTGAACCTTAAAAATCGAAATAAGATGTCATATATTAAAGAAAAAATGACGAGCACCACCAGTGCTGAAGGATGGATTGAACCTGTTCAGTACAAAAAATTACATTTGTCACTTTTAAGTATATGAATATAATATGTACTCATGTTAGTACTGAATTTAAATCAGTCCCAATAATTGTCGGGAAACGGGAATTTTTCACATATTCATGTCACCAGCTGACCCCTCACAGCGAGCCCAAAACGGTCCCAAAAATGACATACATTTTCCGTGACATGATACTTAGCGCTCTCACAGTCTGAATCCGAATATAGCGGCACAAGGATTTATTTTGAGCCGACGACACTTCATTTTAAATGCGAAATCTATTTCCGCTGCAAGTCCATTGCACTTTCTGAAGCGGCGCAAAACGACTGACTCACGGTTATAAAAATAAGCACAGAGTAATGTTGACTGACTACTTTATTTCATTTGAATATTACCGTACTTTATGTACTCCGTTTTTTAGGATTAGAAAAGACGTGCGATATTTAGGTAAACAATTTAATGGCTAACATAATATATTCGAATCTTACATATTTTTATAATAACATGAACAACTTATTTCCAAGTCATTTTATTTATATTTTCTAGAGATGACTGAAAAGTATTATAGAGAATTACTGCCGAAGTAAAATGTGTAATCACAGTGCATAGACTGCCATCCATCTCTTGACACAGGCTTAAAACTTTTGAACCTCAGTTTTAACAATTTGGCCCATATTCTTAGCTTGATATGTGTTAAAATGTCAAATATTAATATTAGCGCCATCTAGCTGAGCGTACCCCAGAGGTGTAAATGCCATCTAGGCCACCGTACCTTTTTCTGTATGGTACTGAGGTACGTTTTTTTCTTAGACTTTATCTGTCTATACGGAGTTATATATGTCTTTGCACACATCAAATATTCATCAAATTTCGAAAATCCGATTTCGGAATTTTACGCAATAAGGTTCTAATTTCAATCATTATTCTAATACATTCTCACAAGCTATTAATAGTGAATACTTATAAAATCATAAACTATGTTTTATTTATATGTAACTAAAAGCTTCTACTTACCTAAATTTAATTTGTTTTAATGAAGTGCCGTTATGAAAAACATACAATTTTATTACCTCCTCCAACACGCTTCTGTCCGCGGTCAGAGAGTGGGACGCCAGCCCGCTACACGAGCGCTGGAGGGCCTACCACAGGCCTGTGGGATCGGGGTCGGGGTGACCCGAAACCGCGGGTCCTACTAGATTTATTTTAGTTTTAGTTTTATTAATTTTAATTTAAGTTAGTTAATTTATTATGTTAATATTAGTAATAATCTATGGAATGTATTTCCGGTAATAAATAATAATAAATAAAAAAATAAAATAAATAAAATAAATATTATCAACTTGTCTCTAAGCGAGGTCAGTGACTTTGAAAAATTAATTAAATTAACACTCTTGGGCCTAATTCGAAATTACTCATGACATCGAAATGATATAATTATTATACACGTTCTTTTTGCTTGAACTTGTCCATGAAACTATACGTATTGGTTAGGGCCAGTTGCATCAATCACTTTTAACAGACACATCATTATCACGCACCAGAAGTCTATGGAAATTCCATACAAAAAAATTGCGAATCCTAAATTCCGTAACGGTTTAGTGCATCCGACCCTTAGCGTGAGTGAAGTGCTCGATGTTCGGGCAAACGTTAACGAACTGACTTTATTTTAAAGTCTAGTGTGACTTTTAATTTATCATGTATTGTGTAAGCGAGTTATGACATAGGGTTGATGTGAGTAACATTGCCAATTAATTACTTTTACTTAAATTACTTTTGTACACAGACATGCTAAAGTGTAACCATGTCGCAAAATAAAATAGTACAATATCAACATCAATAATCGTAATACATGAAAGTATCGTAATGTTACTCGTAACGCTCCTATCTTCAGAATGTGTAATTTATACACTGACCTAAACAGCGAGCCGGATATTTTGAGAATGTCTTTGTCTAGCTTTATCAGCCATATTGTAAAATCGAAGGTTCTTGAACATTAAATTAATTGTTTCTTTTCATTTATTATGCACTAGCATGTTAGTATTAGGTTTATATAAGTACTCACTTAGATAGTTTGGATTTTAAATTATTTAAAATAAAATGTTGTGTACAATTGTTATTGTGATATAGGCATTAGTTAAAAGTTATCAATTCCTGTATACTACTAAAATATATCTTGCTTATGTCATGTTATTGTACGTTATGAAATAAACAAAATAAATAAATATGACACTGTAGTAACTGTTTGTATTTTATCGCAAATTTATCGACTTAGGGCCAGTTGCATCAACCACAAAATTAACAGACACAACTTTACGCAGCAGAAGTCTATGGAAATTCCCATACAAAAAAATTCACTAGCGTTTATTTCATAATTCCTTTATTGCTTAATTCGGTAACATGCGGTTTGGTGCAATAACAAAGTATGTAAGGAAGCAACTTTATTTTATACTATGAAGAATAAATGATTTTGTCGAAACTAATAAAGTCATAACCGAGACTCGGTTTCGGCAAAAACATTTTTTGTAAGAAAAAGACAAAACGAATTACCGATCCGAATTGTGCTTCAATATAATTATTATCTATAAATAGGATATCCGAAGCGGAATTGTAATATTACGTATATTTCTGTACCTTTTCAGTCTATATTTTTTATACATGATTTATTGACTGCAATATCGACTGAGCCCGCTGTTTGCGTTAGTAATTGGTGCCTTAATACAGTGAGTAAACAAACTTTGGAAGAATAAGTTGTTCCCTTAATTCTTCTTAATGAATATTCAAGGATTTTTTATATGTGTAAGTGTAAGGCTTTCTCTGTCTTCCGGCAGGATAACGTCAAATTCCAGGCAGCTAGGCTAAACGAAGTTACCGCATTCCGACTCCGTTGAACAGTATAACACACCTTGGCCAATAAATAAAAAAACCTCAGAGCAGGGGCCCATTTCTTGAAGGTGGTTTATCAGTGTCTAATATGACAAGTTGGAAAGAGACTTCCACTTGTAACTTGTAGTTTTGAGAACTGACCTCAGCTCCGCTTCGGCCGACAGTAAGGTAAGGTAAGTACTGTAAGATAAGATTTTCTGTGCAAGAAGAAATTTGAGAATGAGTTCGATAAAGTAAAAGCACTTAACACACGAAAAGAATAAACGAACAAAATGTAGCAAAGTGCGAACGCTAAGTTAAACAGCGAAGAACAAAAGTATTAATACGAAAATAATAGAAGTTTAACATCGTAACAAGTATTGAAGAAATTCCAAGAGTGAAGTGAAGGGAAAAGTAATAATAATTTATTACCCTTTGGAAAGTCATAAAGTTAAAAGTTTTCCGACACGGTGTATTAAGAGACGCGAATTTCCGAAGCAGAACGGCAGAAATACCGATACGTAAAATAACTTAAGGACTTCCTAATTATGTTGTAAAGTTAATAATTAGAATACTGTAAGTAACACAAAAAAATGATCAGATTGAGGACTATAACGAGCATTTTGTTTTAAAATAGATTACTTAAGGTACAGCGGGGTAAATCTCGACTGGGGGACAAATGTAACTACTTAGTCCATTTTTTCCATGTTTTACAATGTTTGCGTTATTAAATAGAGTGTCTACCGGTTATACATGGTAGGCGTGTTCAGTGGATACGTCATGTAAAACTCCACATCATAGTGTAATAATGGAAAAAATGGATTAGTTATAATTGCCCCCACAGTCGAGATTTATCCCGCTGTACTACTAGAACCAAATGTTCTACATTTGCCTTCATATTTAGAGTAGTTTCGCACTACGTCTGATTCTAATCTGATCCGAATCCCTGAAAATGGCCCATTTTTTCAAAGTTGTCCACCCCACTTTTTTTGTAACATGGTTTTTTTTTACGCGATACATACTCAGAACCGCGAGATCTTTCGATCCTGATAGGAGAAAAAAATGTCCCAAGATATCCATACATTTTTTAGACCTTCCATTCCGTTACCGCCATACAAAATGTATGAAAAAAATGGTAACGGAATGGGAAAAAAACCTTGGGACACTTTTTTTCTCCCATTAGGATTGAAAGAGCTCGTGATTCTGAGTGGTAATCACATAAAAAATTCCAAATCCAAAAAAAAAGTTGGGTGGACAACTTTGAAAAAGATGGCCCGTCTACTACTACGTAATATTCTTAAATATTGAAAGCATAATAGTAAAGGTGTGAAAAGAGAGCACTAGTTCATGCAAGAAATTCCGTCCAATAATTGATAATTTCAAAGATAGATCTGTATGTTAACATATCTGGCTACTGGAGATTCAATGTAACCCTGTCTATTGAGAGAATGTAAAGAAATTGTGGTAGCAATTATTTCCCTACAATAATTTGCATTAATTACCTAATTGTATGCAAGTTTTTGATAATTACACACGTGTAAAGGCTTTAGTTATACATATTTATTGAAAGGCAAGAATTGTATGCAAGCCATTTCTTGTACAAGATAGATGTAAAATATAAATGGGCCATATTTAAGTATTGTGTAACAGTTTCGTGTTTACGAGTATCTAAAAACCTCTAGAGCTTTACTTCCACAAAATATATTGGTTTATAAGGAGACAGGGAAAATAAATAAATACGCTTTAGTGAAAGTACTTACCTGCTTCTCATGTCACGTTGAAACACATTTGTTATGCAAAAGCGAAGCTTCATGTAAAAGTTATTTATTCAGATCGTAGCGAAGTCAGAAAAAAGTCATAAATAGTATAAGATTACGTGGAAACGATACTTAGGCGTTAATAGTATAGCGTCGGATATATAGACAAAGTATAATATACTAGCTTTTGCCCGCGGCTTTGCTCGCGTTAAATTGCTGAATGCTCGATACAAAGTTCCACCCCCCATTTTGGGGAAATGGCGGGTTAGAAAGACGTTAATTTGATTTCTTATTAAAACTTACCAGATAAAGTAAGTCTTGATGATTGTGTTGCAGCTACAAGACGTGATTCCTTAAGTTAAACTTGGATACATCTGCAAAGAAAGAAAAATACATGTAATTAAGTGATACAATTAAGTGTTGTTAAACACTTAGAACTCCAACGAGTCCAAAGCGATTGCAACATCCTTTCGAGCCATTGCCAACAATCTAGACGAGATTGTGAGACTTTCTTCCGGATCAGTGATAGGAGCTTCGTCTATAAGAGAATGTCCTGGTGTAATTGGAGAAGCATCATCAATGGAATTGCTGATGGGAGTTAAAAGCTGCGAATTTACACTGGACTCCACTTGAGTCAACAGTAAAGTTCAAATATCAAAAGACTCTGCCCGATGACACGCTTCAGATGTGACTTGATCGACATTACGCCGGCTTCCCAGAGTCTACCAAAATGTGGTGTGCCAGGAAGAAGTTCAGTGCAGTATAGTGAATGACGTTTAAGGTATTGTTAAGACTGCCTTGAATGTAATTTTATGTGTACATATCTGGAGGCATGGTAGTAGTGCTCTGTCAAGACGAGCCAGCTGAGCGCAAGATTTCATAATAATTACAACATCTTCCATCATTTGTGTTAAAATCGTGAAGTCTCAGTGCCCAGTAAAAAGGTGCACCTTTATACAACTAAAACTTTACTATTGGAGAACCTATAATTTATATAATATAGAGTTAGTCGTTAAGAAAATAGCGGTTTTTTTTAATGTTAAATAATAATATTCTGGTCGATATTATACAAGGATATATTTTTATATAAGAATAAACTTAGGTAATATAAGTGTACACGTAGAACAAACAATAAAATAGTACAAATATAAGGTACATTTTGTACAGTCAGAATTTCTTCAAAATCTAGGGCAATCTGGATAGTATAAAAACACTTGAATGCTTCCACTCTGCTTCTTAATAGTGCAATAACAGTAAAGTTTATGTTGAAAACCGCTGCACATGAAATGTCCACATTATGGCATATAAGAAGTTTTTGTACCGTGTGGTGAATTTCATCTCCCGTGGGTGTCGTATAAATCGATTATGGGATGTGGGTTGAAATAGTGGTGTGGGCGATGGGCTAGCCTCCTGTCACTTTATTTTCTATCAACGCCTTCATTGCTAAGACTGGCACTGAAACTGCAGTAGTTTTATGTGCTATGTCTAGTGTGTACCCCGAACCCATTTTGGGAAGACAGGCGCCAGGCGTGAGTTTGCGTATGGCTGTAAACAAGAAGTTTTGATTAAACTTCAACAAACATTCTGCAAGATACCGAAATATTTGCAAAACTCAACAGTCGGTTCCAGAAGTGCCCCCAGGCTTCAAATTATTACTTTTTGTAGATTTACCTTACCATGAATTTAACTATCCTTGTAACTTGCATTCCTTCCTTCCAATTTAATAAAAGTTTTGTTCAATTTTCAGAATTGTGTCGACAAAAATACCTTACCATGAAAATATTTACAAATCGTAGGTATTTCTTCGAAGTTATGATTAATTTTCTGAGCGCGATTTAAGTTATCTGTAAGGTAAGGTCGCCATCAGATATATTATCACAGCAACCAAGGTGCTCAGAAATGTCTGCACTCGCATCTAGAGTGCATGTTTAGAAATTTTGATCGTCTCGGCTGCTTCGATAAATTTGATGGCGAATGTACAGCAGGAAAATTTTGATAGGTTAAACTAACTATTTTTTGTCCTGATGCTGCCCATCCTGGTTAAACTATAAAGTAGGTACGTATTTTACTGCAAAAAATCTATAGTAATTTTACTGACAAGTTATTGTCTTCATACTGTCGAATGTAGGTTAATTATCCAGGTTTTATGTTTCCTGACTGTTATCCAAAACCGTTTGCGTCTTTAAGGTCAGTTCAATAAAAATAAAAACAATTAATTCTCACGAAGACTTGTTCCGTGACAGCAAATTCGTTTAAAACAAACTATACCTACTAAAATAATACCCACGAGTACTATATCACAAACAAATCCACTACTACGCTGGGTTTCAATTAACTCGATTAAAATTCTCCGTAGCAATTCTAATTTTCCTCTGCCCACAGAGGTAATTATTATATGGAAGTTACGGGCCACCGGACTTCGTTATTTCATGTAGAGGTTTTTAGGAAATATGGTCTACATATTCTGTAATCCTTTATAGCTTACATCCGTACTTAATATTATAAATGAGAAAGTGTATGTGTCTATTTGTTTGTGCGTCTTTCACGGCAAAACAGGGCGACGCATTGACGTGATTTTTTAAGTGGAGATAGTTGAAGGGATGGAGAGTGACATAGGCTACTTTTTATCACTTTCTAACTCACCACTTCCCCAAAATGGGGGAAAAATTTCGTATGGAGAATGCCGCAATTTTAGAATTTAACGCGAGCAAAGCCACGGGCAAAAGCTAATACCTACATAGCTGAAGAGCAAAAGTGACTTCTAATTTGGATAGCGCCTGATGGAAAATTAAAGGCAATAATTACAATTTTACCGAAACGAATCAAATATCAGGCGCTGTCTAAATAATTGTATTCCGGGGTGGAAGTGATGAAGGAATGATTTCCGATTACTAAAACTACCATGTTTTCGTCTACTACTCGGGACGCAAACTACCATTATACAGAATTTTGACTAAATCGGTTCAGTGGTTTAAGTATGACAATGTGACTTTTCCATGCTAATGAAATAAAGTTCCCACATCAAAATCTTCATCCCTATCAACAAAACGACTAGACCGCGTCTAAGCGGTTTTGTGCCATTCAGACTATACATTCTATACAAAGCCAGTCACTCGAATCATATTAACATGTCAACAGCTTTTCATGCGTCACCCTCCAACTACCGCGAACAATGGACTCCGTTCACGAAAATGTTACAATATGTAAATGAAGCATTCTCCTTCTATATTCCGTGCCACCTATTTCTATCGCTTGGCTAGCCCGCTTCTTAATCAACTTGTATTACTGTCACATTTCGGATCCACGTTAAATCAACACTTAATTTTATCCCATGATGATTATCAGTGTTGATTGTTACGCCCAAAATGTACTTTTAAGACGTATCGATAAGACGACCCTATCACCCACTGGGTTTTTACCACATCAATCAGTCAAAGCAGGACAGTTTGTGTGGCCTCACGTACCCAACTGTTCCTGGGGAATTCTGTGATCCGAAAGGCGGATGGGTGGAACAAGACTGAAAATGCACTCTTTATTATTATTATCGCATGGTTTATAATAACTCTGACTTACCACGTGATTAAATATTGTAAATGGTCACGTTAACGGGAGGTTTGCACGATAAGTGAATTTTTACGTGTATTTAAATTTTAGGTAGGCATTTATTATATCGCTTCTAGAACCACAAGACTAGTTGTGCCGTTTAGTTCACGATTTGAGGGCATTAAAACTAGATAACTAGTTTGCTAACAGGTCAGCAAAGGCAATTTCATGGAGAAGATGATTGAAAATAATCAAAAGTTATTACTAGTATTCATAGCACAATTTCGTCAGCCATAATTACATATAAGACATTTTACTCATGGTACTAGTATAATGTCCTTCTTTAAAATAGCTTCTTGCATTTTAGAGTAGATATTTTACATCTAAGGTATTTTTAAGTACCCTGGCCGATATGATCTTACTTTACTTATGACTGGACCGAAAAGGCCAAATAAAGGATGCATATTTTGAAATTTCGATTTTGGTTCCCTAAAAGGGATAAAGCCAAATCGATGATAAAAAAAATCTTCATCTATAAAATAAATTGGATGGCCTGAGGCAAAGACTTGGTAATCTTGATATCCAAGTAATAAAATACAGGGCCCGAGTAAAATCGCCCGGACTCTATTGTGGTCACAATTTCATGCAAATTACCTCTTCGATTTTTATTATAAATAATTTTCATTTAATTTTAATACAAAAAATAAGTTCAATTGTGCAGCTAGGAGATTGTATTATTTACATACATACATACATACATACAATCACGCCTGTTTCCCGTAGGGGTAGGCAGAGATCACGGATTTCCATTTACTACGATCCTGACAAATCACTTTCGCTTCACACACTTTCATAACGTTTCTCATACACGCTCGTCGGTTTCGAGTACTTCTGACCTGGCCTTTTTGCATTTCCCCGATTTGAACAAGAAAAGTTCGCCTAGGTCTTTCACTTCCAACTGACCCTTCCACTCTTTTTTCATATACTTTCTTCGTTATTCTCCTCTCATCCATCCTCTCTACATGCCCGAACCACCTTAACATACCCATCTCAATCTTTGTCACCACATCTACATCCACTCCACACTTCTCTCTTATCACGCTATTTCTGATCCTATCACTCAACTTCACACCAGCCATGCTTCTTAACGCTCTCATTTCCACGGCATTCACTTGACTTTGATATTATTTATTTTTTGAATATTTGACAAAATTATTCTTGACACACTTTCGCTTTTTTTAATATTAGTACCTACTCATTCACTCATCTAGAAAGTCAGTGACATGAAGCTTATCTTTCTTCATATAGAAGCTGCTTCTTAAATTGCGATTGCTCGGAAGCCTGATTAAATCAGCCCATCATTTGTGAGCGACCGAGGTCAAGACCGACCTAAGAAACCCTTGACCACTTGACCTAACCCCTTTCATTCTCTCAACTCAACCTTTCCATAGAGCTAAGTGAGGATAGAACGCTCACTCCATACAACAGTTTTGTTATAAAACGCTTATTAAATTTGGAGTCTACATCTTGAACACATTTTAAGCGCTAGTGCCCTAGCGGTGCAACTTTCAATCAGGAAGGTTTGATTCCTGGCTTGTACCAATGAGTTTCTTGGAACTAAATGTCATTCGATATTTGCCAGTCGCTAATCGGTGAAGAAAAACGTCGTGAGGAAACCACCTAATTCCAATAAGGCCTAGTCACCGTTCGGGTTGGAAGGTCAGATGGCAGTCGCTTTCATAAATCTTGGGACTAGTTATCAAAGCGGACCCCAGGCTCCCGTGATCCGAGGCAAATGCCGGGATAATGCAAGGAGGTTGATCTTGGATGCATTTTATCACGATTGGCGGGAAAATACAAGCAATGTCGTTGAGCATAGGTAAATAAAGAAGGCCTTTGCCCAGCAGTAGGACACTTAAGCAGCTGAAAAAAAAGATACAAATAGCAGATTGGATTAAACGGTGTGTAAAGAAGATGTAGTTTACGATGTTCATCGTCATACAGAACTAAGTAATGTACAGTCACCATCAAATATATCTGAGCTGCCAAAGGCCTTACAAATGTCGGATCACGCCCTATCATCACTATTGTCAAAAGCCCCTATAATCAAATACAAGTATGAGTATGAGTATGATGGCGACTGTTCTAACGTAATGAAAAGTCGAACAGTCCTTTTCATTGAAACCCCAGAAGTGCCAATCTCATAATCTTGCTAACGAAGCCGGCTCGTACTAACGAACCGAAACAATCGGGATCTTTGAGCGACAATAGGCAGCCAATTAATGGGAAAAATTGTTCATAAGCCATTGTGTGATATCAGTTGAAGATTTTGTAATAAATTTGTATTAATTACAGATACTTACTGTACTAAATATAATATCGCCCGATTATCTAAGGCGTTGCGAAGTTATCAAATTGCCTGATACTCGTATGGCATTGTGTTATATTATTTATTATGTAGTCTATCAAAACTATAATTTGTTAGTTTGCGCCGGCAACTATGACATATTTAGGGAAATTGAGACAACAAACTACTTTTACAAACTACGTAGCGCACAGCGGCTCAAACACTGTTGATGTTTTTTTTAGTTATGTATTTTGCCGTAATTTGAAATATGATTAGTGAAATGTAGATAACAATGGAGCCATATATAAAATCGTACTATTTTGTGCGGTCACTCAATTTAATTCATGGTGATGTGAATCTTAACCATGTTTATCGAGACAAAGTCTCATTATCCTGTGAATAAAACTATAGATCTATCATAGGTACCTCTAGATAGGTACAAAGTCTTGTATTATACATTGTACCTACCCATGGACCTTAATTCTCCTCAAATTAACACGTTCCAATTTTTTAATCGAACATTGGACTTGGGCCATCGAAGAAGCGTTAAGGCACAAAGTTTTAATGTGAGCACCAACTACTTAGTATGAGGTTATTTTGTTCAAGACCCGATACATCTTAAAAGCGAGACTTTTAAGCACTTTGCCGGTGAGTTGGCTTAAAATTGAGTTCATGAATTTCCGCCCGAGGTAAGTAACGGCAAATTGAATTCCGAACATCCAATTTGTTTTAACAGTACTTAGGATTTGGGATAAGAGCCAATGTTGGATTATGTAAGTATATGTTCATTGTTGTAATTATATGTATAACTCGTTATATGAGAGCCACTTGCTAGGCTGTGTAAATATGTAGATTTCGTGTCGAATGCTTTGTTTATTTTTAAATCCTTTGGCATTTTTTGCCAAAAATAAATGCATTTATCTCAAGTTTTTTTCAGAATGATAGTTATGTTTGCACACGGTGGTTTCTGAAATAGGCAGAGTGCCTAGTAAACACAGTAAATAGACGGTAGTTGGAGCATTCGTACTTTATTTTCGATAAAAATATGCCAATGAAATGTTCTCGAGAGAAGGTTTTTTAATTTTCGTGGCGGACAACATTGTCACAATAATTATCGTTTACTGTTACATATATACAATTAATGATTTTTTTTTAATTAGCCTCTTTTGTGTCCCACTGCTGGGCAAAGGCTTCCCCTCGCTTTCTCCACTCGACCCTGTTGTTGGCATTAATAATTATTATCAAAAGATAATCCAACTAGTAAAATAAATCCTAAGATTACCCACAAAACAAAACATTTTTCTATCTAGATATCCTCGAGATGATTGCCAACTATTATTAGGAAAAGTATTAATTTGGGATCCTTCATAGTTACTAGTTCGTAAAGTTCCTAACTAATTCAGGGCCTGAGGGACTCTAGTTGTATCAGATCTCCTACTTATGGAAATATGCCGAATGTGGTCCCTGGTGTGCCCAAACTATTTAATATGGAGGTTCCCTTATCCGTTTCCATCGCTTTGTCCTATTCGAAATATTGCATTTTTTACATATTTTGTATATTATGACCACCAAGCATACCATCAGGGTCATGCCAAAAGAAATTAGATACTCAAAAGTTACTGACTCTATTCCAGATACCTATTTTTTCGAAGTATTCGCCGTGAACACGTATACACTCGTATATTATAATACTAAAGAGCGGACAAGACGCATAGTTGTTCAGTTAGCTTATTGAGCATACAGTTGCCGTTGTGTGTATGTGTTATGACACGACTTGCTGGTCGTTCGCATGTACACAGACATGGTTATGATGTGCGTATATTGCACAATAGCCCAATAGAAGCGTCCATCTACAAGTGTGTGTGGGATCAAGGACTTGCGACAGGCGTATTAAATACGAATAACCCGTCATATCGGATCTCCTTCCTTCTTATAGGTATCTGTGATTATGACATGGCTACAATAAAGCCCCATTTACACGGTGCGAGAAATGTGATTACGTTGCGCTATTTGATTGATACAGTCAACAGTGCGCAATGTAACTGCAAGCCAGTTCACGCACCATTTCAATGAAAAAAAAGAGTCATGAAAGTTTTTGTGATCGACAAAACCCTAAAATTAACTTTTTGATAAACAACATTCAGCATTCGATGCTTCTAGGCTTAGAACATTGATCTTATGATGGAAGATTTTTGGCAGAAGCTGTGAGTTCCAGTCTCACCCAAGGCAGACATTCCACTTTTAAATTTATTCTAAGCCTAGTGTGTTTACCAACGGTTTGAATATTCGACTGACATTTATAAAAGAACAACGGCAACAGATTGGTTTGTTTAAGTAAATTATATTGGATATTTGGCTAAACATACTTTTTTGATCAATATAGTAACATAGGTAACCGAAGTATCACACCTCATCTATTATGCGGGAAAGACAATAGTACCTACTATCTGTCGAGAGCAGCTATATGGGACCATTTAGATAGGGTGTTTGTGTCGCTCCCTTTCAAGCCAACCGAATGCTTCGGGCTCTCGCAAGTAGATTAACTTGCGCGTTTAATATGTAATTAATATTATCTTACAATAGGTAAGGAGGTTGGGTCTACTTGGACTGTTTGATACAAATGATCTGAATCCTATTCACCGTCCGTAGTCCGTCTTCAATAGGTTTATAGATATTATACGTAAGTATGTAAAAAGACTAAATGACTTCCGCAAGATGTTACAACGTACTTAACTACTCTTACTTAAGAATTTATTTTGGGAGCGTGGTTACGAGTAAATAAAA
Organism: Leguminivora glycinivorella; assembly: GCF_023078275.1. Taxonomy (NCBI): domain Eukaryota; kingdom Metazoa; phylum Arthropoda; class Insecta; order Lepidoptera; family Tortricidae; genus Leguminivora; species Leguminivora glycinivorella. The sequence goes on along the minus strand of NC_062985.1, from coordinate 16,285,647 downwards.
TAAATAAATATTTTTTACTTTTACACGGTGCGAGAGCTCACATGTGATATCGCGCGCCGTGTAAATGGACCCTAATGACAGGAGACAAAAAAATATATTTTCAAGCTTATTAAATTAATCAAAAAAACCGCCTATATAATATAATAAAGTTTCTTAGTAGTACAAAATTAAATTAAATGAAAATTCCTTTATCATAACGAGGGGTCATTATATCAGATCATAAAAATTTGATACTAAGTTGAAAGCTCAAATATTTGACGTAGAAGCGCTTAATTAAAATAATTTATTACAAGGACTTTCCACTGCTGTAATTGTAGTGTTTTTTTCTGTCAGGTTTGTATAAAGTAAAAATATCAATCATTCAATTTATAATACTAGCTAATCATGTGAATTGCGAATAATAATAATCTATACGTTGATTGGTAAAGTTTCTTATTTTATTAAGAGCGAACATACAACCGTATCTTACAGTTCCCAAAAGCTCATCTATAATATGAACATTACTTTGAATCAAGATTAATATAAGAGTACCGAATTCCGCTGTTACACGTAATAAGTCCTTGACATTGGATTCACATATGTGTTATAGCTTACATAAACAAATCTCTCTGGGACTAAAATTACGATCAAACACATTGAAATTGGCTTCAATCAAAGCCATACGGCATGCGATTTGCCTCGGAAACATCCGTCAGTTTGGACAGCAGTGGCCGCCGGGCTAGCTAATTGCCTGCGTGAAATGTTTGAAATGGATTCTCTGTGATATGCTGTGGCTCATTATAGGATGCGGATGAAATGAGGAGTCTAAAGCGTTCGACAGTGATAGCATGTTTGATTGTTAATGGTGGCCATCATGTCACTGCGATGTAGGCAACAAATCAAATTATTTTAATAAATATTTTTTGATTTGTTTTTTAAGTAGTAACACTACTATATGTATATAAATTATAAACTGAAATAGATATCATACACTAAAGAATAAGCGATTCAAGCCTTTGACCAACTCTAAGGGCGAGCAATTTGTGCTTGCACCTCCTATAATTGATCGTCCTTACTATGTACTTACCTTTGCGCTAATAAATATTTCTTTATCTTTATCTTTATCTATATGAATCCTTTTGCAGGATTACGATGAGAGATGGTGCTGCCATCTGAAAGGCGCCTAGCCTTCAGAGATAACATACACTAGAGAAATTTCGACGGGTACCTCGGCGGTCGGGGTGGTGTACTCGTAGCGGTCGAACACGTCAGCCGCGATAGCTGGAAACCCGGGTTAGATTCCTGGCTTCGCCACCAGTGGGCTTGATCGCTGTTTCTTTAGTGTATGATATCTATTTCAGTTTATAATCATGTCACTTAACCCTCTTCGATGCCAATGACAGGGAACGTAGCCAAATGCACTCTCTATTGCTCTTCCGTACTGCATTTCGATCGGTGTCTAGCATGTGCGATTGTTATTTTGGCTAAGCCAACAAATATATCTGAATCGCATGTACCTGTGAGTACAACAGCTAACAACAAATTAATCTATCAAAAACTACAACACAGTACTTTATGTAGTGTGACGAGTAGATAACTACTATGCACTATAAGTTCAATTTCAGATTTTACACTTCGGTGGCGTAGCGTCTAAGTGACAGAGTTTGTCTTTGACAAGGCATTGAGAAGGTGAACGACAGTATTAATAGAAATTTCAACCATTAGAGAGACGTCGATTACTATCGAAAACGAAAAAATTACACCGTTAGATTAGATGGCTGAAAAATTAAACTTCCGTGGGCAACTGAAAGCTTGGTCATTTAAGTTTATGAAAATTAAAACTTAACTGATGAAAGTATATTTATCAGTTATAATGCAAAATAAGGGTACTAAGAGTCACGTCTGCAGTCAACACAAAAGCATTAATTTGCTAAAATGTCTTGAAAATAAAACGGAAGTGGCAGTTATTAACCATAATAAGTACCACTCGGTTAAACAGCAGGGTATTAACCTCAATTACACACCGTACAAGATGGTAGGTACATAATTTCTTGCTTGCTTTTGACTTAAACATTGGTGAAAAATACAAACGCTATGAATGAGTAATGCAGTATTTAATATTAATCAAATAAATATAACTCCGTATAATATATATTAGCAAAGTCTAGGAAAAAACGTACCTAGGACGCGCCAAGAAAAATGTTTATTTGCTTAGATGGCACCACACGTTTTGTTGATTAATAGGAACTCCAGAGCCTCAAGTATAAACTTCAGAGTCAGCAAAAGTAACGAATCTAAAATATTTATCAAACTTTACAAGATATTATGTTTTTACATAGGTATATTGAATAATTAAATTGAAAAATATACCTACTTTTACCGCAACTTAAAGAGGTTTAGGGCCTATAGCTTACATTTCAGACTGCTGCTACATAGTACATACAATTCAGCACAACCAACATTGAACACAAGCTATCCTGTCCAGGGTGCCCACATGCCTGTTCTCAGAATAACCCCCATAGTGTGACAGACAGGGAGATAATTATGTCAGTACCTTCTGATCCTGCAAAAAATCTGATCTGACACAGATCTCAAATGATAGACATAAAAAAAGCATATTAATGTAATATGTACCTTAATGTCATTAAACAGGTGCGAGTTCTCGCACCGTGTAAATGCTCCCTTATTCCCTCGAGTTTCAGTTACTCATTTATTTACTATAGGTACTTATGTAGCTCAAAGCACGACGGGCTCGAGGTACAGAGCAGACTCGAGAAGTGGCGGCAAAAACTAGAGAATGTTGGCCTGAAGATCAGTAGATCAAAAACAGAACATATGTTTTGTGATTTCGGCGGTCTCTCTGGTTTTGCTGCCATAGAACTCGATGGTATTTTATTGCCAGTCTGCTCCGACTTTAAGTACCTTGGTTCGCTCGTACAGTGTGATGGCGATATTGACCGCGACGTGAAAAACCGTATTAGCACGGGGTGGATGAAATGGCGACAGGTCACGGGAACCATTTGTGACGCCCGGATGCCTCTTCGACTGAAGGGCAAAATTTATAAATCAGTCATCAGACCTGTCGTCATGTATGGATCAGAGTGTTGGGCCCTAAAGGTGACGGATGAAAAGAGATTGCACGTGGCAGAGATGAGAATGTTAAGATGGATGTGTGGCGTGACAAGAATGGATAAGATAAAGAATGAGTATATCAGAGGAAGCCTGAAAGTAGCACCGATTGTTGAAAAAGTAAGAGCGAATCGACTAGCATGGTATGGACATGTAATGCGGAGGGATGAAAGGCATGTGACGAGAAAGGTATTACGAATGAATGTGGAAGGTGGTGGAAGTAACGGGAGGGGAAAACCGAAGAAGAGGTGGATGGACTGTGTGAGACATGATATGGAACTAAAACAAGTTAATGATGAGATGACGAGTGACAGAGATGTATGGAAGAGAAAGACATGTTGCGCCGACCCCAAGTGACTGGGATAAGGGCAAGAGAATGATGACTTATGTAGCTCAAAGCAGTGGATTTGCCGACATATTTATATTACTAGCAATGTTATAAATCACAGCTTTCTGTCGGTTGCTGACAGGCAAATGAAATATGCTCATGTGTAAGTCATAATAGCGTGAAATTGCAAGTCTATGTACGAGCAAAACGTAATTAGGTTCTTACTCGAATAATATTAAAGCGGGAATAAGCGCAAGCGTGTGTTTTATAAGTGTAATATTATGAATTTATAACATCGCGTTAGGTTTATTAGATTCGTCTAAGAAATAAGTCAAACTACATATTATTAGTTATGTTATGTAGCAACACAGCCTAGAGAGTAGGTGTTCGTACCATTAGGCCTGATTTAGACGGCGTGCGAACTCGCATGCGACTTTAGTTACATTGCGGGCTGTTGAGGTTACATACAATTTTGCACAGCCATCAAACACCGCTATGTAATAAAACTCGTATGCGAGTTCTCGTACCGTCTAAATGTGCCTTTAGACGTTCAAACTCTAGCTCCGTAGCACACACAAGGCTTTTTGCAGAAATCGCTAAGCATCTGATAGACGTACTGGTAACCAAAAAGTTGGCATATACGGTAGGTAGATTAACCAAGACACAGGAAGGAAATACTTCCTGCGAGCCGAGGGTATAACATCATAGTAAAAAATAACAGGCTCGGCTTAAAAAAAAATATGTTGTGTCATATTTGTAAAATTTTCATATTTACTTACTTCGAAAAGTGGATTTCACCTCGTTGTTTTCTTAAAATATCAGACAGCTAATTCAAATGTCGATGAAAACGATTGATCCAATCCACGTAGATATTTTATATATAAGTTTCTAGCAGAAAATTTAATCTTTTTAAATATAAATCGCGTTTTGTATTAATGCGTTTTCACATTTCTATCGTTTTCAATTAGATAGAAAAAAAAACTTGATAAAAAAGGCGTGTCACTACTTACCCCTGTAACAACTAAGGGATCATCCATAAATTACATCACACGTTAAGGGGGAGGGAGGGGGTCGGCGAAGTGTGACAATGTGTGACATGGGGGTGGGAGGGGTTCTAAAGTTCGTGACGTCACATTTCAAAATCTATCATAATCTAAAGGTTAAAACACGAACTTTAAACTGTTACTTTATGAAAACCTCATAAGCATATATACAAAATTACAAGTACAGGAAGTTCGCTAACCGGATGAAAAGCCGAAAGTAGGCGATAGTCTAGGCCATTTAGAACATTCTGCAGCTATAAATGTCTTGGACAAAATGTGATTCGTCGTTTTTTGTAAACTTTTAGGTGAAAACTCCAAAATTTCAGACTAAATCGATAAGCGTACTCTTGTTACTGTATTAAGTTGTTTTGGTTTTATTTCGTATTGTAAAATGTCTATCGTATTAGTGATTTAAAAATTGAATAACATAAAAAAAAGATTGGAGTGATTACTTGAGTCGATAAATAAACTAAAATTTGTCTAAGCTACCATATAGCTAAAAAATGATCTAAATGGACTAGACTATCGCCTATTTTCGGCTTCGCATCCTGTTATAAAATATACCAATTGTTTTGCAGGGGTTTCAAAGCACGTAGGTTATATAAATTTGTCACACACACACACACACACCAACAAGTGGAAAATATTAACTGCAAAACATCAAACAATTTAGCTTGATTCATTTTTTTAACCTTTAAGAGTCAAAATCATCATTTAAACGTTTATTCTTCTAGCCATACCCGTGGACATCAAGTTAAAATGACTATGAAATTACTTTGCACTCTTGGAGATAAAATGATACTTTGTCATTCGTTTTTTGAAGTATCAAGAGAGCCTTTACCTGTTGGTGTGGTAAAGAATAATTCAAGCACATAAATGGAAATAAGATTGATTTCTAACAGCTGTTTTTATTCATAATTGCTACGTGTAAATATGTGACGTCACACTAGGGAGGGGGGAGTCTAACAAATGTGACCAGCTGTGACAAGGAGGGGGGGAGGGGTCAAAAATCACGATTTTCAGTGTGACGTAATTTATGGATGATCCCTAACCTCGCAATCCTTAGATTTATTTTTGCCATTATACAACTAACTCAGTTGTCTGTATCTTCGCCACGTTCTAATCTACTTTCAAATAGATTATCCAAGTATAGCACAAAGTCTAACCTTATTAAATATAACTGGGTTTAGTATTATAACCACAGTGGACTCGGCTCCGCAAATTGCTAGTTAATATAAAATGATCTCATTACTATCTATTTTCAACTAGGATAATGAGACCGGCAAGCGTAGAGATGATCCTTCAAGCGGATTTGATATCGGTACGTTGTAAGCCTAATTAAATGAAATATGTTTTGGTAAGCTGGGATTTACACACAAACAGAAATAGAAATATGATCCATACTCTGTAATTATTCGGGAACAAGCAAAAATTAATTCATCCTGCTTAAATAGCAGTTGTTGTTGAAATCATACGATGAAACGAGCATATTTATTTTTTATTTAGGCCATTCGTTTCTTTATTTAAAAATGAAAGCTTCAACAGCATAATTTCATTCTTTGTGTTCGTAAGAAAATAAATATGAGTAGGTACGTCCCAATGCTGAACACAGGTTCTTCTCAAATGCAAGAGGGTTTGGGATAACATGGACCGAGTCGAGTACTAAATATTTACTCTAAATACTATATGAATGGAATTTAGAATATCGTTTTTATTTGAAGAAATGACATTTCTAACACTGATATATCCGATCCATAATATTTTCGTTTCTCGAGCTAAGATTTGACATATCAAAATGTCTGAATAGGTCCGAAAGTTCCCACCAGATACTACTTAATTTAAAAAATGTCAGTATGATATTTTCACAGATATTTTACATAAAGTAAAAAAATTGTGATCAAAGAAAGAAATTAGAGAGCGATTCCTTTAATTTGTCAGTCAAATTGCAGACGTCAAATAAAAATATCACGCCCGGAAGCGCGTGGGCAATCTAAAATAAACTGTGATCTGCACTGACGGACGGCAATGACATTATATCGCAAATTACGTAACGTATACATACATCAGCTGATATTCACGTAACATCTAACGTGAAGCAACTAGTAGATACCGCGCCTTTATCATACGGAGATTTTTGGCGCAAGATTGGTCGAAGTAAGGACAAGCAAGCCTACAAAGAACAAACACAAAATGGACCTCGATTTGAAGCGTGACGAATTAAGGGCCTGACCACCTGCGGTCTTCAGCTACAATTTTGTCGGAGGGATGCTGACCTGTAGTGAATGTGGTCGCGCAATTACTATACGAGTAAGTTTGGTTATTTCAGTGACTCTGACTTAAACAGTTGCCGCCGTGGTTAAAATTGGCCAGGACAGTATGTTAAGACGATGAAAATTGTTTCTTTCGCTGGCGTTTCAGCATGATACAAAAGAAAGTACTCGTATATTTTCGTAATTAATGTCTATTTGTAAACAAACCTTTCAAAAATACACAGCTTAGATATGCTGGTGTGCAGGCATGCAGGTTTAATTTATTATTTAGCGGAAATGTCACTATTTTTTTAGCGTATTACCAGGGGCGGCTCACTCCGCGATTCTATCGCCGCGCTACAAGTACATGTCAGCGGCCGCGAGTTCGCGGCCCATTCATTGGTTACCTTCGCGCGTCGCAATAAAATTCAATGTTGGCTACCTCGCGTGCGGTCCGTTTGTTAATGTAGGTAAGAATTTAGAATGGCGGCATTTTGTGAACATCAAAGGAGTGAGCCTTCTGTATTTGTACTATTATATATTCTGTGGTATTACGAGTATACACCGTGTCCAATAAGTCCGAATACTCACATTTTACCTCAGTTCTAAAGATATAGGGATCACAGGCCATCAAATTCTTATTTAAACTAAAGAGTATATTCCTCTTAATAAAATACAAGCACAAAGTACATGAAAATTCTGAAGTGTCTAAGAAAAACAAAGAGGTAAAGTGCCAACAAAATACTTGCTCGGCACGCAGGTGACGAGTTTTTTTTTATAAGGAGAATCTGTATGTGATAAAACAGACGCCACGTGTCCAAAATAAACTATTATGGGTACCGAGGATAGATAACGTTCCGGGCAACTAGAAAAATGTGCCTAGGTTCCAGAGCTCACCATCGGCCCAGGTGTGGGATGCAGTATGTAAGCGAGATAAACTACCTTCAGTACTTACAGATAAAAGCGTTAAAATCAACGTTTTTTTCTTTAAAACCAAGGTTTTGGAGAAAAAAATGCCTTAAAGTTAAAAAGGATGCTTGGGAATGAGTATCATGTGTCCCAACAAGACGCACCTCCAGCACATTCGGCAAATGGTATTCTAGCGTAGTTTCAGACTAATTTGGCAGTTTTTTATCCGAAACATGAGTGGCCACCCAGGCCTCCAGGTTTAGGCGTATTAGACTATTTTGTATGGTCATACATGCTTTGAAGACTAAATTTTTATAAAATCATAAACCTAGATCATTTCAAAAAGGTTATCGAGAGTATTTGGGATGAAATGTGAAGAAAACGGTGCGTGCCGCGTGTGATCCGTTTGAGAAGCGTTTGAGGTTGGTAAACAAGTTAATGCTGGAGTTATTCCAAAACATTTGTTGTGAATGTAGTAAATAAGAGTGCCATTCATAAAATATAATAATAATGTAGTAACTATTTGTTCATTTTGTTTTATTGGCTATTTGTGCTGTATTCGAACTTATTGGACACGGTGTATGTCAGGTATTTTCCTACTGAGCTGAATAATATTTTAATGAAACTCTTGATGTCTTTAACACTTAATATTGTCATAAATCACTTATACCAAGTATGTATGATTAAAAAATATGTAGTCAAAACAAATTCAATATAAAAATAAAAATAATTCAATATAAATATCTTGCTATCATTCGTCCTGCAAAATTTGTTTCACTAAAACGAGCAGAATCTCATGAAATATGGTACTCGCTTCTGAACTGAAATAGCTGGTTGGAGCTCCTCTGAAATTGCAACGTAAAATGTTCATTTATTCACAGTGGCCTATCCAAAGCATGTTTTACGTTCACACAATACATTTATATTGCAAATATCTTGGAACCATTACTCTGCGTCAGGAACTAGTCTGTATTGTATAACCGTGGTTATACTGGCTGGAAGTTTTATAACGGCCAATATTTTCTGAGTAGTTGGTTTTCGTTAAATTTTTCATAGACTTCACCCCTTTCATTCTGTCTCAAAAATTATAATTATACTATTTATAACTCGTGAGCAGTGCACACGCCGTCGCATTTGGGTAAAATAAAGGTATAATTTCTTCATTGTTTTAGGTTTTGTTTCAACTATAAGTAATATGATCACCTTAAACATTGCATGTTATAGAAATTACACTCTGTATGTGGCTTTCAAACACATAAGGTCTCTTCTCTTCTGAATTACTCAAACTGTTATATGTTGCTTATGAGATAAACATATAAGAACCTTTAAGGACATCGAAAGTCACATTATTCCCAGTGAGAGCGCAGATTCTCCTTATATTAGATGGAATTTGAAATTGTATAACTTTTTATGTTTCCCTCAGCGCAAGATGGAATTACGCGGACGTTAAAAATTTTATCATTTCACTGCTAAACTAAATCTCAACATTATGTTCGCTGAGATTACTTCAACATAAAAATAAAAACTTTACTTATATGATTCACTCTATTTTATCGCTGTTCGCAAGCAGTAGAAAAGAGCAATGTTCTGCCGCCAGAGTGCAGCACTATTACAAATACTAAACCATAGAACTTATAAACACATTCATAATACTATGCGTTAAGCTGATTTCCTAAATTCGAAAATTCTAGAATGTTCCGTCACGGGAACAATGATTGCACGTTAAAAATACGCAAATGAGTATAACGGGTTTTTGGGTGATTGGCAAGCGCGTTATCTCTTCGCGGATTAAAAAAATAATTTCTAGATTTTGATTATCATGAAGTTCCGATTATTTGAAAAAAATTCACTAGGTATGGTATGACATTGATGCATCAGGGCGGTTTGTGCTTACGCCGTGTCTTGCGTGGGCGACGGTCGCGCGACCGTCGCCGTCGCGTCTCATCGTATCGTCTACTTCCATATCGATAAGGTCTGATTTCGTATGCGTCGCATCGCCGTCCACGCAAGCCACAGCGTTACCGCGAACCACGTACGACGTGTTGCTTCCCTGCCGCTTACATGCGATAAAAGGGCAACAAACACATCAAACTCTAATTCGCGGTAAGCCCTATTCATGTGCTACAGGCGGTCTCTGGGCAGAATTTTGTATAATTGGTTTATAATTGTTTTGTGTTGATGTTTATTATTTACTTACGAATTTAGACCTTTCAAGGCCTCTGTAAACAGAAGGATCCTCAAACAATTGAGTTTAAGGTAAACACGTGGAATCGAGGCTCAATCTACCGGCCTTTTTAGGGTTCCGTAGTCAACTAGGAACCCTTATAGTTTCGCCATGTCTGTCTGTCCGTCCGTCCGTCCGTCCGTCCGTCCGTCCGTCCGTCCGTCCGTCCGTCCGTCCGTCCGTCCGTCCGTCCGCGGATAATCTCAGTAACCGTTAGCACTAGAAAGCTGAAATTTAGTACCAATATGTATATCAATCACGCCAACAAAGTACAAAAATAAAAAATGGAAAAAAGTGTTTTATTAGGGTACCCCCCCTACATGTAAAGTGGGGGCTGATATTTTTTTTCATTCCAACCCCAACGTGTGATATATTGTTGGATAGGTATTTAAAAATGAATAAGGGTTTACTAAGATCGTTTTTTGATCATATTAATATTTTCGGAAATAATCGCTTCTAAAGGAAAAAAAAGTGCGTCCCCCCCCCTCTAACTTTTGAACCATATGTTTAAAAAATATGAAAAAAATCACAAAAGTAGAACTTTATAAGAACTTTCTAGGAAAATTGTTTTGAACTTGATAGGTTCAATAGTTTTTGAGAAAAATACGGAAAACTACGGAACCCTACACTGAGCGTGGCCCGACACGCTCTTGGCCGGTTTTGTTTTTAACATTACTTTGTTCTCTTTTGTTAAAATTCAATTTTAACCGACTTCAAAAAAAGGAGGAGGTTCTCAATTCGACAGATTTTTTTTTTTGTATGTATGTTACTCGATATCTCCGAGAATCGTGGACCGATTTTCAAATTTTTTTTTGATCGCACGGGTATAACTCCGAGATGGTCCCATTGGCGCCAAGTCGGCGTCTGATGATGGGATCTTGGAGAAATCGAGGGAACTCTTCAAATGTTATAGGCACATTTAATGTTTTTAGTGTATTTTTCAAAGGTACACCAGTATTTACGCCTGATGGTAATAATTTTATGTGGCTGAGCTGATGATGGAAGGTCAACTCCTCAATGGTTAGGAGTTAAAGGATAATTCTTTCACTACTGTACATATATTCGGACTGATGCATATAATATCACTAGGAACCACTAAAAATCAACAAATAAATAAACTTTTTAACAAAAAATAAAACCACCTTCAAAAAATAAGCGTGTTACAAAACACGGAGAAACTAAAGAGCCAAAAATAATAAACCTTTAAATTCAGATTTCTTATCGGATTGCAATAATCTAAACATCCAAATTATAAACAAATCAATTATTTTTGGAGTCGGGGCCAGCCTGCGTATGGTTGGGTGGGGCAAACAGGAAATAGCAAGGTGACGAACAGGTCTGGTACCGACTACAAAAATAATTGATTTGTTTATAATTTGGATGTTTAGATTATTGCAATCCGATAAGAAATCTGAATTTAAAGGTTTATTATTTTTGGCTTTTTAGTTTCTCCGTGTTTTGTAACACGCTTATATTTTGAAGGCGGTTTTATTTTTTGTTAATGTGATACATAATTTTATCACTGAAAATAATTCAGTTATTTTTTATGAACCGAACAAAAATGTATGTTATCTATTGCGTTTCGGTCTACATGATTTATGATACAAACTATGAAATTAAAACATTTTTCCGTATTAAAAATAATAGAATGATAAATATAATGATAAGTGCATCAATCTATTGCTTCATTGCCTTATTAGCTTTAATTTGCTACGCGACGTGACAAAGTTACCTAACAACATCCGTATAAAAATTGTTTATCTAGACACGCGGTAGCGTGTCAAGCCAAGTTCAAGTAAAAGAACTAGCGAGATACATTTCGACTGTCATGATACCGCTCATTTCTATGGAACAGCCATTTTTTTTTCGCGATTTCGACATTGGTCCCATAATAAAAGTATTTTATATTGAACTTGGCACCCATTTAGATACCATTTGTTTTCTGTTGAAGTGAACAACCACAGAACTAAATTTAGTTCTGTGTGAACAACCAATGCATCATATTATTGAACTTGGCTCTCATTTCACATTTATGTTTTTGATGGGATCAATATTAGTAAAATATGTATAACTACACGAGTTCATAACGCATTCTTTATTCAACTTGTTCACTTACAAGTCGTTATAATTTAAAAGTCAACTCATCACACAATTATATTTATAGAAAAATCTTTCATAAAGAATCGTAGACGAAAATAATTATCGAGAAGAACAAAATTTGTGACAATAGAACAAATAAAATAACCCAGGCGGCGTATCATGCTACAAATTTTATCACTTATCCACGTGGATAAAGCATCCGCCACGCTTTAGCAAGTATGTCAGTGTGAGAGTGACAGATGTCTTATCCACGTGAATTAGTGATAAAATTGGCAGCATGATAATACGCTGGCAGGTAGGTGTTCACACGACTTCATAAATATATGATCATTTATCTACCTTATTGCAAAGGCATTTGGTGAACAAACGCATACATATTTATAATTCGTCTGAACATTTCCACGGGGCGATAAAACTATCAAGCGGAAAATATCTCAGGCCCCGTAGCCGAATGGCATTTCTACGACGCGTAACGAAAACGAAACACCTCGAAAGGTAGTATAGTATGGCTCTGTCGCGCCAATACGCATGAGCGATAGAGATAGATATTTACGAGCGTTTCGTTTCGTGAGTGTTTCGTGATCGTTTGTGCATCCGACTACGTACACAGGAACGATATTACGAGTTAAGGTGCTACCAAAATGTCAGCAGGTAATAACACCGTAAAGCTTCAATGGTATGGAGGGACTGTTTATTTTCTGAAACAAGATAAGATGACACAATCACGATATTATATCAAAAAACGAAAGATTAATTTATATTTCACAAATAAATATAACGTACAATAGGCGAACTTAATGCCATAAGGCATTCTCTACCAGTCAACCAAAAAAAAACGACAAGGCCCAACTGGTGGCCGAGTTTCCTAGTTGACTACGGAACCCTAAACACATACTCCAGAACCATCAAGAAGAATGTATGAACGAGATAGTGCTAAACACTACCCGTTCGTTCGTTAATCGTAGGTAGGTAAACGTTCGTTAATCTATTCTCGGCTAGATGGTTTTAACACATATCAAGTGAAAATTAGGGCAAAATTGTCAAAATGAGGTTCAACTGTTTTAATCCTTTGTCGAGAGATGATAGTTTATGCGACCACACATTTTTACTTTGACGGAAATTCTTTTCTCTTTGTATAGTAGTAACATTCTTTACATATTTGACTGCCAAGGCTAAATATTTCGAGCCCAGAAGATTAACATCTTTTAATTACGCGTTTGACTGCCAAAGTTACGTCTTACGGGTAGCAGGCTGAGAATAGCCTGCTTTATTATTAATTTATGAGGTCACTGAACCCGCACCTCGGATATAGCGGGTTATCCCGAGAGCGTACTAGGGAAACGCATTAGCCACTATTAAGAAATGTACAATGGTGTGTACCAAATAAGGCCACGCTGTAGCAAATCCCGACTGGGGGCAATTGTAACTAAATTATTACACTATTAAGTTGAGTTCCACATGTATCGACTGACCACACGTGCCATATGTAACCAGTGGATACTCTAATTAATAATTCAAACATTGTAAAACATGGAACAAATAGACATGATGACGTGATGCCACAGAACACCCCACTAGAAGCCAAATGCAAGCGATATTGTTCGAGACGCAAATCACCAATCCTTGCGGGGTGAGGCGGGCGCGCACGGTGCTGCCATTGGTCGTTTCAAATAATGGCGCGCCTTTATGATTAGCAGTAGGGATGGGAATGGGACATGTCTATTATAGACAATGGTACCGGTACCAGTACTGTGGTGAATTCGTTTTGCAACAAATTATAATATTATAATTAAATTATAATAAGGCCTAGTTACCCTTCGGGTTGGAAGGTCAGATGGCAGTCGCTTTCATAAAACTAGTGCCTACGCCAAATCTTGGTAGTAGTTTCCAAAGCGGACCCCAGGCTCCCATGAGCCGTGGCGAATGCCGATGCCGGGATAACGCAAGGAGGATGATAATTGTGATAGCATCTCAATAAAAATCATTCTAGTAACTAATAACTAAACTGTGCATTTTTACTTACGTTTACTAAGTTAAATAACCAACTAAATATTCTAAACTAATCAATGAACTAAATACCACTACAGACTATACAGATTCTAGATAATTATTCACTATTACAAATCTGCTTTCTTTTATATTTCATAAAATGGTAGCACATGGTACGAACCACAGATGTCATATATACCATAGATCAAGCAAACGTATCTACTTACCGTGTCAAATGAACTCAGTGAAATCCACTGAGTTGTCCGTCTTTACTCGCAGCTTGCAGCTTTCGGGCGTCAATTTTTGTAAGTTGAAGTCAACCAAAACATAAAAAAATGCCTCGTTACGTGATATTAAATTGCAACAACACAAAAATTATGAACAATCATGAGCCTGAGACATATTTAAAATTACAGGCAAGAATCAACTTCAGTACAAAATTTGACACGCTCGGCCCCTATACAAATATATGAATTTGTTTCTTCTATCTAAATTAAGTTCTGTGGTACGAACGGCAGTACGAAGTTCCCGCAACAGACATAAACTAACATGGCCCCATGCCTAGTCGTTTACGTGAAAGGGATAGCATATCACATTGTTAACTCGGTAAAGAGGGATGGACGCGCCTCGGCGCCGCTCAGCACAACCATATTGACCAGTATAAATGAACTCCGCGGACAATAAACAATATTCAACAAAATAATTAATTTGACTTAACTGTGGAATGTTGTTCCATCTTTTTTACATGTAGAAGTGTTAGAAGACTTGCCACACCACTTTATGCTGTAAGAGACCATTGTTTGCAACCAAAATTGATTATTTAAGATTTTTTCCCGAGCGGACACGGACACTGTTAGCGGGTCGTATACTTGGGCGCTACTGATCGGTGTCGCACGCGTTCAAACTTTTATAAACCTGATTTGTCGTATGCTTGGTGACCGCGAGTCGCCCTGTAAGGGCCATCTTGTTGTATTGATCTGTGCGTGATGCCAACGTCCACTTTTCATCATCGCACCGCTCGCCATCGACAGCTTAGGGCGCTCATCCACACACCTTGCAACCTAAATGGTCGCGCACCGTGCGGTTTCAAAAGATTTTCCTCCCGCGGACGCTCCGCTCCGGCTCCGGTCGGTAACGCGCATGTGACACCCCTTGAGTTGCAGGCGTCCATAGGTTACGGTGACCGCTTTCCATCAGGCGGACCATGTACCTGTTTGCCACAGACGTGGTGTAAAATATAAATTGATTAGTTGCATTGCCCCCCCAGTCGAAATTGACCCGCTATACCGCAAGGACCTTTTCTAATCCAGTAAGCGACAGTCGACATCTTGCCTCTCAGGCACACTTTGGAGTTTGGTATACAAAAGAGCGACAGAGAAGCAAGATATCGAAAGTAGTTCGTTCGTTTTACGTCACTTGTTAACTTAGAGCTTCTAACTTAAGTGACGTTTTAGAATTCGATATTGAATAGGGAATCACGGGAAATATATGTAATGTTGTGTTCTAGTCAGTTAACCGTTTGGATGGTGATAACTTTTTTTCTAATTCAAATTAAACAAAAAGTTTACTAACTCGTAATCATATTATTTTGGTTGATGGATTTCATCGATTACTCATTTGTTTCGTTTCAAATATTGAACGATTTAAAAGTCAACGAACAGTCAATCAATAGTTGTATAGACTAAGGTACAGCGGGACAAATCCCGACTGGGGGACAAATGTAACTGATTCATTTTTTCCATTATTACACTACAAACACTAAACACGCCTACCATATTTAACTGGTGGACACTCTATTTCATAATGCAAACATTGTAAAACATGGAAAAAAAATGGATCAGTTGCATTTGTCTCTGGTCGAAATTGTTCCGCTGTACCTTATACCTGAACCGATAGCATGGTCACGCGATAAACGATATTAAATATATTTTTTTTATAATTAAATATAATAGGCTACTAGACTCGTATCGAATTTAGCACATCAAGTTATTGTTTTCTGTAGTATTTGACTTAAGAAATCAATATTTATAGCTTGCGGGCATTAAAAGTGCGTGATGACTGCGTATTTTTAATTAAAGATGTGTGTATGTTATTTTTTAATTATGGACTCCGAAAACGGTGTTGGCCAATGGAATGACGTCACATAATTCAGATCAACTATGGAAATTAGAGGTAGTAATCTGATCTCCATAGAAGCAATCTCTATTGTATTAAAATTCATAGTCGTTGACGGGTGTGACAATGTGAAATATTTTTTTCTAAATATACTGACGTCATGTCATAGAATAGATATTCTATAGATTAATATGGCTGATGTTGTTTTTGCCTGATCACGTAAAAGTAAACTTTAAATCATTTTTTGCAGGTTTTTAAGTCGTAATAAAATATGGTACTATTTTTTTTCGTTTAATTAGACAGTAATTAATAATATAAGACATACTTTGAAAAAGGGTCAAGTAGCCTATTATAATATAATTATAATTAAATATTAATTGTAAAAAATAGTTATAAGCATGTAGTTAAAGTTACGCATGAAAATATGCAATGAAGTATCATGGACTCACCTTTCGGCTCGTTTCATAAAACAACACTCGTGTTTTAATACTTCTCATTATGCACCAGTGACATAAAATATCGTATCTATTCGACAATACTCGCCAGCTGGTTACAAACCTACAATTAAATAATTATACCTTTCCATTGTGTTTGCTCTTCACTGAGCTAGAAATAGGCCGCGTAAATTACTAATGAGATAAGGTATCGCTCCGATAACTGGCTTTCGCGGCTTATTTGTGGGTAACTTTGTGCCGGTGAAATCCTTTGTTGTCCGTTATTATGGGAACAAATCATTATTTTAACAAATATTTTGATTTGTGTTTTTCAAGTAGTCACACTACTATATATAAATTAAAAATCGAAATAAGATGTCATATATTAAAGAAAAAATGACGGACACCACCAGTGGCGAAGGCCGGATTCGAACCGGCGTCTTTAGCAATCCGGGCTAACGCCATGAAACCCTAGGCCACACCGTCACAGCGGAAGCCGTAGAAATTTCTCTTCTATATGCCATCCTTGTAAAACTAGGCGTCTTTGACCAGCTCTAAGGGTAAGCAGTAGGTGCGTGCACCTCCTATTCGAAACCTTTTACAGGTTTACGATTTTTCTTTAATATATGACATCTTATTTCGATTTTTTTCCTTTGTTGTCATTTAGAAATATCTGGTAATTTATCTGTGGTTTTATTTGTTTTGCTATTTGTGATATGTGTCATTGTAAGTACACTTAGCTGCAAACTCTTATACCCATCATCATCATTCATTTAAGAGTTGCACTTTTGTCGGTGGAGCAACTTCCATATGTGTCTTCTGCCTCCCGTTTAACTTCCTGATACGACACGACGGTGTCACAGAAATCCATACTATTCATGAATAAATTCCATTATTGATCTCTCGAATTAAAACGCCAGTTACGCAAGGAAAGAACTAAGTTTGTAAAGAACTGTTTTAGTGAGAACGTTTAAGGAAGTAATCTAGTGTGCAAATCTCAAAGTATTGTTACTAATGTAATCTGTATTATCCTGTCACAACTTCTGTTCTTTTTTCAAGAAATATAATAAATAAACAAAGTCCAAACATGTATACGTACAACGCGGCACGTCAACAGTATAAATTGGAACGAGTTATTAAGACTATTAAGAGCCAGTTCGGCCTGGGCAGCCACATAAGAGTTCACAAGAGGAACCGTTAGATGTCGCCGGTCGCCATAATCGAAATTCATATGAAGGTCTTTTTAGCTTATTTCATATTGGAATTGAATGACATACGAGCGATGCCTACCGTCACCATTTTGTAAGTTTTTATTTTTATTTTAAATCTTATTTCAAATTAGTTCCAATGGTCGCCGCTAGCATTAATGTTTCACAAATTTATAAGATGAAGCCAGTGCAGTGGGTTATTTCACCACAGTGACATTGAAACTTGACACTGACAATTTCATCATTCCCTTGCCCTTTTCCCATTATTTGGGGTCGGCGCAGCAGATCATCTTCCTCCATTCCTCTCTATCAGCCGTCATTTCCATACTAATACCTTTCACTCTCATATTATCATTGTTCACACATTCCATCCATCTTTTCTTAGGTCTTCCACTACCATTATATCCATCCACCTTCATATTTACTACTCGTTTTATAACATCGCTTTCATCCCTCCGCTTCCAAACTTGCCTATTTCTGGGTTGATAGTAACATTGTTACTCAGTGTCAATATTTCCTTGTTGAAGAGGCAATTAACGTCGAAAGGTCACGGTCGGGCGACAATTGTCACTATTCTGAAACAGGCCACATGATATTCATAATGGGCATTCATCTCTAAAATAGGAGATCGTTTATTAGTATCCTTGGTTCTCAGATGTAATAATTTCGGGTGGAAAAAACGTGAAAATAATTCTTACGTTTCCGTCCAGCATTTTAGTTGTGTAATTAAGGGTGGAAGAACCTCCGGATCCATATCAATACAGCTCTATACTAATTGGCCCAAGGTTACACACGCTAGCCTCCACTTAACGATAAATTAGACGTGAGCGTAAAAACATTGGGGAAGGTTCGTACATTTCCAGATTCGTTTAATACCTAAACAAAATATCGAAGTAACAAAAGTATTGTTTTCGTTTCGTTTATCAAGAGTTTAAATGTACCTTTCCTTTCTTAAACAAGCCAATGGATTAGACAAAAAGACTACTTCTATTTAAATTATTTAAATTTCTAGACACAAGTTTAGAACCCATCGCTCTACAGACTCAGTTAACAGAGACTTTTCAGAAGACGGTGAATATTTCCACCAATACCTACCTCCCTACTATACTATACAACCTAGTCACATTTACCGTTAGATCCGAATATTTAAACGGCTACTGGAGTTCCAAGTCATTGTAAAAATCACGAGTTTCAGAAATGTCACTGCTTTGGACCGCACCCATCGTGCTTTACCCGACTCTTTTTGGTTTGGCGCCCGGCTTGGGACCGCGTATCATCATCATCCTCCTTGCGTTATCCCGGCATTCGCCACGGCTCGCGTGAGCCTGGGGTCTGCTTATGGGACCGCGTACTCACGACTTTCAATTCTTATTGACTATGAATTGCATAAGTGGAATTGCGAAATGGTTTATTCTTTTTTATGTTTTTATTATTGTTGATGAAATTAATATTGTATTTTTTTTGACAATGGATTTTTCCTATTATGAACAATAATTACAACAATAAATTGCTCTGATAATTATTTTAGATTAAGATCATAATATATATGTAATGAAGTATTCATAAGAGCTTGTAATTAGGCCTACATGAATAAAGATATTTTTGAGATTTGAGTTTTTAAGAGTGATTTATTAAACAGCTGATGCAGGCAAAAATCTAAGTCTTATGACCTACCTTTATGACCTAACGCCATTCGATAGTAATAGGTCCCAGCCAATTGTACGACTTAGCTCTTATTACCCGGAAACTGCCGGCTCATAAAACTCA
Organism: Leguminivora glycinivorella; assembly: GCF_023078275.1. Classification (NCBI taxonomy): domain Eukaryota; kingdom Metazoa; phylum Arthropoda; class Insecta; order Lepidoptera; family Tortricidae; genus Leguminivora; species Leguminivora glycinivorella. The sequence goes on along the minus strand of NC_062985.1, from coordinate 16,266,173 downwards.
CTTTATTAACTTCAGCCCCCAGCTCGAGAACGGAGTAAGAACGTAATTTTCAGTCTGTTAAGTGCAGCGTTTTGTTTCAAAAGTCAAGGAAATATGCTTTGGGAAATTTTATGGGCCCGTAATTAAGTACTGCTAAAGTACCACGGGGTAATTTTAGTTTGTGCCAATTGCGTGTTTTGAAATAAGAAAGGAACAGGTACCAAATAAGTATCCTTCTATGAAGCAGGTTTTAACATTACAGTGAACAAGAAAGATAATTTTGTTACAAGGAAGATAAAGCGAAGCGCCTCGTAGATGCTACGGGTGACCAGAGGGCTGGCTCTTTTCTTGCGCAGCGGATAGGCATCGCGATGCAGCGCGGAAATGCTACCAGCCTTCTGGGCACCCTACCATCCGGCGCCGAGCTTGCTCCGGTCTTTTATTTGTAAATATTTTTATGTACATATATTTATCCTGTTTAAGTTTAGTAGTTTAAGTTATTTTTATTTATACAAGGAAGTAAAAAGGTAGTACATATTATCCATACTTCAATACTAATATTATAAATGGCAAAACGGAGCGACGAATTGTCGTGATTTTTTAAGTGGAGGTAGTTGAAGGGGTGGAAAGTTACGTAGCGTAGGCTACTTTTTGTCTCTTAAGCCTCCACTTCGCTAAAATAGGGACTTCCCTACAGCAACTTTCCTAAAGCGCTGGTGGCGTGGCGTAGCGGTAAGAGAAGCGCTGGTAGTCTAGCGGTAAGAGCGTGCGACTTTCGATTCGGAGGTCGCGGGTTCGAAACGCGGCTCGTACCAATGAGTTTTTCAGAACGTATGTGAGAAATGTCATTTGATATTTGCCAGTCGCTTTTCGGTGAAGGATAACATAGTGAGAAAACCGGACTAATCCCAACAAGGCCTAGTTAGCCTTCGGGATGGAAGGTCAGATGGCAGTCGCTTTCGTAAAACTAGTGCCTACGTCAAATCTTGAGATTAGTTGTCAAAGCGGACCCCAGGCTCCCATGATCCGTGGCAAATGCCGGGATAACGCAAGGACAATGGTGATTTCCAACGATTTGATATCCACCCTCACTTACAAAGCAAAATTCTAGCTCAAAGCTATTCCCCGCTTTTGCATGTGTTTCACCGGAATAGCAATTACCAAGCGGTTGACCGCAGGAGAACGTGACCTCTCTATCGGTACACGGAAAACAAATATTGATCAAGCGTTTCTATGTACATATCGATTGTCACGCCCCATGGGTACTGAAGTACGTAGCCAAACGCTTACGATAAAATCGTTATCGTAGCCAGCCATCTCTATCGCTCTGCCGTATTGGGGCATTATCAGAATTTGGGTCCCCCCAATCAGCAAAAGTTTTTTAACAAAAATTAACTTGCTGTCAGTTTCGTGACGACGATTAACTATACAATCTGACTAAAAATTTACATTTTTCACATTCTGAATGTAGATTATCGGTTAAAATGTATGTAATTAACACCAAAACAATATTTTTATTAATATTGAATGCTTATTTTTCGTCACAAAACTGACAGTGAGTAAATTTTTGTTAACAACTGACGCTAATTGGGGGACCCAAATTTTGAAAATGCCCATTGGCGCGACAGAGCCAGACTGCGTTCCGATCGGCGTCTAGCGTCAACGATTGTTACGCTCCGTTGATTGTATTGGGTATATCGCTTTGCTAAACGTTTTGTGACAAATACTGATTAATTAAAACAGATAGGTTGTCTAGTACAGTCAGCAGGGAATTATTTTTAGTGTGAGCGAACATACATTCGAACTTACTCTGGCAGTATATCTCGTAATTGACTGAAGAAATTTACCTACTACGTGCCAATATATTTTGTTATATATTACTTCAGTGGCAAATAAGTATACAATCCGCCTCATGATACGCATACACCGTAGAATATAGACATTTGCAACACCTGACTGAACGTTGATATAGCAAATTCACAGCAAAATCGTTGAGCTCTGGAAACCTTGCTCAACGACAGAACTTCAACATTATGGAGGTGTGAACTGACTGTGAAGTTATTTCACTACGGTTTTCTAATGTATCATTCATGGCTTACTTAATTTAGATTACTATACGAATCTTTGTTACTTTACACACATAAACACGTTACTTAACACTTTTCTTTACAGTTATAGGAGAAAAGCCATTTCTCCAAGCCATAACTGAATCTTAAATAATTTGATTTAACTTTTCGTTAAAGAGTATTTTCATTTAAATAAAATATCAGATCGGTTACAATTTTATCAGCAATACCGCTCGAATGAATTGCCAATTAAATTAGTAACTTGTTTAAAATTAACTTGCCCATCGTTATTCAATATAACATAATTATGAGTTCAACAGTAAATGTAGTAAATACACAAATTGTTTAAAGCCTTGCAAATTAAACTATTATATTCAGTTTAATTCAGCTCCATTGTTATAAGGACTCCAGTACTGTAAAAGTCTATACCTGTACCATGAGTTATTTACGTTTTTATAACGTTACTCGATAATTTAAACGTTCGTAATAACATTTTTGGTCCTCCAACCGGAATGAGTCAAATTTTAGGCCCCTGATAGTACATTGTTCAACAAGGGGAGGAAGTTGAATATTACCAACGAGTGTAAGTTAGATCGCGACGGCTTGCCGGAGCGATTTAAAGACTCGTGTTAGTAATATTCATACTCCCCGAGTTACACACAATGTTTTTCATCACACTTGCAATGTAAAAAATATGTAAATAGATGTAAAAAAGTTAAGTACGGTGCAAGAAATTTCATTATTCCCTTGGGAGAACGATTTTTCTATAACTTACGCTCCGCCTGCGTGCAATAGCACATTTAAAGTGCAGGTGTGATGAAAACGAAGTTACTGCTTCTGGCTCCGTCGCGAGGACAGATCTGATAGTACTTATACCTAAACACCTTGGCCTCAAGAAAAGCCTCAAGAAAATCCTTAAATCACATGTTTGTTGATCTTGGCCGTTACATGTGATCTGAGACATTTATTACTTTACTGGCCTAAATATAATAATAATCTAAATCTAAATACCGACTGGTCTGGCCTAGTGCGTAGTGACCCTGCCTGCTAAGCCGCTATCCCGCGTACGAATCCCGGTAAGGGCATTTATTTGTGTGATGAACACAGATATTAGACCCAAAGTTCTGTTTTCTATTTCTATTTGTTCCTCAGTCTTGGATGTTTTTTTATGTATACATACGTACGTATTTATCTACATAAGTATGTAAATATATCGTCGCCTAGAACCCATAGTACAAGCTTTGATTAGTAGTATGGGGCTAGGTTGATTTGTGTAATGTGTCCCCCAATATTTAGTATTCATTATATTTTAAATAAAAACTGTCAAAAGCTCTATGTGTTGGCTTCGGCCCCGCACTCGCATTCCAAAGGTCTGGAATACCCCATGGTTTCCGTGATGAAAAAGTCATCTAAATACTACCTAGTTAACATAGGGAAAGTGAACAACGACCCCGACAATTACTTACTTGAACCTAAAAACTCGCACATTCAAAACTTCAATGGTACGGGTACTGTATTCTGTTTGCTAAGGATCCCCCTTATTTCAGAATGGAAACAAAGCAAAGTTTGACGTAGTTATGCTAAGATGCCCTGATTTCCCATGTCATGCGATAAACTAACCGCGGTAAACATAACGAAAGGCAAACATTTCACTACCTGTAGTGAAAATGACGTATGTTGCTTTAAGGTTGGTATGATATTAGATGTTTGAGAATTGGTAGAGGCTTTCATTTTGATAATTATACTGTCGGCGGGTTCAGTGTTGTACCTGTAATGAAGTGAACTAAATTTAATTTAACTTCTTGTCTTGTCATTAGATACCTAAGCGTTCGGCAGTTTGAGTTTAATATTTGATTATTCGATATTTTATCGACGGGTGGCCCCAGGCATCGTTTGAAGGACAGTCCGGATTTGCGTCAGCTTCAAGCCAGTGACTGCCAGGAGGCTGCGCAAGACACTCAATATTATACTATCAATATTGACATTTAGATCACTAAGTCGAGTTAGTTTAGTAGTTTAGTGAGTACCCAATATCATTACTTATACTTATGGGGATTTATTTCAAATTATTTCCTTTTATGGAGTAAGAATGTGGTTACTTGATAATTTCGAAATGACATTTTAGTGTTTTGCAAACTCGATTACCTTCTATAATTATACCTATGTTATTACTTCTAAGACACACGTTCGTGCATGTACTCGCATGTAATCAAGAGATTATTATCCACATCGATGCCCATTAAAACGCCATTACAACAGGGACCCGTATGTTTAAAATGTTGCATTCCAAAAATGTAAATTTGATAAGTGTCCTCCAGTGGAAGTAACTCGATCAATTACGAATACGTATCCTCATTTCCATACATTTGTGAGGTGTAGCTTTTAGTAGGGCGCGGTTTCAACTTTATTTATCAGTTGATGAAATCTCTCTCTCTCTTTTCTCTCTCTATCCTAGTCCTTCTTTGCCAGGACGCTCTGAGATCTGTCCCGGTTTGTCTCAGATGTCACATTCGTTTTCATGTCCTTTTTTATTTCATAATTCATAATTCATAATTCATAATTCTTTATTGCAAACCATGGTTACAGTACAGGTATTGAATGTAGTATGATGTCTCACATGGACCCTGCAAGGGCACAGCATATAATAACTTATCATTAAATTTAATTATTATTATTTAAAAAAAAGAATAAATTAAACATTGAAAACATATATATATAGGTAAAAATATTATTAATCCATAAAATTTCTCATAAAATAAAATAGTAGTCTCAAATAAATAATTAATTATTGTGAGTTTCATATTTCAAATTTAATAATAATTAGAAGTAGGTAGGTGTAAGTTAATCAATCAATAGAAGGTGTCTCCAACGTCGTCATCAAAAAAATCTTTTAATTTGTAGTAACACTTATTTATCAGGAAGTCTTTCAACATCTTATTAAATTTCTTGTTGTTTTCTTGACCTTTAATATTATCTTGAAGGTGGTTATAAATTTTAACCGCCATGACATTTGGACTTGCACTATGGAGTTTGAGGTTAGAGGTTGACGGCAAAGCTAAATTATATTTGTACCTTGTTTCGAAGCGTCGTGGCTGATCTACTAACTTTGTAAATAAGTTCGAATGTTTTCTTACAAACTTGCACATTTCGAATATATACATTGATGTCAGGGTAAGAATTTCGTATTCAATAAAATGTGGTCTACAGCTCGCTGGACTACTTATATTTGCGAGGATGCGTATGCATTTCTTTTGGAGTAGAAATAGGTCTTCTACATCTGTGCTATTTCCCAAAGGATTATACCGTATTTAAGCCAGGAGTAAGGATAAGCATAATAAGCTATTTTTGCAGCTTGTAGACTAGTCGATTTTTTTAGTTCTCTGAAGGCATAAATAAACCTGAGCATTTTATTTTTCATTTTCAGAATGTGTGGTTTCCAATTTATAGATGTATCGATATCAAAACCTAGCAGGGTGGAGGTATCAACACATTCCAGTCTGAGGCCGTTAAATGAATAATCGATTTCTAAGGCGCGCTTTTGTACTGGTTTAAATTGCATAAGTTTGGTTTTCGTAAGATTGATTTGCAGGTTGTGATCGTTTAGCCAAGTTACTACTGTAGTCATTATGTTGTTGAGGTCGATATCTAAGGTATCGTTATTTTGACATGATGTAAGGATGGAGATGTCATCCGCGAACAACACGCATGGTTTATCTACGACTTTAGGGAGTTCATTTATGTAGATTATAAATAACAAACAGCTGATTACACTTCCTTGGGGTATAGAGTGATTTATGATTTGTTCGTCTGATTTCACGTTTGTTATTAGGCCCGTGGTATGATCATGGTATTGGACTTCTACATATTGCTTACGATTTTTTAGGTAGGAGGCAAACCATTGATGAGTTATCCCTCTCACTCCTAGGTCGTGTAACTTATCCAATAGTAGGTTACATTGTACGCGATCGTATGCTTTAGACATGTCCAGGAGGATGCCAACTGCATATTTCTTGTTATTTAGTGTATTTAACACCTCCTGTATGAATTTGTAAGTAGCAAGGTCAGTGGATCGGTTTTTTCGAAAACCGTTCTGACAGTCGTCGAATAGGTCGTTCGGTTAGCTCAAGTTTGATTTTTGGCTCAATTTTTTAATAGTTAGTCAATCTACCCCTATAGTCAACTAGCTCCGGTCCCCCCTATCTTACTCAAAACTAAATGCTACTCATATTAAAACTTGATCAACTTACGCTTATATCTATAGTAAGATATTGGCGTGTCATTACATTCTTGATTTGAAAACCGGCATTTCGAAAGTTAAGTATAAGGTTAACTTTTCTTTATTTGTTTTTAACCTGCCTGCCCGTGGGTGTCGTGGAAGTGGACTGTGGGAAACGAGTTAAGTAAATTGTGTTGTGGTGTATGCGATAAGCAAGCAACCTGACACTGCACTATCCAAATTTTGATAAAAGTGTTTGGGGGCATTTTCAGAATTTGGGTCCCCCAAGTAGTGTAAGTTGTTAAAAAAAATTAGTGCCAGTTCAGACACAGCTGAAACCGCGCGGATCTTATTTTTAACCGACTTCAAAAAAGGAGGAGGTTCTCAATTCGACTGAATGTTTTTATTTTTTTTTATTTTTTTTTGTATGTATGTTACTCGATATCTCCGAGGATCGTGGACCGATTTTCAAAATTTTTTTTTTGATCGAACGGGTATAACCCCGAGATGGTCCCATTGGCACCAAGTCGGGGTCTGACGATGGGATCTTGGAGAAATCGAGGGAACTCTTCAAATGTTATAGGCACATGTAATGTTCTTAGTGTATTTTTCAAAGGTACACCAGTATTTACGCCTGATGGTAATAATTTTATGTGGCTGAGCTGATGATGGAAGGTCAACTCCTCAACGGTTAGGAGTTAAAGGATAATTCTTTCACTACTGTACATATATTCGGACTGATACATATAATATCACTAGGAACCACTAAAAATCAACAAATAAATTAACTTTTTAACAAAAAATAAAACCGCCTTCAAAAAAAGCGTGTTACAAAACACAGAGAAACTAAAAAGCCAAAAATAATAAACCTTCGAATTCAGATTTCTTATCGGATTGCAATAATCTAAACATCCAAATTATAAACAAATCAATTATTTTTGGAGTCGGGGCCAGCCTGCGTATGGTTGGGTGGGGCAAACAGGAAATAGCAAGGCGACGAACAGGTCTGGTACCGACTACAAAAATAATTGATTTGTTTATAATTTGGATGTTTAGATTATTGCAATCCGATAAGAAATCTGAATTCGAAGGTTTATTATTTTTGGCTTTTTAGTTTCTCTGTGTTTTGTAACACGCTTTTTTTGAAGGCGGTTTTATTTTTTGTTAAAAAGTTATATAGCATAGTACTAGACTGTTCACACTACACCGCGCGGTTGTAGTGTGCCCTTACGCCCTTCTTTCTTCTCTTAAAAGGTAGGGACGTTGCGTGAATTCTTTTGATGTCGTGCGTTATCGGCCCCACGGTTTGTCGGAAACAGATACGTCTCCGGTGGCGACATTTTCCGCTTGTTAGAACCGGCTGTAATTTTGTTTGAAGTGTAATCTTATTACTTGCTTAATAATTCTACACGCGGCTAATTAGACATGTAAAAAGTAAAATCAGTGTCGACGGTGATTAAGTTGAGAAACAGTTACGTAATTAATTACTAGCCAAAAATATTCATTTTAAAATACTAGTTCGATAGCAAATAACTTTACGGTCCGCCTGGTGGTAAGCAGTTACAGTAGCCTATGGACGTCTGCAACTACAAATGTGTTACATGCGCGTTGGCGACCCTACAACGCTCCGTTTTTCCTAGAACATACAAGTGGTATAATGAGCTACCTTCTGTTCTGTAGCGTTTCCCTTGAGCTATGAACCTATGACGTGGAGTTTTTTTTTTTTTTTAGTATGGATAGGTAGACGTTTGACCACGATCACACCTGATGGTAAGTGATGATGCGGTCTTCTTCAAGAAGCAAGTATTTAGTGTAAGTATGTTGCTTATGTTCATGGGCGGCAATTACTGCTTCCAAACAGGTGGCCGGTCTGCGCGCCATAATGAAAACTTGGAAGGACAATGACACATATAACATGGACACTCTATTTTTATTGAAAATAGGGTGTCCATGTTATAGGTCACGTCGTCAAGTGTCGATCGTTATGGCCGGGAATGGAACTTATAGACAATGACAAATCGCTTGGGTATTGCTCATAAATCAGTATTAGGTACTATATGGTTGCTAGTTTGACACCGTTTTTGGGACAGTGAATTTTCGTCTGGACTCCGACGGTCGGGGTGGTTTAGAGGTAATCTCTTTAGCCGCGTAAGCTAAAGACTCGGGTTCGATATTGAGCTTTGCCACCAGTAGACTTGATTGCTCTTTCTTTGGTATATGTTACCTAAGTCAGTCGATAATTGTTTTAGTTATTTATTCAATTTCAACTTTAAAATTAAGTGTGATAAATAATAACTCCGTACGTGGTTTTAGTAGCAAATGCGTAAATAGAACCTTTCTTTATTTCTGAACAAAAACTACCTTAAAAATGATTCCTCAATATTGATCGAATCATATTTTCCAACGATAAAAACACGCCAGACTGTTTGTGATTATATATTTTCCGTGTAAAATGAAACTTTCTTGGCACGTATTAATTTATTCAAAGACATACATTATTATTACATATTATCCTAATGTAATGCATTGTACACTTGATTTGAATAATAACATTCAGAACTAGACTGTGATAACATCTGCTAGTTGATTTGCATATGTAGATCAATATTTTACTTCACAACCTGTCGGCCTAGTCGAAATGATAATGGCATGAGACGGCTAGACGCTACGACGTAGCGAAACGCAGTTTGGCTTTGTCGTGCCAGGCCCCGTAGCCGAATGGCATTTCTCCGACGCCAAACGAAAGCGATACGCCGCTGGCTCTGTCGCGCCAATACGCAAGCGCGATAGAGATAGATATCTACTAGCGCTTCGTTTCGTGAGCGTTTCGTGAGCGATTGTGCCATTCGGCTAGCCACCCTGTACAGAAGAGCGATTGGAATACTACCAGGCTTATGAAGCCTAACGGCTCAGCCACGACATTGGTCTAAGCGCGGCAGCGGTGAGCGGCGGCCATACATTGGAGCGAAACACAGCGATGGGACTTAACATTCGCACGTATTGCTGCCGCTCACCGCTGTCGCGCTTAGGCCAATGTCGTGGCTGGGCCGTAAGCGATTGTGCCGTTGGCTACGTATCTAGATGAGATAATTATTCAAGTAAGATGTACCTCACGTGGAATTAACATTATGTTATATTATGTAATCGAACTATCTACATACTTTGGCTTCCACCAACGAGGTTGCACGGAGTGTACTTAATGCTTGTACGAATTATTTTTACCTGAAAAGAAAAAAAAAAATACATTAGAAAATGTTTTAAGAATTGAGTCCTAAAAAACTAGTAACACTTAAGTCATTAAACTAAAATCATAAACGCAGATGACCAGTTAGTAAAATAGGCATGTGAAATCAATGTTTACCTACTTGAAAGCTTTAAACTTTTCAAGGATTAAAAAAATTAGATTTGAAGCCATAATTCTTGATAAGAATTCGTTTGTCTGGAAACGTGTATTACATTTTAATTAAATTCTAGCTTGTTTTGATACTTTTGATTGCTAATCCGTCTCAGGTTATATTAAGTTTTAATATCTTTTGATATCAAGTATTTAATTATTCTATAAATATAAGTGATACATTTTCGCTCTTTACTGATAAGCTATTTTGAATATGTACCTAGTAAGTTGATAAAATTTAACATTATTTGAATTATTTTGAACTGATGTATTCACTGTGATAAAATTATATTAGTGTTTTATCACAATAAAAATATAATCAAGTAACGCTTTCTGAAATAAAAATATTATAAGGACATTTTGTAGCTTACCGTGGTACTCAGTCAATCTGTGTAAATATGTTCTATAATATGTATTTATTTATTCTTACACAGATTGACTATGCCCCACGGTAAACTTAAAAATTCTTGTGCTCGGTATAAATATATCGTTTCATTCACAAATACTCGTGTTGTGGTTGGTAATAAATAAATAAAATAGTATTACAGGACATTCTTACAAAGAGTCCCAAAGTAACTTCAAGAAGGCTGTGTTGTGGGTATCCAGACAAGACGTATAATATATGAGTACAATAACAATTTATATGCCTACCTACAAAGAAAACTTCCATGACTCAAATATCTGTTGCTCATCACACAAATAAATTCCCTTACCGGGATTCGAACCCAAGACCGCGGCTTAGCAAGCAGGCTAACTGCCAGCTAGGCTGGACTAATCGTCGCATATGCATGAATATAGATTGTAAATGATCCATTGGCTACCTACACGTCAAACTAATCCAAGAGGCTTAGTTTCAGGTATCGTTATCACTTCCACAGCAGTGATTTTCAGGTCGATTCGAACGAACGCTGACATCGAATTCTGCGTTGAGTTTTTGAGTTTTTGATTTTTTTATAAATCTAGTCAGTAACAAGTGTACGTGTTATATTTAACTTACATCCCAAACTGGAAGAGAGGCTCCTTTTCATATTAGCATTTTGGCTCCTGTTGCTTCTTAATAGAACTAAAAATCATAATAATTTTCTTTGAAAGGCATAATAATACATTATTTAAACCCAGTCCGCCACATAAGTTTCCTGTCGCAGCCAAGCGTGATGGGCAATTTTGTGTCGAAAACGGTGTCAGTAGGTTATTTTATTAAGTAACATTTTATTCTTTTATTTAACGTTTATCTATATATTAGGAAAGCAGTGGTTAGTTGGTAATGAGGAAGCATAATACATTTTTACGGAAATAGAAAAAAATAGGTTTTTTGACTATGCAATATTAGAGATCGAAAAAGTGGCGCCCAACTAGGGGCATTGTTTTAATTTTTTCACAAGTTATTTCATTAAATATTATACTAAAAAGGCTCTCAATGTCCTGCGTATCAAGTACAACAATGGGTTTAGGATGCTGTTGGGGCTGCCTCGTTATTGCAGTGCGTCAGGCATGTTTGCTGACAGCTTCGGTGCTATAATAATACTCAAAAGAACTGCCTCCCTGATGCGTCGCGTGCGAGACACTTCCAACAGCCTTGTGCGCCTATTGTTGGAATCTCCTGCTTGTACTTTCTGGGGACACTGGGATAATCTACATAATGGCATCCAGAGGCCAAGTGTATAATTTATTATAGTTTAGTTTTTAGATGTAATGTAAATGTAACTAACATAGGTTTAAGGGAATGTACACTAACACTATGGATTATTTCAGAAATAAAATTATTGTATTGTATTGTATAGTTTTATTGAATGAACAAAACGATGAATACTTTTAGTTTCTTTAATTTCTTGTTTGGCTAAGACGTTTCATTTTTGGTTTATAAAACAATATTTTACGGAAATAGAAAAATAAGTGATTATGACGGATGCAACATTTTGGGTTCGAAAAAGTGGCACCCGAACAGGGGTCATTATTTTGATATTTTCTAATACAAGTTACATCATGATTTAATGAACATAACGATTCATAATTTTATATTCTAGTTTGGCTAAGGCGATACTTTTTGTTTATAAAAGGATAAGTGGCGACTGTTTTACGGAAGTAGGTAAATAAGTTTGGGATCAAAAAAGTGGCGCCTAACTAGGGGCATTGTTTTGAAGATGTGTTATTGTCCTAAGACTGAGACATGTTGATTCTTAATGTAAGTATGTATGGCATGAGTATTTGATGTCAGTGTAAACCAGGTTCGAATTGGCCAATACTGTGGATCGAGTGACAAAGCTTCTGGAGCTCAAGGAACTAAGCCACATAATTTCTAGATGCAAAATTATATTAAGATTTTGTTAGATTAACCGCAATCTTGTACAGTAAAATATTTTACTTATAAGTACATAACCCCATACATGACCCTCTTCTATGTACCTAATTGTTTGTATACCTGATTATTGGAAAATAATTATACTCTACAAATTCGCTCATGATAATTGTGAAAATTTCATAAAATATGTACTTAACTTATACATACTTATCTTAATTTATTTCATAATTTCAAGACGTCTTTAAAAATAACAAACTATTAATAATATTTATAAATCTAATTGAAAAGTATAAATCTAAAGCTAAAGAGCCCCTGAGGCAATTTGTATGTACAATGTACATGTTAGGCCGAATATCTGTAATTCCCCATTCTGATGACATGATAGAATGTTTTAAATAAAATAAACCTTAATTCTACTATTATTAGTACGTTACCTGTAAAATAATGTGTTAACAAAGTCATTTCGAATTAAGCATTTGTGTTTTCAGACTAACAATATCTTCCTTTTTATAAAGCATACCTAACCTTGTCAATTATACCGTTACCATTCATTTCTATTTCTACCTATGTACTTGAAAGCTCTGTTCGACATGTTATGATAAAATTACCACTAATTGGAATAAATAAACATTGTATTTTGCACATAGTTGCACTTTAAATGCAAGTAAAGGCACCATTATACTTACTCGCATATTACTGTTGCAAATACTTCTTTCGACAAAGCACAAATTGGATGGTACTTACAACAACAATGAAAGTGTCTTCCTGTTGTCGTGTGATGAGATAATGATGTATATTTTTATTTATCTGAATGTCTCAGTAACTTAAATATTAAGGTACAAGAATCTAACTAAACGAATTTCCACTTCATTCGTTATCTACTCTAATGAATTGAAAGCAATCTCGTGGATTCAATAACGTTTATCCAAAGGATTAATCTGATTGCAAATGGTATTAAAAGTAAAAAGGAGAGGAGTTTTATTAGATTCTCGTAGTCTAATGAGTAAAGGGTAAGAAGGATATTAAACGCATTTTGCTGCATACTCGTATGTAATTATGGTGATTTTCCCCACACTAGTCCGCAAAGTAGTACATTTCTTGTCATATCGCAACTTCAAAGGGCCACAAGTACTGAAAAATGTCTTACGATACACGTGCGAAGAGGGAATGCCCCTTTTCGTAATGTACTATTTATATTCAGTGCAAAAAATGCTTCTATGAATCAAATGATTTACTAAAATGCCGGATAATCTACTTTTATGCCTAATATTTTTATAATTGCTGCGTTAATTTTGTGGTTAGGTTAATTTTGTTCGAAGAAACTTACCCGAACATTATTGTTTCTAGAGCTAACATTTGACATCTCTTAACATTATGACATGTATTTTGAAGCTCCAATCGCGCCGAACTGACTCATTGTATGCCTAAGGGCCCATTTACACGAAGCGAGTACTCGCATCCCAGTTTCTTTACATTGCCATATTAGATCAAGAGCCCAGGCCCGCCAGACCTTCCTCAAATTCTCAAGGATGAAACTTTGGGACAATGTAGAGTTCACATCGGCGTTTAATGTGTGCATATTTTCTAGTTCGGCCCATCGGCCAATTTTTTGCTATCAAGTGATGAAGGTGAAAAAAAAAATTGCTTACTTTCCTTAAATTCTCAAGGCTGATTTTTATATATGTGTTAGAGCACGTTGTTAGAAATTGGTTATCATCAATGCCAGACCATTTCCGCCGGCCATAACTTTTACCAGACGCGACAAAGTTGGCAAAAAACGACTCTAACTTACCTCATTTTCTCAAGCCTGATTTTGATATATGATACGCAGGGACCTGTAACTAGACCGTTTGTAAGCAGCCAGACCAATCGGATGGACCCAACCATCCGCCAGACCGACTTAAAGTTTCGATATGAGCATTAGTAGAATTGAAATATTCCGGGTCTATAAAAGCTAAAAACTTGAATTTTCTACATTAAGCTACGTGTATATTGTATACTTGACGTAATAAGCGACTTTCAAAAATTTTACTTCTAAGGAAATAAAAAAATGAAAGTTTATATGTGGTGCAAGATTAATTTTAAGCTATGAATTTTATTTACACTGCGTAAGTACAAGTGTATTTTATTATAAATATAACTTTTACCAGACGCGACAAAGTTGGCAAAAAACGACTCTAACTTACCTCATTTTCTCAAGCCTGATTTTGGTATATGATACGCATTTATAATAAAATACACATGTACTTACGCAGTGTAAATAAAATTCATAGCTTGAAATTAATCTTGCACCACAAATAAACTTTAATTTTTTTATTTCCTTAGAAGTAAAATTTTTGAAAGTAGCTTATTACGTCAAGTATACAATATACACGTAGCTTAATGTAGAAAATTCAAGTTTTTAGCTTTTATAGACCCGGAATATTTCAATTCTACTAATGCTCATATCGAAACTTTAAGTCGGTCTGGCGGATGGTTGGGTCCATCCGATTGGTCTGGCTGCTTACAAACGGTCTAGTTATAGGTCCCTGCGTATCATATATCAAAATCAGGCTTGAGAAAATGAGGTAAGTTAGAGTCGTTTTTTGCCAACTTTGTCGCGTCTGGTAAAAGTTATGGCCGGCGGAAACGGTCTGGCATTGATGATAACTAATTTCTAACAACGTCCTCTAACACATATATAAAAATCAGCCTTGAGAATTTAAGGAAAGTAAGCACCTTTTTTTTTCACCTTCATCACTTGATAGCAAAAAATTGGCCGATGGGCCGAACTAGAAAATATGCACACATTAACCGCCGATATGAACTCTACATTGTCCCAAAGTTTCATCCTTGAGAATTTGAGGAAGGTCTGGCGGGCCTGGGCTCTGGGTCTATATTTGATTAGTCTGTTGATTTTTTTTTTTTTTTTAGTGTGTTATCAATTTATTTGTATAATAAAAATACATTATAATAAAACATCAGGGACATAAAATTATCTTACAATAAAACTAAACTATTAAATCTAAAAAAAATAAAATTTAACTTAAATTAAACTGAGTCTGCAATGTAACAAAACGTCGGATAAAAAAGGATTTCAATGGAAAAAATCCAAGATGGCGCCTGTAATGTATGGCATATCGGTCCTATATCCCCATATCGGTCCTATATCCGATATCGGATCGGATAATGTGGAAACGCATACACACACATTCATTTTCGTACCTAAGTATGTAAACAATAGGAGAAACCAATTAAAGCGTTCTTGAAATCGATCAACCTTGAAACTTATTGTTTCTAAGGGAACGTGGAATTATTTGATTTATGGGCCCATTCGAACATACTCTTAGAGCCACTACTTGCACCAACGAAAATGGAGGGTTAACCCGAGGGTTAACCCGTCATTTTATATGGAATTTGACAGTTGACAGCCCACTAACCCTGAGTTAAGTGGTTGGTGCAAGTGGGCCTTATTCTTCCAAACGTTATTTCGCCATTTTTGGCCACGCCCATGAGAGTCTGGGGTCCGCTTAATAACTTAGAATTTGCCATAGACACTAGTTTTTAACCCCCGACGCAAAAACGACGGGGTGTTATAAGTTTGACGTGTCTGCCTGTCTGTCTGTCTGTCTGTGTGTCGGTCTATCTGTGTGTGTGTCTATCTGTGGCATCGTAGCTCCCGAACGGATGAACCGATTTAGATTTAGTTTTTTTTTGTCTGAAAGCTGAGTTAGTCGGGAGTGAGGGAGGGAAGGATCTTTCACTCTCCGTCTACTTTGTCGCGGTCGGGGGATTTTTCAAAATTTTAATTTTGTGGTTAGGTCATTTAGGTACTAAGTAGAAACTGAATGTTGAACGCACGACTGGCAGCTTACCGATACGATTCTATCATAATACCAATATCTGGTTTGTGTTAGCAAATGATCGTTACAATTTTCCTGTAAGATATACAGCGCGAAAACCTAATAAGGGCGATAAATGAAACCAGGCACATAATTCAATATTGTTATCATTAATTAAGAAGTGTTTTTGAGTTACTCTTAATTTTCACCCCATAATGAATTTTTGAAAAATTTCCCAGCAGCAATGTACTGTAAACGTGGTTGCGATGACAATCAATGACAACTGTCAACGAGCGTTAAACGCGAGTGTGTTTGCATTACGTTGCGGGCCGAATTAATTTGTGTGGATAAAAAAAATATTTCAATTTTAAGTAAAAGTTATCTTATTCCATTTTTGATGTCCTATACTCACCACCGTTAAGAGGTTCGCCCGTATTAAGTTTACACCCTGTATACAAAACTCATGGTAGCTGAATGGCATCAATTAGAGTCATAGTAGACACGAACACGAGCTGCGTTATGTTTGCCGATGATGTTTCTCTTTTGTTTAAATGCAATAATAGTTTAGAATGTAATAATCAGCTTAAAACTATTTTTTCACGGTAAAAAACTGGCTCAGTGACCACAATTTAGAAATTAATTTGAATAAAACCAAAATTATACAATTTAAACCTGCACAAATAAACCTATTGAGTTAAATTTAGAAAGCAATTCGTGTAATATAGAGGAAGTCACAGAATTCAACCTTTTAGGCATAACAATAGACTCCGGAATTAATTGGAAAGGACATATCCAAAAAATTAAAACAAAAATGTCTAGTTTTCTATATGCACTTAGTGTATTAAAAAGAAATACAAATTTTAATTGTGCGTTATCAGCCTACTACTCATATGCGTTCGCGTGGCTCGTCCGCTACGCCGTGGAGCTGTGGGGGGACAGCGCCGAGGCCGATCAGCTGTTCGTGATGCAAAAGAAATTTAATGTGTTCGTATCCTAGCTAATATCCGGATCCCGAACAGTTGCCGCCCATACTTTATTCAATACAGACTGTTAACCCTACCCTGCATTTATATATTACAGGCTGCGCTTTTTGTCCGGGAAAATTCAGATTTATTCGTATTAAAACGAGATAAGGAAAATACTAGACCGCAATACAGGAATAAACTCCTTTTACCAAAAACTAATTTAGAAATGTGTAAAAATAGTCCCCAATATAAATGCATTTTGATATTTAATAAAATTCCTAATACAATCAAATTAGAACCTAGAAATGAATTATTTAAAAGCAAATTTAAAAATAATATAACTCGGTTAAGGATTTCCTTAATGACAATAGTTTGGATAGCATACCATAATCTTTCAAATATTAGAATATTAAATGAATTGTATTTATTGAATGTAATCAAATGAAATCATTAAATTAATTGTTATTATATAATAATACCTAAAGTTTAGCTTTTAGTCTAGTTTTAAGTTTCTGTTGCATGCCCTTCCAGGGTGTCATGGCCTTACTTACATCCTAATTTTATTGTACATGACTACAACAAATAAATAAATAAATAGTATTATGAATGTTAGTTCGAATCGGTTTCTTAATTTCGACAGCACGAGGAAACAATTAAGTTGTCAACAACTAAACAGGTGCTTTTTACAGAGCTGAACAACTTTTGTAATAAGTCTTGTTGTTGTTTAGAAATTAAATCAATATAACCTTTGTTACAAATAACAAATTTTATACCTGTAGTCGACCCTGTTTACCCAGCTCAGATCACCTGGCTGAATTAGGTAAACTATAAATATAGTTTTTCTACTCCCGTACTGTGAGTTACAAGGTCGTGCATAGAACTTTAAAACCCTACATAAAAGATGTCAGGACAAGTCTATCTAGTCTATACCCTGAAAACATTTAGTAGTAGTAGCACGATATAGCTGTTACAGTTCAGTAAATACATTGCTACCAACTTAACAAACCAATTCGCAGAGTCGAGACACAGTTCAGTAAATACATTGCTACCAACTTAACAAACCAATTCGCAGAGTAGAGACTCCTTCGTTTTCTGCTGCGTTCATTGGCAACGCGTCGAATCGCATTCAAATGTATGAGAACTCGATTCAACTCGGCTCGATTCGTCTTAGTGGCCAGGCTTCAAAGAACCATACCATAGACAGTTTTATTTTCATGTTTGCACTCAAACTGCATATTCAAAATGGTAGGCGGTCCACCTAGATAACTAAGATGACTGAAAGTAGGTATTTGTTGAATTTATAATTTTCTTTCAAAATAAGTGCTTGGTCGTAGAAAAAGTATTGTATGCAACGGTGTTTAACTGAGTCAAAAAATGCTCGTGGCGTCTTTATTAACAATTTTCGACTTCGCCTCAAATTGTTACCCACGCCACTCACCTTTTTTGACCTCTTTTAACCACCAGTTGCATAAAATACTATTTCAGTACAGATGGTGTTTTTTTACGCACTAGTTCGAGAAGTGATTCATTATATGCCAGGTCGAAACTTCGGAGGCTCGTCTGTACTGAAAAACGTCGTCGTGTCCCTTCGGTCGTGTTTTAATTTATCGCCACTCGTTTCGAACTTCCTTTTTTACGCACTTGTATCGTAATGTACAATAGTACATAGAACAATAGTTCACCTTAACGTCATTGTCAAATTCGAGCTAATGTTTTCGTTTACTCTGTTCACCTGGGTGCATAAAGTTAACTAATCGTGGACTTTATTAACTATGACCAAATGCTGGTGAACTGATATGTAGGTATCTGAAACGTCGCCATAAATAGTTAACAACTTGTTGCCGTATTTTAATTATATTTTAGCAAAGAGGATTATAGTGAGTTACTGTAAGAGTAAAATCTGTTGGCACTGTCCATAAGCTGCCATCTCTCATCACAGAATCAAAACGTATGGACCCCCGATTTGACAACTTGGCGCATATGGTAAACTTGAAAGTGGTCAAATTTAATGTTAATATTAGCGCCGCACCAAGCGCTAGCCTAGCGGTAAGAGCATCCGACTTTCAATCTGGAGGTCGCGGGTTCGAACCCCGGCTCGTACCAATGAGTTTTTCGGAACTTATGTGCGAAATGTCATTTGATATTTGCCAGTCGCTTTTCGGTGAAGGAAAACATCGTGAGGAAACCGGACTAATCCCAATAAGGCCTAGTTATCCTTCGGGTTGGAAGGTCAGATGGCAGTCGCTTTCGTAATAAACTAGTGCCTACGCCAAATCTTGGGATTAGTTGACCCCAGGCTCCAATGAGCCGTGGCAAATGCCGGGATAGCGCAAGGAGGATGAGTAGCGCCAAAAGTGTAGTCACCAGTCTCACTTCCTCTTTTCCGTACTTGTATGTTTCTAGAGTCAACACAAAATGATATTAACAATACCATCAGTAACACAGTAAATATCTCTTTACATACTATAGTCACTTTCATTTAACTCAGATCGCAGTCGCGTGTGTATAAAGTTATTCCAGCGGGCTGGTCACCCGTGAACGAATAAACGTAGTGGACAAAGGGTACATTAAGAACGACTGTCAGCACAGACCACCTCAAATACTAGACAAAGCATTACAGACAAATCAAAATAACATATAGAGAAAAACTTAATTCAAGAAGCTTAAACGACAAAGTTTAACATGTCACAAAAATTGCATTTAAACGTCACCGAAACAGTTTCCACTTGGCTTGGATACCTTAACGCTGGCTTCTTTGTCACCTTTTCATATAAACGGAACAAAATAAAATCGTGTACATGTCTAAATCCACAGGATATAAATCTACAAAACAAAAACATACAATACTAAAAACTAAGTAAAGTAATTATGTTCACCTAAATTATTGGAGAATCGTTACAAATTCAAAATCAACACACCACACATATTTATGTTGTCCCTTAATTTAGTGTGGGAACGCAACCGCCTAATCCAATTGTGTCAACGTCAACCAGAACTTGTGTAATTTAGGAATATTTATAAAAAAATGTGTTATGAACTTGAGCTATGAAATTGTAATTGTAGTTTTGTAATTGTATAAAATGCAACTCAATTGAGTTGCTCAAATAAAATTATATGTAAATATGATATATCTGATGACCACGCGCTCTTTATAAACACAACATAATGCGGTGTCTATGTTATCTGTGGTCTACAGCTAAGAGGCCAATTCGAACTAAAACTAATATCATTAGGTCAAAGCATATCATGCAGGTCGTGCTTGGCCGTAGATATCTTAGCTCGAGACGTACGATATCATTGAGATATCGTTCTGATATCAGTATTCGTTTGAATTGGCTTATACTTGGACGATCGTTCCGACTCCATTAAGCGTGATTATAATAAAATGGAGTGCGAGAAACGATTTTGCAATGATTTTCCTCGTTTCACGCCATATTTAAGCAGGTTGTCCAAGTATTTTATTATTTTTTAACACTTTGCTACTAGCGAGACAACAATATCCATACTAATATTATAAATGGGAAAGTGTGTGTGTCTGTTTGTTTGTCCGTCTTTCACGGCAAAACGGAGCGTCGAATAGACATGATTTTTTAAGTGGAGATAGTTGAAGGGATAGAGAGTGACATAGGCTACTTTTTGTCTCTTTCTAACGCGAGCGAAGCCGCGGGCAAAAGCTAGTTTATTTATATAAGTAGGTAAGTATTTATTTTTAACAAGCAGAAACGTCTGCCAACGATTCTAAACATTTTTATATTAAAGGAAAAAATGGAAAAATTTACGCTTCCGGCGGGACTTGAACCCGCATCCTTTGCAATCCGTGCAATGCTCTTAACCAATTGAGCTACGGAAGCCGCGCTGGACATTGCAAATCTTTCCATGCCTTAGCGTAAATTTTTCCATTTTTTCCTTTAATACAGGGTGTAACAAAAATGGTGGTGATCCGTTTAAGGGCGTATTCAGTATCGTATTCTCATCAGGAAAAAGTAGGATAAAAATTTTTTTTCCCAAAAAATTTTTTTATCTTTGTATGGAGATTCGACCGATTCGCGCGGCCCGGCTCATACAAAAGTGAAAATTTTTTTAGGGGAAAAAAAATTTTCTTCTACCTTTTCTGATAAGAATACGATACTGAGTACGCCCTTAAACGGATCACCACCATTTTTGTTACACTCTGTATAAAAATGTTTAGGTAAGTATTGTTTTCAGTGCAGATGGTACTTTTTGCCCGCACTATGCACTAGTGCTAGTGTGCACAGTGGTTCATCACTTATCGTCTAAACTTTTTTTTTTTTTTAAATCTTTATTAAATTTGAAAGGGGTTTTATGTCTAAACTTCAGAGGGCCATCTGTAATGAAAAACGTCGTACGATACACGTGCGAAAAGGAAATTCGTAACGCGTGTCAATTTTCACTCGTTTCGAACTTCCTCTTTTCCGCACTTGTATCGTAATGTACTATTTTCTCTATAAGGGCATATTTACACGATGTAAGTATTCTTATACGAGTTTAATTAGATTGCGGTATTTGATTAGTGTGCTGAGTTGTATGTACTTAACCTTAACAGTCCGTGATTGTCTTAATATGTAACGGAAATAGCATGAGAGTTTGCCTACCGTGATAATGGGTTCCTACCTTTATGAATACTTTTGATTTTTGGTCAGAAAGCGAAAAAAAAGTTAACGTATAAAATATTTACTATATGTATTGTAATAACTACCTAAGCGTTTTGGCTTTCAAATACAACGTAAAAAAATCTAAAAATAAACAATTCAGCGCCTCTGATCAAATCTTATTGAAAGTGTAGAATTAGTACATTTCGATACAAGTGCGAAAAAGAGGAAGTTCGATACGAGTGGCGATAAATTAAAACACGACCGAAGGGAGTGTTTTAAATCGACACGAGTTACGAATTCCCTTTTCGTACGTGTATCGAACGTTTTTCAGTACAGATGGACCTCCGAAGTTTCGACCTGCCATATAATGAACCACTGCTCGCACTAGTGCGTAAAAAACACCATCTGTACTGAAAAAATATTTACAAAACAGGATTTATCTACGAAAGCTGGATGGAAGATTGACTCGGCGGTAGAAATACATTTTATATCGGAAACTTGTTTTAAAAATTGTTTTTATTTTACTGTTTCTCAATCATATTGTTTTTTACATACATACATACATACAATCACGCCTGTTTCCCAGAGGGGTAGGCAGAGATCACGGATTTCCATTTACTACGATCCTGACAAACCACTTTCGCTTCACACACTTTCATACACACTCGTCGGTTTCGAGTACTTCTGACCTGGCCTCTTTGCAATATTTCCCCGATTTGATCAAGAAAAGTTCGCCTAGGTCTTCCTCTACCAACTGACCCTTCCACTCCTTTTTCATATACTTTCTTCGTTAATCTCCTCTCATCCATCCTCTCTACATGCCCAAACCACCTTAACATACCCATCTCAATCTTTGTCACCACATCTACATCCACTCCACACTTCTCTCTTATCACGCTATTTCTGATCCTATCACTCAACTTTACACCTGCCATGCTTCTTAACGCTCTCATTTCTACGGCATTCACTTGACTTTGAAGTCTTTTCTCCCACACCCAACTTTCACTACCATACATAAGTGTAGGCACCAAAACTCCTCTATGCACCTCCTCTATTGTTTTTTATTTTCATAGAAATAAAAGGTTGTGTTTTCAGGTTAAATGCGTTATATATTTCCATTACAATTTCCATAATCGGTGCTACAAGCATGTGTATCCGGGGTACGCGATACAAATTTAACACGTTCAAAAACTTCTTTGGCTTAAATGATAGCGCAGCCCTACCCAATCCTTCCTCCACTTGATAAATTTCCCTGTTTTGTTGATGCTTGATACGTATTTGTAGTATTTGTAATATTTGTTACTATCTTTTTGTAAATAAATATTATATAAATTTAGTTTTATTATTTTTTCATTAATGGTTATACATACCAACTCTCGACTATTGATAGGAGTACAATAGATAGATTATGAATAACTTTAGACTTTTACAAAACTAGGCGAATATAACACTTTAAGTTCTCGCGCTTTGTACACATATTTAAAGTCACACACAGGTCGAACGCTGGGAAAAAAGGTAAAAATAATGTTAATTAATCGCGTTCGACCTGTGTGTGACTTTAAATATAGGCGAATATAGGTATCTTATTTAGGCGAAGAAACATCAGGGATTTACGATATTTTTTAAACACGTCAATAATTTACAATAAAAGTGGTAAATTGTCCAACCCTCCTTAATCCAGTAAGCGTTGAAATATTTCAAATCAAGCTGCTGGATGTTAGGTGATGTCAGGGCTGACAAGTTAGTGAGTCCACTTATTCTTGTCACAGATTTATAATGGTGGTTCATCACACACCAGTTTCCGAAAAAAAAACTCTTAATTAGATTTAATAAAATTTGCGGATCCTGCATTAATAATAACCTAACCATAAAATTAAAATTTTGAAAAAACCCCCGACCGCGACATTATAGACCGATTTTCATGAAACATGGCTAAGAACACTCCCGACTAACTCAGCTTTCAGACAAAAAAAACTAAATCCAAATCGGTTCATCCGTTCGGGAGCTACGATGCCACAGACAGACACACACACAGAGAGACAGACAAACAGACAGACAGACACACACACAGACAGACATGTCAAACTTATAACACTCCGTCGTTTTTGCGTCGGGGGTTAAAAACTTAGGGGAAATTTCAACTTTTATAAAACTAGGCGCAGATACATCTATTTACTTACGTTTCTTCGCCTACGGAAAGTAGGAAACCTCTACTTACTAATTTTACGGTTTCTGCATTAAAAACTAGGTGAGAATTTTAACTTTTTTAAACTAAGGAGATAAACATATATGTAGCTAGTTATTCCTCCTTTTTAGGGTTCCGTAGTCAACTAGGAACCCTTATAGTTTCGCCATGTCTGTGTGTCCGTCCGTCCGTCCGTCCGTCCGTCCGCGGATAATCTCAGTAACCGTTAGCACTAGAAAACTGAAATTTGGTACCAATATGTATATCAATCACGCCGACAAAGTGCAAAAATAAAAAATGGAAAAAATGTTTTATTAGGGTACCCCCCCCTACATGTAAAGTGGGGCCTGAATTTTTTTTTCATTCCAACCCTAACGTGTGATATATTGTTAAATAGGTATTTAAAAATGAATAAGGGTTTGCTAAGATCATTTTTTGATAATATTTATATTTTCGGAAATAATCTCTCATAAAGGAAAAAAAAGTGCGTCCCCCCCCCTCTAACTTTTGAACCATATGTTTAAAAAACATGAAAAAAATCACAAAAGTAGAACTTTATAAAGACTTTCTAGGAAAATTGTTTCAAACTTGATAAGTTCAGAAGTTTTTGAGAAAAATACGGAAAACTACGGAACCCTACACTGAGCGTGGCCCGACACGCTCTTGGCCGGTTTTTTCCTAGGATAGGCAAGAAAACAGGGATTTACGGTATTCTTTTAAACACGTCAATTGTTTAAAGTAAAAGTGGTCAATTGTTCAATCCTCCTTAACTGTAGGCGTTGAAATATTTGAGCCAAGCTCTTGGATGTTAAGCGGTGTCAGGACTGACAAGTGAGTCCACTTATTCTTGCCAGAGATTTATAAGGGTACCTTATATTTAGGCTCCTGTTACACCAGTTGTAAGGTAAATGTAGAAACGTGTGCCTTTAAAAATCTTTGTGGCGTGTAGATATCATTTGAAAAAAAAAGTTATATTACTATTGGAAAAGTACCGGAAGAGATATTGACAGAATAGTTATTTGTCATACAAGGGGGCAAAGTTGTATTTTAACACACGAGAAGTAAAATACATTTGCACCCGAGTGTAACAAAAAACTTTTCCCCTCACTATAGCGAGGAAACTACAACGCAATAAATGCGTTTATCACTGCTTCCAGTAGTTCCACAGGTGGTAAATCATCTTTATTACTAGATTCACCTACTTTTATCAATTTTAAAGCAGTTAATATTACTTTATTCAAGGTCAAATTACATTACCCACTAGTGGATAAAATGCGTTTTTACCCGCTGGTATTAAAGGACAAAACACGTGTTTCAGAGCTAGTGAGGGGAAAATAAAATTATTACTTTACTAAGCAAGATGGAATACTGCTACGCCAATTATCCTTTCTTACTTCCGCGAAGAAACACAGGAATGCTCTCAAATAAGGGTTTAGATAAGGATAGTCCGATTATCTCACAAAAGGCTTCTCTCTGATATTAAGTTAGTTATTTTTTTATGTTTGTCTATTTCATATATCGCGACCATAGGGGCAGAGGCCTCAGAGACACGTTTAATGTGCCAGCCTGCTATTACATTTTTAAAAAGTTTGAAAAAATATAACTACTTACATAATATGAAAAACCCTGGGCCTGGTGTCGTGTCAATTTTGCCGAAAACTGCGAAAAAGATTTTTCTCCAAGCAATTTTCTCCGCAGGGAAGCATTGATTAACGACTATTAAATTAATGAACCGCAGGAGGTCTCTGCGTGTAGTAGCGGCTTTTAGGATAATGCTACGTGTACAAGAAAAGAAAATGTTTTTTTTTTGTATTAGCAAAGACTCATATTAGATCATCTTAAGAAAATAAAAGTACCCATATTACTCAATAAGACACAATCTTTTTAATGTAATCATTCAACAAGTTGGCTTTGAGTTGAGGTTCCCTTTTCATTTTTTTTTTGCTTTTTTACATGTTCTCAAAATCTTTGTAAACTTCACTTTAGTGATTTGTAAACTTAACAGTTAGGTACATTATCATCATTCATTGGTAGGTACTTAGGTAGACACTCAACCAATACTAAAATAGCCTTTATTTGCAGAAACAAAGAACATTACATGACATGTATTTAATTGCCACTCTGCTCCAGGTACGGCCAGCAACCTACGCGATGTCATCTTCTCATCTCATTAGAGGTTTCTTCTTTTTTTTCCCTCTCTTGGGTACCATTGGGTGACTCGTTTGCTCCACTTGTCTGTCCCCCGGAGGATAAACTCAACCAATACCTAGTTTTATTTCTATATAAATAATTGGTATGGAAAATAGTCAGTCCTCTTTGGGATCTCGGAGAGACGAAATAAACTATTCAGATAATAATATAATACAGTGTTTTTTTGGCTATTTATTTTATTTCGATATTTTATGTAGAAAATAAATATATGGTGCACATGGTTCTTAAAAAAAACAGATATAAGGCAATAATACACAATTAAAATACTCTTAATTCTAGTTACTATAATAAACACCTTTTTGATGTTGATTGTTTCCAAAATTCGTTGGCTATTCTAAAAAAGATTGTTTGTTAAACGTAAGTTGTTTTAATAACATAATTATGTTATATTGTGTGCAGTTTATTTTTTTTTGTATTACGGTTAAGTTATGTTGTTTTCTTATATTCATTAAGTGAACATTATTTAGTTTACAATTATGAACCTCCAGGCCTTATTTATTGTTTTCTTTTCTTGCAGTACATTTTTGTATTGCTAATATGTAATGTGTTTATGTGACTGTTTGGTATCTGAATAAACTTAAAAAAAAAATTACCTCCTGATTTCTCCGGTAGCGTTCCACAGTCAATGGTCATCAATAACCCTCCATCTTAATCGGTTCATTAACAACTTTAACAAGCCTCTTGTGCTCTGGAGCGCCTCCGGGACTGCAATATTGTATTGTTAAGACGCTACAGGAGCGAAAATGCTAAAATAGAAAGGAGTCCTTTCAATTTGGGAATTCTAGTTTAATATGCTAGTGTTATTAACTAAATTTATCGAAAAAAAATTGTACATTCAGAAAAACTCAGTTAAAAGATATTGCAAAACAATCTTTAAAATCGAGGTTCCGCTCTCGACTGTTTCCTCCTTCAAAACTTAATAAATCGTAACGAAATTTGAGAATCTGAATAACAATGAAATAATATGTGTTGGACCGTTTAGTTTTTTTGGCTAACGGCCACCAATTTTGAATACCACACCTTTTTTTGCGCCATATTCACTTAGGCCGTTTTTGGAAAATTTTGATGGGCGTCTTGAAAACTAAGAATATCAAAGAAATCAAAATGGTCCGACTCAGATAAAAATAATAATAATCTGTGTTAAAAAAATCAGCGCTCTGTCTTCAAAAACCAGGGAGGAAATAGTCGAGAGCGTTTGTATGAAGAATTGACCCCTCCTGTATCGCCTTAATCTTCGCGCCATCTTGGTTCGTGGCAACTGACGCTGGAGTACTCAAAGTATTATATTTCATTATAATTAACAAACAATGCAATGCCACAGTTTCGTTTTCTTTTAACCCCTTATTTGCCAAGAGTGGCCCTGAAGCTTTAGTGGTTTCATGTGCTCTGCCTACCCCTTTATGGGATACAGGCGTGATTGTATGTATGTATGTATGTATGTATAATTAACATCTAGAGGACAGGATTTAAAAAAAATGCTTTAATCCCTTTAACGGGTAAGACTCGAAAGAATCGTGAATTCAAGCCGCATTGTCATACTCTAGTCCTAAACATTATGTAAAATATAATTTTATTAAGGGATTTCAAATAATATTAGGTACATCGGGACAAATCTCGACTGGAGGCGAATGAAACTGGTCCATTTTTTCCACGTTTTACAATGTTTGCATTATTAAATAGAGTGTCCACCACTTATATATAGTAGGCGTGTTCAGTGGATACATGTAGAAATCAACATCACAGTATAATAATGGAAAAAAAATGATTAGTTATAATTGTCCCCCAGTCGAGATTTGCCCCGCGGTACAAACCTATATTTTCTAACCCTAGTTATCTACATGTAACTGTAAGTTTGGAACGTGTATTTTTAGGTCTGACGTAATGTTCTCTAGCAAACAACTGACTTGTTGTGTTTCGCTATTTATAAACACTTTCTGTGCACGGGTAGCACTTACCCAATTTACCTTTAACATTTCCGAGTTTCAATAGTATATTTATTCTTGAAATAAAATCTGGATTTTCTATATTTTCCACAGCAATATCAAAAATATCACTATAAGTTGACCTCGGCTTATACTTTTACCAACAGAATAGAATGTACACTGTGAAGGATATTGGATAAGGCAGTGGTGCAAACTGTAAGATCCTTTAAGATGAAGCCAACTGTTAAAGCTCTAAGCTGTGAAAGATTATTTTCAATGTGTAACATACGCAGTGTAACATAACAGTATTTGAGTTAACCTAAGCTAATTTAGTAACGATTTTTTTATGACAAACCGTGGCAACTGAGAATGTCATTATACTGACCGTGATATTTATTTATTTATTTAAACTTTATTGCACAAATTATCAATAAAAAGTACAAATGGTGGACTTAACGCCTTAAGGCATTCTCTACCAGTCAACCATTGGGCAAAACAGAGATAGTTAGTTTGGTGCACAATATTATAGAGCCTGTATGAGATTGTAATGATTAAATACAAGTCGATACCTACTATTATAAAATAAACATACACAAATACAATAAATAAACCTACATATATATTAGTATAATACAAATATATAAATAAAATACACATACGTAAATAAATAAATGTACCTAGTGCGAGACATCAAGTAGACTTTAATTTCGAATGTTTGCAAATAAGTGCTTACGCAACTTGCTTTTAAAAGAGAGTTTACTCTGAGCTTGCCTGATAGGCAGAGGGAGGGCATTCCATAGACGAATTGCCTGACAGCTGAACGAGTTGGACAAGAATCCAGTGCGATGAGGGAGGACAGCCAGTTTCAGCGCACGAGAAGGACGCAGCTCACAACCCGGCCGAGCCGCTACGAACTGAAAGTTGGTCCTGAGATAATTGGGCGCAGCTGGGTCAAATAGGATCGAATAAAGAGCACACAAGATTCGCAATGACCTACGTTCACGAATTGGGAGCCAATTAAGTTTACGGCGAAAAGCGGAGACATGGTCATATTTGCTTGCGAAGATTAAAAACGAATCTTATACAGTTATTTAGGAGACGATCAAGCTTGGACAGCGAGGCTTGTGTAATGTTGGTGCAACATACATCAGCGTAGTCAATAATTGGCAGTATCAGCGACTGTACGAGAAGCGTTTTAGTGCTGACCGGTAAAAAAATTTTGTGTCGGTAAAGCGCCCGTAATATGTTTGTCACCTTCTTACTAATGTCTGTTACAAGAGATATTGACCGTGTTTACCATTTTAATGTTTGCCAAACTCCCGATATTTGACGTGATTACATGCATCATGATCACAGAACTGCAAAAAGGTAATCATGGTCTTTATCCCGGTCAATGTACCTAAGTGTAATGAAAACCGTGAATATATAATGTTAATGTCATTATTATTGTCAAACGATGAAACTGTGACATTTGATCCACACGTTGTAGGTTCAAGTCGATGCAAAACTTGAATGAACTTCGCAGTATCCTACGAGAGACAACGATTGATAGAAAGAGATAGGTAACTACGATGAGCTGTGGAGCATGTAAGACCATTTGAGAACAATATAAAATATTACATTAAGTAATACATTATATGACATTATATGTAATAATTTCAATATTTTAATGGACAACTTCATGATCTTGTACATCAGCATAGAAGAAGTAATCCTAGCATGTAAGTATTTAGAGTATGATTTGTAACTATATTTGCATGTATTTATACTTGTAATGGCAAATAAATCATCTGAAATCTGAAATATTTTACCGTCTACGTATCACATATTTTAATCTGATTTTATATCCGAATCACAGTCTTCAAATGTTCCAGCTGGCCTAGCCAAAGCTATAATCGTTGAAGCTGGCTGGCTCTGTCGCGTCACTACAGAAGAGCGATAAAGAGAGCTAGCAATGATACTCTTACAAAGCGTAAGCGAATTGTGACGTTGGTTAGGCTCGGTTGGTATTACAGCTATACGTTACAGATACGTATCGAGGCATCCGATTATTGGATCAAAGGATTTATGGTAATACCTTCATATCAAGTTAAGATTCCCATTTACGTCAAAACAGCGTAAGGCGATGTAAGCGGTTACTGAGCAGACTTTACACGTAATCCAATCAATATATCAAACTAACACCTGCTGATATCGGCAAACTAGATCAAAGTCATTTAAATATTATATTGGATCAGATGTGTACATTCGTTTTCAGGGTTATTGTTTATCAATAAATCTCTATATTTATACTAACTATACCTTTGATTGTAATAATTAAATAAATAAGGGATAGGGATGGGGATGTGACGACCCCATCGCCCACTGGTTTTAAAAGTGCAATCAGTCAACGCAGGGCAGCTTGTGGCGAGCTGTTGGGGAACAGCGACCCCACGTACCCGAGTGCTCCTGGGGAGTTCTGTTACCCGTAAGGCGGGTGGGTGGGACAGGACACTCTACCTCTGGCTTGTCTTGGCTGGCCGTCCAGAGTGGAGTCGTTATGGCTACAACATGCCCCAGGGGTGGAAGTGAAAATTTGCGTAAGACGCGAGTTGGTACAGTGGCTTAACGGCCACTGGGCAATAAGCGGTGTACACCTCTCGACATCCTTGAGTTTTCACACCGTTGTTGCCCTTGAGCCATATTGGATGTCGCTTTTTGTGGGGGCCATTCATTAAAGTGGGGCCGAAGCCAAGGCGTAGAGGCCCTTAAAGGGCCGCGTGCACGCCTCTTAAGAGGATACGATACCGAATCACGAATTCAAATTTGAGATTTTTAGGTCTTTATCGCCGTCGCGCTGACGGGGGTGGAACCCACAGAGAGGCCCTGTGTGCGTGCGCGTGGCGCACGCACACACCCGCGTCCGCCGCCGGCGCGAGTACTTACTCGCGCTCAAGCGCTCTCTATATTTGTCTAGTTTCGGACTTCATGCATAATGTTTTGGACTCCGTGAAGATATTAAGTGTACTGATTTGACTAAAATGCAAATTTGTAATGTTTTAAGGAATGGTAGAAACAATTCCTTATCTTATACATAATGTGATTATCTTAAAAGATGATTTCTTTTAAGATAGTCACATTGTTAGCGAAATAAAGTTATTCGGTATGTAAAAAGCTAAAACCTTTTCGATTTCAAAGAGAAGCCATATTATAAGAGTAGGTACGTACAATCAACCAATTAATCTGAATCCTAGGTCATAGGCCAATCTAGACCCTTTCACAGTAAAAGTAAAACTGACTCTGTAGCAAATAAAGGACGGTGTCAATACAACAGGGTTCTAGAGTGGCCTAGGATTCTACATAATTGGTTGACAGTATCTACCTACCAAAAATGTATGTGAATCTTATTCTTTTTTTTTTGCACATATTTGACAGAAGTGACAGCGTAGGAAAATTTAACTAGGTAACAATTTGGTACCTATTATACTTACCCAGACACCGGATTATGTTCAAAGGTAATTAGAACTTTTTAGCAGAATTCTAACAAAAAATCTGCCAAACAAAATCTTATTGCATATGAAGCATAAGGACCTTTTTCAGATGGAAAGCTACATATGCATCTTATATTTCTAATTTTCTAGGGTTGTGTATACATATTACCTACCTAGCATTAGAAATACAAGGCTTAGCACAGAACAAGACCAACCATAAAAATGCTTAACTAATTTGCCAGCTAAATTTAAACCTAGGTATCGGTACTTAAACGTATAGATACTTTTGATATTTTTATTATTTAAAACTTATTTATACTTACATATCAGCATTTCTGTTACCATAGAATTAAAACGTATATTACATATAACACTCATTTCATCTACCAACTAAGGGCATCTGTAATCTACATACAAATAAGGCCCGGTTAAAAGTCTCGAAATGTTATGTACATTTTATAATTAGATAAGTGTAAATGGGTCAAAAAATTGGGTCCATGTGCAATTGTGCATTAAGTAGGTGCACTTTTCCCAAATTGCTGCATGTATGAAATAAGGCCCATCAGTAACTTAACAAAAAATAAGGTATTTCTTACATACCGAATTAAGCGTAATTGTGTCGCTTAACTTCAAACCTGGATAAATCCATTCTGCTACAAGGTTAATATATATTTTTTATATATTCAATCTTAAAGCAGAATGGATTTAAGTACCCAAGTTTGAAACTAAGCGACACAGTTGATAGTATGTATCTAGGAGATATTTTCTTTACAAAATCGTATTATTCAAGAGCGCTATGATAAACGCACGTCGAAATAAAGTAAAATTGACAATATTTACCGATGAGATTGTGCTCTGTGTGTAATGGTAAACAATAATAATATGAAAAGTAATTGTTTCAGTCAGAGCATATTCACTCGTCAATTTCGTCTTACTCTTTAGTTGTGAAACATGGGTGACAAAGGACGGTCGCCGGAAGGAAAAGAATAAAAATATATGGATACCTATATATATTATAATATTTATCCCGTAGGACAGCAGGTTACTTCAAAGTACTTTAATTAACTACCTAATTTTAATGTTGTCTTCGGTTCCCGTCGTCGTTCGTCGTTCGTCGAATCCCGGTAATATTTATTTGTGTGATGAGCACAGATATTTGTTCCTGAGTCATGGATGTTTTCTATGTATATAAGTATGTATTTATCTATTTAAGTATGGTTTTGTATTTATCTATGGGATATGGGTTAAATTGTGGCGTAGGCGAGAGGCTGGCAACCTGTCACTGCAATGTAACAGTTTCGTTTTCTTTCAACCCTTTATTTGCCAAGAGTGGCACTGAAGCTTTAGTAGTTTCATGTGTTCTGCCTACCCCTTTATGGGACACAGGCGTGATTGTATGTATGTATGTTATCTATTTAAGTATGTATTATTTATTTATTTATTAGTATAACCTAACCACAAAATTAAAATTTTGAAAAAACCCCCGACCGTGACATAGTGGACCGATTTTCATGAAACATGGCTAAGAACACTCCCGACTAACTCAGCTTTCAGACAAAAAAAACTAAATCAAAATCGGTTCATCCGCTCGGGAGCTACGATGCCACAGACAGACACACACAGACAGACAAACAGACAGACAGACAGACAGACAGACACGTCAAACTTATAACACCCCTTCGTTTTTTCGTCGGGGGTTAAAAAACATGTTTACATGACATTACGGTAAAACCATGCGTCACGAAACTTAGATAACAAAAAAGAAAAAAAAACAGTAAGTAAGAACATGAAAAAAAAAAGACAATAAAGTTTAAAACTAAACAATTTATTTGGGCGATGACGTAACAGCGTGGCTCCGTTGCGTCGTTTGCCCCGGTATAGGATTCGGCAAGTTGCCCCGGAATCGCCGAAAAACCACACCTTTCGGCCAGAAGTCTGCGCTCGCGATGGTGTCCTGCGCTATATCGTCGCCTAGCACCCATAGTACAAGCTTTGCTTAGTTTGGGGCTAAGTTGATCTGTGTAAGGTGTCCCCAATATTTATTTAATTATTTAATTACCATAATCATAATGTAATAAAATGTGCATTTTTTCGTGGTTACCGACATGCATACCAACCATAAAAATGCTTAACTAATTTGCCAGCTAAATTTAAACCTAGGCTATTTAAACGTATAGATACTTTATATACTTTTATTATTTAGATCTTATTTATACTTTTCGGCAAAGCATTTTTGTTACCGCAGAATTAAAACGTTGGTAATACTCATTTCATCTACCTACTAAGGGCATATGTAATGTCAATGCAAACAAGGCCCGGCTATTAAGTTTCGAAATGTTATGTACATTTTATAACTTGATAAGTGTAAAAGGTTCAAAAATTTCGTGCAGTAAGTAAAAAAGTAAAAAGTAAGTATTATCACAGAATATATAATAGTACAAGTACAGAAGGCCCACTGCTTTGATGTTCACAAAATGCCGCCTTTTAAATGCCTACAAAATTCTAACAAAGAAACGAGCCGCACGTGCGCAGCGTCGGACGATAGGGCTGCCTATGGATTAAAACGAATTAATACTCAGATAAAATGTTATACTATTATATTTCAGTTCCAGTCTTGGGTAGTTCTAGGTATATATACAGTATATATATATATATATATATATATATATTTGTTTAAGTTCCAACATCACAAGCCTTATTGAACTTTTCCGTGGGACTTAATCAATAGTAGATCTGTGTAAGATTGTCCTATTTTATTCATGATGTCTATTTAACTAAGCATTATTAGCCATTCACACGCGGACATCGCATATAAAACTTTTAAAAAAACTCGCGAAGTAAAGTAACAATAGCAATTGCGAACGTGCGTTCCGTGAGAATGCGCGCCACCCCTGATTAGGCCGCGAACTCGCGGCCGCCAGCATGTACTTGTAGTGCGGCGATAGAATCGCGGAGTGAGCCGCCCCTGGTATTATTAAACAGAAAAACTATGGGTCTTATTTGATGCAGGTATGAAATAAGGCCCATGCCGCCCATGTGTCCACATGTTCACAACCTTCGATACCCAAGAAGTAGCGCTGCGGAAATAGAGATGGATCGGATATAATCTTCAAAGATGAGCTATCAACAGCGCCAGTATTTGAGTGGTGGCCTCAGAGTGGAAGGCGACCCCGCAAACGCCCAGTACTTATGATACACAATACACATAAACACAATACATTATAATATTTATTGCCCCGTAGGACAGCAGGCTACCCCACACTACTTTAATTAAGTACCTAATTTTGTCCCTTTAAACTTAATATGAAATAAAGTCTGCCTATCTTGACCACATTGACCTTGACGCACTGCTTGTTAAGACTTGAACCCCTCTAATTTAGAGTACCATATCCTAAATGCATAGTCCTGAATAAATGTGTTTTAGACGACAGACCGTAGTATAAATACTTATCACAAAAATTGTTTACACAAAGTTATAAAACTTAAGAAGCGAGCGATGGGCCTTATTTAGAGAAGTAACTATTTAGGGCATTTTTTGATTCTATGTCTGCGAAGAAAATATACAAAACGGCATGATTGATAAAACTTAGAAGAAATATAAGCACTGGGCCTTATTAAGGGCAGGTACTGGTACGGTACCAACCTGAACAAACTATGTATTACTAAATAAGGCCCATCGTTTTTTTTAATATTTTAAAACATGACTTAAATTATTAATATTATGTCTGTTTTTATTGTGTGTAAATAAGTACATATAATATGACTAATATAACTACTTACCTAATTGGTGTTCGGCAGAATAGTAATAAATAAACAATGATGACCGAATACCAAATTTTCGGCAAAATGGCTGAAAAGACCGAATACCAAATAGTTGCCTAATATTCGTGGAATCTATCGTAAAATACAGCATAACTTTATAATTGTTACTAGTAAACCAATGACGAAAAAAGTTATGCATGTATAAAATAAACCTATACCTGTATGCAATTGTTACGTACCTATACTTATAAAAATGTGGACTTAGTATTTCCACAGAATATATAATACAGATTCAAACTTTCACGATTTTTACACATATTTAAAATTGCAAACGGGACTTAATCGCGTATTTACTATGTTTTAAACACTAACCTCCGACGTTTCAAGGACGGCATTGTCCCCGTGGTTTCGGAGCAGACTGGTCTTTTTTGGACCACCAATTTTAAATATGAACATATAATAGTACTAACACACACACACATATAACTAAAAAGTTCGTCAAACACGGTATGTCGATATTTCGACGTAGTATATCGATAACTTTTCACATCACTAGATTATCGACATTAGATGTCGAGTATTTCCCATCACTTTATTTCAGTGTACGTATATAAAAACTTAGCCCCGCCCCTAAATTTGGTGCGATAGGGACAACTGCAGCTCAGGCGCGAAATCCCGCGTAAAAACTGCAAAAATCGAGGTTCCGCTCTCGACTGTTTCCTCCTCCAAAACTTAACCAATCGTTACAAAATTTGGAAATCAGAATGACAAGGAAATTATCTGTGTCGGACCGTTTCGTTTTTTTGGATAATTGATCTCAGTTTTGAATACCACGCCTTTCTTTCTGGCAAATTCAATTAAGCCGTTTTGGCCAACTTTGAGAGGCTCTAATTCCTTTTAAAACAAAAATATCAAAAAAAGCAAAACGGTCCGACACAGATATTGATAATAAAAGTCTGTGTTAAAAAAACCATTGATCTAGCTTCAAAAACCAGAGAGGAAACAGGCGAGAGCGTTTGTATGGAGAAATGAGGGGTATCGTAGCGTCTTAAAAGGTCCTGAACACCATTGTTCCGTGATGGGAAAGACATACAAAATAAATAATATCAATAAATCACTGGATACCTAATTTTGGTTTTAAACCTATTCTAAAAGTGAACAAAACATTTAATTAAATAATGAATATGTGTAAATCAGGTTTCACGTATAATGTCGTATATATATTTAATATTTTGTTAAGCGTTAACTAACGAGTTCGCTTATTTTACTCATATCAGGCTACTTTGAGTTTTTAATTCCTTATCATAGTAATAATTTCTTCTTTTAGAGACTTAAAAAAACGTAAACAAATAATTTGTACATTTTCAGGTACAACATTTATTATGTTTGTTACAAATACAAAGCCAACTGGATCTATAACTGAGCGACCTTTATCCTTCTTATTTGGCAGTGTAATGTTTTATTTTATCCTCAAAAAGTCTTTTATAGATTTAGATTACATGTATTGAAAACCTAAACCTAAAGAACCTAAAGATACAGAGTACCTTTAGTCTGTGTTGACGATTATGTTACCTATAACATAAACGTCAAGGAGCATTACCTATAACATAAACGTCAAGTGAACGGTGTCCCTAAACTGTTACTAACTATAACCACTTGTTTCCTTACGCATAGACGTATGGACCAAACTTCACCCAAACTGCCTTTAAAGTAAAGTAATTGCCTTGCTATTCTTATATATCTGCCCTGTGGTCAGCCCTTGGAAGTAATTTAGTAAAAAGGTTAGCCGTCAGTATCGATTCTCGGAGTTTGAAAACAAAAGGGCCGACGGCTTAGATCGATGGCCGCGTATTTTACATTTTAATAAAAGGGTTATGATTGGACCATTAGGACATGTTTGCCGACATGTTGTTGTTTGTGTCTAGGCCGACAGTTGAAATCCTTGACTACTAACTTAGGAGAGATCTGCAGATAAAGTTAAGTTTGGTTTAAATTTCGTTTAGTTTTAGTTTTGATTTGTATTTTTATTCTTCTATTGTCATAAATAAATCATTTAAATTTAATTCAAATACATGATACACATCAGTAGATATTGTATCACCCTTTGTTCTTATTTACAGAACGTTTTCGTTGTTAAACCCTTTCACGGGCAAGACAAAATCGTAAACTTCATCGCCAACCTGTAGTCCTAAAAAATATGTACCTACAGGAAAAAAATACAAAAATTCAATACATGGTGGTCTTTTTTGAGACCAGTGCCCTATAAACGGTTAAAGGTCTTTACCCACTAGACCGTACCATACCATGACCGTGTTAGGAGCGTATCCGGCACGGAATTTTACGCGATACGGTCTACCTTGCCCACTGAAACGTGTCGACGGCGTCTCAACCCGTATGAACCCCGTATGCAGGTACTAAAGTCTTTGCCCACTACACCGTACCATACCATGACCGTGCTAGGAGCGTATCCGTCACGGTCTAGTGGGCAAAGACCTTTAAACTGAATAACTTCCAACCAATATGTGATTCTAAACGACACGTCAATAAGTAACTGGGTCAGCGTAGGGACATACGCATGATATATTTATGGCTTAACCTTAGTATATTTGAACGAGCTGGTAATAAAAAGTATTTCGAATTACTTAGTCGTAAACTGTTCAATACACTGCCACCGATAACAGGCCAAATAAAGTTTATTGCTTAAGTGTTCCAAAATGAATTTGGAATACAAAATACCAGCTTTTGTCAGCGGCTTCACTTGCGTTGAAGAGTATCACTCTTCAGGCTACGTAGCCGAATGTCATTTCTGCTTTGCGAAACGCCACCGAAACGCAGCACAACTGTAGGCCTAGCACATGATGGCCGCGGGAGTATGTCGCCGCGAGATAGATGACACGTCTTTGTCTAATTGTATTAATGACATAAGGACAGATAGTCTATCTCGCGGCGACATACTCCCGCGGCCATCATGTGCTAGGCCTACTGTAGTCTAGCTCTGTCGCGTCAATACGCATGAGCAATTAGATAACCGCGCGGTTTCAGAGGAATTTCCTCCCGCGGACGCTCCGGCTGTGGAATAAGCTCCCTGCCGAGGTATTCCCGATGAACTACAGTATGGGGGGTTCTTCAAAAAAGGAGTGTACGCATGTGACACCCCTTAGGTAGCAGGCGTCCATAGGTTGCGGTGACCGATTTCGATCAGTCTGACCGTATGTCTGTTTGCCACCGACGTGGTATAAAAAAATAGCTACGAAAGAAATATTATCGTGAGCGTTAGTGCGAAACGCTTAAGTTAATATTTCTTACGTTAGCGTACGCGATGTCACCGTAGGCTAGGTATCCAAGGTAACGGTAGTGGATACTAACTTTCGGGTATTCATATGAGGGACATCTTTTGTTTTACATTGAAACTAACCCGCCCCTTTCATGTCCCAAAGGTAGGTTAGTTGGTTACAAGGATACAGTTCGACGAAGCTCACAGATGTAAATTCCTATTGAACCTGGAAAGCCGATTCGGATTTTAAAATTTGATAAAACTTATGTGGACAACGTACTAACCAACCAAGTTAAGACGTGTTTTGTATTTTATAGTGAGAAGTTGAATAAATGTTGTATGTTTTTTTTTTCCAAAATCTATAAATACTTATCTACTTTCAACAATTTGAAATCGAGACATGGTCTTCCAAGACCGTTTTCTAATAGAATAACGCGATTTGATAGCTGCAGCGCCATGGATGTTAAATATGGGCACTTAAATATAAGAAGATAAAGAACATTTGGTGCCGAATATATTCCGGCGGATTATCATCCAGTTGCAGTCAATCCGACCAATTCTCGAGCCGCCGCATCACAAACCGCATCGCTCTTTTTGATTATGTTTTCTTTATTTCCGCTACCCAAAGGTTGTCTGGTAGAGATCGCTCTTTAGCGATAAGACCGCCTGTTGTGTGCCTCTATTTATAATCATTTGTTTTGTCTCCACTGTATCTTTTGCTGAGGTGTGCCAATAAAGAGTATTCTATCTTCTATCTACTAAAACGGCTCTGTTTGTGATAACGGCTAACCGTTATGTAATTCGGCGGATTATACGATCCGGCTGCGACATAATATCATTTTGTTAAATTGACTTAAGGTCCCTTGCACCACCGAAAATGGAGAGTTAACCCGAGGTGCAAGTAGCCCTAATTAGTTTAAGTATATGCATTACGCCTTACATTACGCCATATACTTAAATTACAATTATTATACAATATTTACTAAACATACCTATTTAGGTATGTTTAGTAAATGTTGTATTATCAAAATAGTAATACAGAATCGGTTACAGATGTAAATTCCTGAGAGCTGAGGAAGCAAGCAGTGTCTAATGCTGGGAATCCAATCTAAAGTTTAATTGGTAACGTAATTATCACATTAAGATAATGTGCAGCGTTTGCTTCAAGTTCGCTCTGAACATTGCTGGTGTTTCACAATGTGTATGGTAATTGTTTCAACTAAGTTAGTGTTAAGTTGTATGGTTGTTTGCCTCCGTATATGGTGAAATAGGCTAGTAGTTACATGAGGCAATTAATAGTGCCACAAATTACAGTAATACGTGTAATAAATGTAGTTTAATAATAAGTATACTAACAAAATCACATCCAGTTAGGTGAGACGACGAGCGAAGCGAGGAGGAGCGTGTTATGTTGACCTTGAGCAAACCGGAAAAGTCTTTTAAATGTAAACGTTAAACGTTATTCTAAAAGCCCGAAGCGCGTTTTATATAAGTGTCACAATTTTTTTAATAGAGCTTTCTCAAAACTTCTACCTGATGCAATGATGATAAAATATACACGGTGTAACCTGAGGGTTTCACACTTAAGTAGTGCTAGTACATTAAGTAAATTTTGTATTATCAAATGATTATTACAGAATCGGTTACAGATGTAAATTCCTAATGAAGCAAGCAGTGTCTAATGCTGGGAATCCAATCTAAAGTTTAATTTGTAACGTAATTATCACATTAAGATAATGTGCAGCGTTTGCTTCAAGTTCGCTCTGAACATCGCTGGTGTTCCACAATGTGTATGGTAATTGTTTAAACTGAGTTAGTGTTAAGTTGTATGGTTGTTTGCCTCCGTATATGGTGAAATAGGCTACTAGTTACATGAAGCAATTAATAGTGCCACAAATTACAGTAATACTTGTAATAAATGTAGTTTAATAATAAGTATAGTAACAAAATCACATCCAGTTAGGTGAGACGACGAGCGAAGCGAGGAGGAGCGTGTTATGTTGACCTTGAGCAAACCGGAATAGTACATTACGATACAAGTGCGTAAAAAAGAAAGTTCGAAATGAGTGGCGATAAATTAAAACACGACCAAAGGGAGTGTTTTAAATCGACACGAGTTGCGAATTTCCTTTTCGCACGTGTATCGTACGAAGTTTTTCAGTACAGATGAGCTTCCGAAGTTTCCACCTGTTATATAATGAACCACTTCTCGCACTAGTGCGTAAAAAAAACACCATCTGTACTGAAAAAGTCTTTTAAATGTAAACTTTAAATATTATTCTAAAAGCCCGAAGCGCGTTTTATATAAGTGTCACATTTTTTTTAATAGAGCTTTCCCAAAACTTCTACCTGATGGAATGATGATAAAATATACACGGTGTAACTTGAGGGTTTCACACTTAAGTAGTGCTAGTACATTAAGTAAATTTTGTATTATCAAATGATTATTACAGAATCGGTTACAGATGTAAATTCCTGATGAAGCAAGCAGTGTCTAATGCTGGGAATCCAATCTAAAGTTTAATTCGTAACGTAATTATCACATTAAGATAATGTGCAGCGTTTGCTTCAAGTTCGCTCTGAACATTGCTGGTGTTTCACAATGTGTATAGTAATTGTTTAAACTGAGTTAGTGTTAAGTTGTGTGGTTGTTTGCGTACGAGTATATTGGTGAAATATCATAGTAGTGACATGAAAAGTACCCACGGGATTTATGATTTAATTACTATATCTATCACCATATCGATCAATTTAGGTAGTTTCACAAAAAAAAATCAAAAACATTTATTCAGCAATTAGGCCACAGATGTACTTTTACATGTCAATAATTACAAAAAATAATATGAATTCAAGTTCAATTAATAAGAGATGTTAGAGGTGTATATAGTCTCTAAATGTCAAAGTACATCTAAAAAAAAATAACATGATGAAAAAAAAACCAGACTGATACAAATGAAATATAACTAGAATATATAACTTTAGACTACTTTAGAGTTGTAAAATACTCTTGCTGTCACAACTAAAGAAAATAAATATAGGTACTTAATCTACTTTTTTTTCCTTGGAGATGTATATGGTCTCCAAGAGTAAACCTACCACTGGGTGATAATACAATTTGGAAAGAAAACACACCAAATGATGACTGAACGATAGACTACTACTGCTACACGGGGACAACGCCGTCCCTGAAACGTTGGAGGTCAGTTTAATATGTAGTCATGCGCAATTAATGCTGTGTCTTACGTGGGCGACGGTCGCGCGACCGTCGCCGTCGCGTCTCATACTTCCATATCGATGAGGTTTGATTTCGTATACGTCGCATCGCCGTATCGCGCGACCGTCGCCCACGCAAGCCACGGCGTAAGTCCCGATTTAAAAGTAAAAATAATGATAGACTACTATTTCACACCATTGGCAATAATGGCAATGTTATTGTACCCATATTATTTTAAGAAACAAATGCCAATAATATTTACAACACAAGCACTTATATTTTCAAACAAAGCATGTTGTTTGTCCGAAATTCTCCGAAAACCTTGAAATGCAAAACCAAACATTTCATACTATTTTATAACATGTTGAACTCGAAACTAAAATTATGGAATAAGGGTTTACCACTAGTTTCTAACGTGTCGTTCTCGAACAAAAGGTAACACATTAAACTTATATTGATTACCTATTTGTTTCTTTTCCAGCTTGTGATATTTCGACGTACATAGTTACATACATACTCGTAGTTAGTAGTTAAAGGTAATTCCATAAAAAGGTAATCACGGTCTATATCCCGGTCAATATGACTGTAGAGAAACTAATCATTAATCGTTTAATACTTTTAGGGCCACTTGCACAAACGAGAATGGAGGGTTAACCCACCATTTTATATGGAATTTGACAGATGACAGCCCACTAACCCTGAGTTAAGTAGTTGGTGCAAGTGGGTCTTACGCCGTGTCTTACGTGGGCGACGGTCGCGCGACCATCGCGTGACCGTCGCCGTCGCGTCTCATCGCATCGTCTACTTCCATATCGATAAGGTTTGATTTCGTATGCGTCGCATCGCCGTCGCGCGACCATCGCGCGACCGTCGCCCACGCAAGCCACGGCGTTAGGTAAAACATTATCGCCTGTCAAATGAAAGCTTTGATGCCCAAACGCCAGCTAAACTGTGAAATGAATTATCACCTTCAGTTTTCCGGACCGATATGACCTTCATCATTATGGGCCTGTAAGTCTATTACAGACTATTATACAGTGTCTTGTCAAGTAGAATGGCAGCGTTTTTCATGCCTGTGTGAGCCAATATGGGAGCGGCAAACGCGACCACAAGCCATGCAATGTGTCCGTGGCGAACAGTGTGCATAGCCGAATGAACAAACGCTCACGACAAAATGTCTTTCGTAGCTATCTATCTCTATCGCTTTTGTGTATTGGCGCGACAGACTACCTTTCGCGCCGTTTCGTTTTCGTTTCGCGTCGCAGAAATGCCATTCGGCTACGGGGCCTGGTGTCGGGCTGGTGACGCTTGTGACCTTCAAACCTTCAAGAAAAGAGCCCTCAATAGGCTGGCAACGCGCCTCCAACCTTTCTAATGTTTCGGGTGTCCAATCATGGGTGGTGGTGATCACTTACGCCGTGTCTTGCGTGGGCGACGGTCGCGCGACCGTCGCGCGACCGTCGCCGTCGCGTCTCATACTTCCATATCGATAAGGTTAGATTTCGTATGCGTCGCATCGGGACCCCTTTCTTTCCCATAAACTTTTTGGTCAGAATTTCGTTAGTCATAAGTTGTTATTCATATATTTTGTGGTCATAAACATCACTAGTCATAATTTTTGTTACGAATAATGCTTAATGGTACTAACATTAACAACCCATAATATTGGATGCCATAACCTTAAAAGTCATAAAGTTGATGAGTATAAAATTGAAAGGCATAACAATAATTATCCAGAAATATTACTAGGCATATTTTTTGAAGTGATTGTTCTGCATACAGTTTTAAGGCATAAACCTCATAAGTCATAATCTTTGTTACGAATAACGTTTAATAGTTCTAACGTTAACAACCCATATTATAGAATACTATAATCTTAGAATCAAGAAAGTTGATGAATATAACATTTAAAACGGATCCCTTTGTTAGCCAGATTATCATTAGTCATAATTCTGAAACGGTTTCATTAGGGTCACCTATAATAGATAGGTTAGGTTAGGTTTGTTTTATGGCAATCCTGAAAAGTTACGCGTTTTTGAGAAAAACCAAATTATGACTAACGAAAATGTGGACAATCGATACATTATACCTTATGACTTTATTGGTAGTCCGCATTTACCTAGCGTCCATTAGACCGGAAATAGGACCCCTGCCCCCCTTCTACTCGTTGACGAAGCCCAATACTACAAAAATCAGCATGCAAAGGAAGAAATGGCGGGAAAATCAGTGAGCTCATTATTTTAATCCTCATTTCTCAGCTAGGTTCGCTAGTTACCTTGTGTCATTCAGAGCAAAAATAGGAGCCCCGCA
Source organism: Leguminivora glycinivorella (assembly GCF_023078275.1). Classification (NCBI taxonomy): domain Eukaryota; kingdom Metazoa; phylum Arthropoda; class Insecta; order Lepidoptera; family Tortricidae; genus Leguminivora; species Leguminivora glycinivorella. The sequence continues at coordinate 16,222,472 of NC_062985.1, read as the reverse complement.
TAGCGAGGCTCCGTCGAATCGCTGGCGGGCCCTAATACTTTTAAAAGCAACATGAAAAAATAAAACACATAACATGTAAAAGACGAAATGGCGGGAAAATCAGTGAGCCCAACGAGAAAATTTTCATTTCTCGGGTAGGTTCGTTAGATACCTTGTGTCATTCAGAGCAGAATATTTCTGCTCTGAATAGCGGGGCTCCGTCGAATCGCTGGCGGGGCCTAATATTCTTAAAAGCGACATGAAAAAATTAAACACATAACATTTAAAAGACGAAAAAAGTATCTTCTGTGAAAAACTAAATTATGACTAACGATAGTGAACACGAACAAACATTATGACTTCAAACTTAATGAAAAATAATATAGATCCCATTGAATGTTATGATTAAAGTTAATGTGGACAGTAATCATTATTACTTGCGAAAATATACTTTACGACAATTATGACAAACATGTTTATTGCTTTCAATATTATGTCCATAATACAAAATGCAATTTGATTATTATGCCAAACAATGTTTATGACTAACAATAATGATGACTTGCAAAAATCTGACCTCCAATTTCTGACATTCAACTTTATGACTAATGATAATATGACTATTAAAAATTATGACTAACAACGTTATGGATTGTAAAAATCGGACTAAAAAAATTATGGGAACCAATAGAGACCCGTCGCATCGCCGTCGCGCGACCATCGTGCGACCGTCGCCCACGCAAGCCATGGCGTTACCATTCAGGGGCACTGTCTCTTATTTTTCCTATCTAATAAAATAGTACATTAACATTACGATACAAGTGCGTAAAAAAGGAACTCGTGTCGATTTAAAACACTCCCTCCGGTCGTTTTAATTTCCTTTTCGCACGTGTATCGTACGACGTTTTTTAGTACAGATAGCACTCTGAAGTCTCGACCTGGCATATAATGAACCACTTCTCGCACTAGTGCGTAAAAACACCATCTGTACTGACATAGTACATTACGATACAAGTGCGTAAAAAAGGAAGTTCGAAACGAGTGGCGGTAAATTCGTAGATACGAGCAAATTTAGTCCTTATGGTAAGCGAATATGTGGTACCTTTTACTTAAAAAGGTCAAATGACCTTTTATTTACGTGAGCAGTTATTGATTTTATATGTCGGTTTTCACGTTAATTATTAATACATTCGAATCGTAGTTAGCTTTAGATAATGCCGTATTACCACCGAATACACCTACAGTTTTAGATTTTTGTATGAAATGATTTCATTTTCATTTTAAATGCTTCAAAACTTGTATCACCGAATTAGGCGTGTCACCGAATGAGGCGAGTTTACCCTAGTGTAGTATCTAGGGTAAACTCGCTTCATTCGGTGACACGCCTAATTCGGTGATACAAGCTTTGAAGCACAATAAGACAATTTTTGGTTGTTTCACCGAATTAGGCGTGTCACCGAATGAGACGAATTTACCCTACTATTTTGATAACTGCTAGCCTAGACGAAGTGACAATCGCTGACGGAGCGTAGCGACCGAAACGAAATCTGGTTCTGTGGCGCAACTATAGCAGTGCGATAGGGAAAGTTGGCGATGGCGTGCTGTCTCTGTCACACTATGTTATAAGGTACAGCAGGGCAAATCTCGACTGGGGGGCAATTGTAACTAATCCATGTTTTCCATTATTACACTATGATGTTGAGTTCTACATATTGTATCCACTGAACACGCCTACCATATATAACCGGTGGACACTATTTAATAATCCAAACATTGTAAAACATGGTAAAAATTGACCAGTTACATTTGCCCCCCAGTCGAGATTTGCCCCGCTGTACCTTATAACATTTATAACAGCCCAGTTTGGGAGCACCATTAAGCGATTTTGACGTTAGCCAAGTACAACTATAACCGTGTCCATCACAAAGACGCTTTCCTTTATTCGTATTGTTTTTTTTTTTTAATATTGGAGAACACCTTACACAGATCAACCTAGCCCCAAACTAAGCAAAACTTGTACTATGGGTGCTAGGCGACGATATACTTACTTATATAGATAAATACATAAAAAAAAATTAAACTGTTTACTTCCGTCATTTTTTATAGAATTTTACAAACAAAACTCTTAATCTATTATTATTTAGATTCTAATTGAGTTAGGTCTAATTGAGATCATGCATTACATTACAGTTTCAAAGTTATACTTATATACATAGGAAACATGCATGACTCGGGAACAAATATTTGTGCTCATCACACAAATAAATGCCCTTACCGGTATTCGAACCCGGGACCGCGGCTTAGCAGGCAGGGTCACTATGCGCTAAGCCAGACTGGTCGTCAATGTTATGCCATTAAAGATAATATTTGACAGTTCGTACGTCATAGTGAATGATACGAACTGTGTTTTACGTCAGAAAGAAGGCTATTTTCGCACAGAAACATCAATATTGTTAGAACGCAAATTCCATGATTTCGTATTTCTGGCAATGCTTCACCAGCATGAAAATATAAGTACCTAGTAAACACCATCGACCCGGTTCAAGATTAAAAATACATAAAAATTTGCTCTAGATCCGAATATAGTAAGGATTTGTAGGGTGTCAACTGTCAAATATGACGTCTTTTTTTAATTTACATAATTATTTTTGTTCCCAGCTTAAAAGTAAAATCTGAAATGCGGCTTTAGTTTTGCTATAAACGATGTCGTAGAATCGATTGTGGTTACGACTGATTATGATTGGTTTTCAGTTTCAATTTTGTTTCCTTTCCACCCCTTTTATTGCTAAGATTCGCACTGCATCTTGAGCAGTTTCATGTGCCCCATCTACCTCTTTTAGGAGTACAGGCGTGAGTTTAATTAGCATTTTCGCGAAAAAAGATTCAAATTTTGTTTTTTTAAATAGGAAATATTTATGTTTTTCTTACTCAGAAACATGAGCCCATTCCATCCTACTAGGCGGAAAAAAGCGTCCCAAATTTAATTAGTCCACTTTTTTACTATTTTTCAAACACTTTACAGCGGTTATAAAGTGGAAAGTATGCAAAATAATAGAAAATTTTGGGACCATTTTTTTGTCTCTTATTTTTTATCCTACATCGAAAGGGCTCATGATTCTGAGTAGACAAAACATGAAACCTACCTTAGATTTTTTTGTGATTGTTCTCGCGCAAATGCCCTAATATACTTGTGAATTTGACAGTGATTTATGTCAATAAAAGTTAATTCATTAAAAATATATATATACATATATATATATATATATATATATACTTACGTATGTGTTTACGACTTTCTCTAGATGAAAAGGCTTTTTCTATATCGTCCAAAATTAATCTACCCTACTTGCAATTGTAAGTCCGGTCACGAAATAAATCAGGGCTTTGCCGATTGTCCACTCCCTTCACGTGGCGGAACACAAAGGTACCATAATGACATTTTGTGCTGTTTGTCGTCTTACCTTTTGTTGTTAATCCATTTTCATGAGATACACAATGCACAATGGTCTTAGATGGGGTAAAAATGATGGGTACACGGAAAGAACTAGTCACGTTTGATAAAACGATGCCAGTAATTAACCATATTGATTTATCTCGCATATTATATTGGTGGTCAAACTACGAGTACCATCATAAAATTACATGCATTTTATATGATAAAATTTTTAATCAGCCGCTATAATAAAAACGGGCGACATAATAAAGGAACGGTCGGACAAAAGACATTGATTGATGTATTGCTGACTATAATAGTTGATAGATTCGCAAATTTATTCATTAACTAGATATAGTCTGTCATTTGTTTAGATATATAGGGGCATCACTGTTGGTCACGATCCTCAGTCATGAGCGAACGACTGAGAAGAAAATAATATATCCTCGTCCTGCCCACCATATACAGCTTGAGACATTGAAATTTAAACCAAATTATTTAATAAATAGGGTAGATTTTCTTTTGTACCACGATTTAGGTATAGAACAAGAAAAAAAAAGTAATTTTTTGCCCATCCAGGCTTTTAATTCATAATTTCCAAAAAATTTAATATGTCCTTTATAAATCACATTGGGCAGGACGAGTCTATAGCTAATAAATGTAGGCTTAAATGCCTGTCGTCCCATAGAAATTAGAAATTCGGCCCTTTTTGTAGTGATAAACTGGTTTCTTCTTCTTCACGCGGCGTCAGGCTTTGCCCATACAGTTGGCCCGACGCGACGCTCGCGAGACGCTAGATGTGGGGGGGACCCTAATAAATATAAATTCACTCTGACTAAACAAACAGGCCAGAAATCTAAAATACATTTTCCTGTCAAAACACAAGCGTCTTTTGTTATCTCTGAAGTAATTAAAATGTACAATGCAAAATCTTTATCACTGTCGCGAACATTTTCACGCTGCGGCCATTATCAGTAGCTTACTTTTGTTACTTTATTCGCGTAAATTCCATTGTCGCTAATTGTAAAGAAACACAAAAAATACAGACGAAAGATTTGTTTATTAGTTCATGGGACACTAAATTAAGTGCCTTTGTTGACTTTTGTAAATAAATAAATAATAAATAAATATTATAGGACATTCTTACACAGATTGACTGAGGCCCACGGTAAGCTCAAGAAGGCTTGTCAACGATATATATAATATATAAATACTTATATACGAGTACATAGAAAACATCCATGACTCAGGAACAAATATATGTGCTCATCACTCAAATAAATGCCCTTACCGGGATGCAAAATGCTCGTATTTTCGCCCATGATACCTATCTTCGCCTAGTTAAGTAAAAGTTGATTTTCCCGCCCAATTGTTAGTACAGGTTCCGTGTAACTTACAGCTTAGCGAAAAAGACTAGATTAGGAGCATTTTTTTTTATCGTAACAACACTTTTCTCATACAGGGAGTATCAAAATAGTTGCCACATGCAAAGCGGTTTACATAGAGAGTGGTGTGCCTATTATTTTCTACTTTTTATTGCCGGGCTGTAATAAAATGCACTCAATGGAATACGTATTTAATGTGTATTAAGTAACCAGTATTTTTTTATGAGACCCGCACTAAAAACTAGGTGGCTATTTTAACTTCAATAATGCCAGGCGAAGATTGGCGAACAGTATGCATGCATGATTTTTATTTTTAACGCCTGGTTTTACGAAAGGTAAATTAAATAGGCAGATACTTCAATAATATTAATAATCATTGGCACTTACGCTGTGATAAGTACGAGCGAAAGACTATTAATAACAGTAGGTACTATGTACTACCAAAAACCTCCTGCCTCGTTCGATCGAGCCCGTTTTCTCTTCCAATATAATCAAACATTCGAAACAGCAATTTGACGTTACATTAAAAAGCATTGAATCATCAAACAGAGACTTTTATTTCCTAAGCCGCGGATAGATGCGGATTTATGGGGACGGGCGAAGTGCTGTAGGGATTGTAATCCGGTGGATCTGGAAGTCTGGCCGGATCCGGCACTTTTTTAAACTACCGGATACGGGTTAATAACAATGAAAAAATACATCTAGACACAGCACGTTTTGTTTAAACATGACGTAAATTCCACCAATAGAAGGTATGAGTTGAACCAAATACTTAGCATAATGAAACATAATAAAGAATTTGAAGATATCAAATCATTCTTTTCTGTGTTAATAGTGTTAAATACATAGCAAATGACTTACATTAAATCACGTTTCGTTTTTAATCTGAGATTGACGCGTCTATGTTAGTTTTCTTTGCTAAGTCTTATTAAATTGTTAAAAGTTCAAAAATATCTCATAATACAGTGAATAAAATACACATATACAGTGAATAAATTGCGTGCAGTAGCACGCAATTTAAAACCTGATCCATTCCGGCCGGATCCGGCCGTACTACAGCCAAAATCCACACCAACCAATCCGGCTTGCAATCCCTAGCCGTGAGTAAAACATGCTGCGTTGTCCAAATAAGCTACCACCTGCAGAGTGATTTATTACTTTTATTTTTGTATCGTCAGTTGATTGATCTAGACGTAGTACTTATTACACTGTGCGATTTTTTTCCTTCTTTTGTCAATCTTTAATTTTAGAGACGGTGAACATTTTTCGCAATATTAACGTTATTTCATGCTGTCGATTCAATGTTACAATTTTTAATTGTCACAAAAGACAATGATACCAAAATGCACTGAAAATGAGTAAAATAAGAATTATTTTTGTTTGTTTCTGTTAATGTTTAATTGATGCCAGTAATATCATTATATTAATTATAACCTAACAAACATAATACTCGCAAGTAGGTTAAGAGTAATAACCCATCTACATGTTTATCTATAGTTTCCTCCAAATAAAAGGGCCAAGTAATAGGTATAACTAAGTAGGTCACCAAATAAAGGTGTTGTGTTTATTTATAGCTGTGCAAGACCGTGAAGGTTTGACGAACCGGCAAATTTTTGCCCGCAATTTTACTGACGTCATGTCGTACAAGCTTCTATAACTTTTTAATTAAAATAAAGACTTCGTCCAAGATAATACTCATGTTTAGAGTATTATCTTGACGTCTTTAATTTACTAAAATTTTACAGTCAAATTAGGTAAATAACACCTATTTATGTATATAATAACTTCCATGAGTTTGTGACAGGGACGTTGTTTGCTAGAATGAAAAGTCACGAAAAACGAAATTTATTTTACATGTCCTACATATGGAAAAAGCGTTCAGCGCCCCCAAATGGTGACAATATAATATAATACAAATACTCTTAATTATACATCAATAAAATACTTACTAAAACCAAAATTGTATATTTTTTGTGAACTTTACGCCATCGAGTAACGTGTTGTAATATAAACTGAAATAAATGTCATACAAATAAAAAGTGACCCAGGCCTCCAAGTGTTCAAAGCTGGATTCGAAGTGTTGTAATATGTCAAAAATCATATACAATTTGTAAATATAAACACCTTTTTTGTAAAAAAAGTTGCAACTTTGGCCGTAAAAAAGTTTGAGGGCGATGATTGCAGAGGGACCGGAAATGGGGTAGTTTACAGCGTGGCAGGCAATAAAACCATTACGTAACACAGCAACCATATTGTGTTTCATTAATTTGGTTCAATATTATTAAGTAAGTTCCACTATGAGTAGGTATATTCTACGTGTAAACTTTTTGAGCTCTTTGAAGTTACCTACATGAAAAATAATATATACTTAGTTACATGTATAAGTATAACAGCCAATGCCTAATAATACGTCTAAATGTAATTTTAGTGAATGTATACAAATTTTGCAGAACTTATTAGTCCTTTTTCGTTATATTCACAATAGCATATTATTTACAACAGGTAGATAAATCAACGTTTATGCATTCGATGGGATAAAATTTTATTAGACGAGCGTCCGGCCTTTTTTCCTTAGCCCAATATAATTTATAATAGTCAATCGCTTTCACCCAATATTCTGGTTGATTTGAGATTCCATCAACACTCTAATAATAGCTCTTACAACCTGGCGAATTTTATCACTCCGTGTACCTACCCGTTACATTTAGACCAATCGTCAGAAGGGCATCTATTTTAAAAAATAAAGCTTTTCTATGTCTATGTCTATATCACCATTGCGCATTGTTCCGAGATGAAAGAGACGAAAACATGAAGTTATGTTATTGTTATCATCGTTATCTCCTTACATAAAATCATCTTGTCACCTTTTAGCGACATTCTGAAGTAAACGAGACGTTCATTATGTAAGTACATTTTAGCGCGTTCAAAAATATTTTCGCGCCCCATTAATCTTCATTTTGCTAAGATGGCCGAAAGTAAGCATTATTTTAAACAACGCTTTATTTGTCACAGCTTAATTTACTTCAAAGCATTGTTTAATTTTGTCATATTTAAATATACTTGTACACGTGTTTAGAATTCGCTAGCGAGTCTATAATAGGTACCATAAAACATTATTCTGTATTCTTTCTTTCTTTATTCCACCATGGTAATTACAATATGGTATTTACATGTGAAATAGTCAGTACCTCATGGACCCAAGATGGGTATGGCAATTTAAATCTTAAAATTAACTTAAGTGCTAATACATTTAAACAGATTCTCTTCGTCTAATTTATAAAGGTTGAAACTACCGCCGTAAAAAAAATCTGTCGAATTCCCTCCTCCTTTTTTGAAGTCGGTTAAAATAGTACTTTTCGATTAAATTTAGCACAATTTAGTCAATTTTGCCAACCGGCACAAATAACTAGACGAACATATAATTTCTATGAAGTCAGGCGAAAATAGGTAGGAATAGGTATTTAGGCGAAGATACGATATGTTACTGAACTGTATTGACCTTTATCGATATCCACTTAAGTTTACATAATATTATGTTGGTCTCTGTTCTGTGAACGATTAATCCGTCATTGGCGTTGAACTTGCGGTGCCAATATCTGTGTTTATAAACATTTTTCAAAGACATATATCTGTGGGTCTAGTGAAAAAGGGTATAACTCAAATTGAAAAAGATCACCAGTCCGAGGTGGGACTTGTGCCCTTTTTCACCGTGTCTATTTGAGTTATACCCTTTTTCACTAGACCCACAGATATCTGTCTTTGAAAAATGTTTATAAACATACTTAACTCACTAACAAATATCTGATCAGTATGCTCATCACAGAAACTTACTGGGACTTAAAACCCAATGATAATGACTGTAGATCCCATATGCCAGACCGGTTTTCAAAGATTCACACGAGATTTTCGTTATCTAGTAATACTTATATTAAAACCTCATGGTAGCTCCAAACTCTGCCCGTAACCGCATTTGTCAGTCACCTGTCCGGGTGCCTCTCTTCGTTAGCAGCGCTTTACGGTCTCGCATGCCAACTGATTTTTCGGTGCAAAGTTTTATTCTCCTTCCATTCGTTGTTCAAATAAGCAAAATGAAAAAGTAAATTATTTATTTAATTTCATCAAGCTTGCTTGTAAAAGGTGTTATTTCACGCAAGCTTAATAACTTAGCTGCTAGTTTACATGCCAGCTAAACTACGTCCCAGAGGAAATTATGGACTTTAACTGTATCTAACTCGTAATTGAATGTTTATTTTCAACTGAATTTTTTAGTATCACTTTTAATCAATATTGTTGAATAATTAGAGAAAAAATATAATATGTAAGTCTATCAAACGCTGAGTTTTCTAAAATAAAAGAAAATGAAAAAAAATACTATTTATCATTACTAGCTAGGCGAAGATAGGTATTGTAGACAAACAAATAGAAGGTTAAGTGTTACAGTGCCCTATATTTTCATTAAAGTTATGAACGAACGATTTTGTTTTATCTTACATAGTTGTTACCATGGATACGAATAGATGTCACAGAATGAAACTAAATCCACGAGACCCGTTCGAACATTGTTCGTGAAACACAGCAAACATACTTCACTGAATATCTGTACGACCACATCGTAAGTCAAGTCGGGGACTGCGGACATCTACATATTGTACAAACTTAAGAGATATATGGGGTCAGATTAGTAGTTTAATATTCGGGTAGGTGTAATACTTAAGTTTATTAGGGTAAGGTGGTGTAGGGTGACCTATTTAAAGTTCAAAGTGTTGTCGAAAGTGAACAAATAATATTATTTTTCACTCGTTTCGAACTTCCTTTTTTACGCACTTGTATCGTAATGTACTATTATTTCAAGATCAAATTGTATAATTTTCTAACCCCATGTGTTATTCTGTAACTTCTTATTTTATTAGAATAAATAACATAAATAAATAAATATTATAGGACATTCTTACACAGATTGACTGAGTCCCACGGTAAGCTCAAGATATGAGAGCTAAAACAAGTGAAATTAATTGACCAGACTTTCTTAACAAAGGCAGTTTAGAGTTATTATGGTTTATCACGGAGAGGAACGCTTTGCTACGAACATCCTAGCCACTGATATACAACAGAATGTAGTGCGAAAAGATTCGCCTTCGTATTGTTACGGAACCGTACGAACGTGTCATGCTATTTCAGTCAGTCTCAGTACAAGATGTACTGACATTGACTGAAGTAGCATGACAAATACGAACGTTTCCGGAAAAATACGAAGGAAACCCTTTTTGCATTACATCTGTACGTAAATAACAATAATAAGCTATTACGCTCGAAGCATTGTAGCAAATATAACTAGTAGCTTGCCGTAGCTTATTTACTTACCAGTTTGTAACGAGAATTCGTAGTAGACGCATAACGACTGCTGAACTTTGTTCACAAAACTAAGCAAGTTTTATTTACAAAACTAAGTAAGTTTTTATTCATAAAATCAAATGATATACAGCGCGTAAACCTAATAAGGGCGATAAATGAAACCAGGCATATAATTCAATATTGTATGTATGTATGTATGTATAAACTCTTTATTGTACAAAACACAAAACACAAATATGACACAGGATAGACAGTATAAAGGCGAACTTATCCCTTTAAGGGACCTTTATTGTTATCATCAATTAAGAGGTGTTTTTGAGTTACTCTTAATTTTCACCCCATAATTAATTTTTGAAAAATTTCCCAGCAGCAATGTACTGTAAACATGGTTGCGATGACAATCAATGACAACTGTCAACGAGCGTTTAACGCGAGTGTGCTTGCATTACGTTACGGGCCGAATTAATTTGTATGGATAAAAAAAAATTCAATTTTAAGTAAAAGTTATCTAATTCCATTTTTTATGTCCTATACTCTCCACCGATAAGAGGTTCGCCCGTATTAGGTTTACACCCTGTATAAAGGATTAACAATCATCACACTACGCAACTTAACACCGTTTGTTAGCGCCATCTATTAAATACTATCAAAACTACACAGGCCTCCGACTCGAGGCCTACGATTTTTTTTTCCAAAATGTACGTTGAATTAATATAATAAGTACCATGACTTTAAAATAAAGAAACCAAGTACTTTAATTAAAAAAAAAAGAAATATGTCTTTTGTTCCTAAAAAACACGTCAACATATTGATTGGCAAAAAACGTTATGTTCAACTTCCGCTCTGTGAAACAGCTTCATCTAGTTTTATTCATGAATTGTTGCCCATTTCAGAGTTACATGTTTTACATAACATTTTCAGTCAGTCTTGGTGTATTCATGAAATTATGTAAACAAGTTTTATTCACAAAACTAGGTAAGTATTTTTCTACAACAAACCGAGTCAACAATTGCATTTCATTTTTTTTTATCGAGCGATACACAAAATTATGATGTATATACTCTGTCAACCAAGTCTGTCAGTAAATGAGAACAAAGAAAACTATATGCATCCTTTTCTTTAGGGTGCTAGAGAAAAGGATGCCTATAGTTTTCTTAGTTCTTATTTACTGACAGAATATAACAATAGACGTAAAACTCATTATAAGTCTTTAATGAAACCAAATTAAAAGCCCTACAACAACAATGCAACTCTCAAACAAATCCGTCGTGTATACGCGACCCGTAAGCGGTTTGCCAAAACGTTTACCACTTTCAAAAATTAATTAACGCCAGTCTTCTGGAAGTAATTGGGCACGTGGCTTGGCTAGGCTAAGGATTGGGAGAAAAAGTTGTCGCTGAGTTTTTATCCGTCATCATCATCATCATCCTATCAGCCGAAAGACGTCCACTGCTGGACATAGGCCTCCCCCAAAGATTGCCACAATGACCTGTCCTGCGCCACCCGCATGCAGCGGACTCCTGCGACCTTCACCAGGTCATCGGTCCACCTTGTTGGGGGCCTACCCACGCTTCGCCTTCCGGTACCGTATCGAACCCCGTATCGAATCCTTTATCCGTAGTTTGCGGTAATCAAATTGGAAAGTCTAAGTGGAGACTACTTAACTAAAATCTGTTAACGATTTCTTCTTCTTCCATCCTGCAACCTTTCCTTCCTTCCTTTATAAATTTTGATTTTATATTACATATAGAATTGTAAATCTGTTTAAAATTATAAATTTAATCTTTTGTGTCGTTTAAAATAAGAACGAGATTTGATTCTGTTGTCGACTCTATTCACCCAGCTCTAATAACATCTCAAAGTGACTTGTAAACGGGCTACATTTTCACTGCAATATGTGGTAGCAAGTATTGTCGTCCCTCTTTTACTCACACGTTAGAGAAAGACACCATTGCCGGCCACATATTGCAGTGGAAATATTGGCTGTTTAGAAGCCCTACATAATAAGCGATAGTATGTTTTTTTTTCCTTGGAAACGACACATTGTATAAGATTCATAAAATGCTCCAAACCTATGACTTCTGCCGGTAGCACCATGACATAGCGTGAGTCAATTGTTAAAAAATTCAGAGTACGAAACCCGTCAACTTGTCTGCACATGACAGAAATCCGTGCAGGATGTTAATAAAAGATGAACTCGTAACAGACCCGCGGCAATGAACCGGCGCGACCTGTTCTAAATTAAAATGTATGTGTTGATGAAATGAACGCAAATTGAAGGAGAAAAGATAGGTTCTCTTATTATATTTGAGTAAAAACTGTTTCCTGGGTTGAGAATTTCGCCACCCCCTTTTCAGCCGTGGGTGTCGTTGAAGTGGTTATGGGCTGGTAACTTTTTTTTATAGTATAAGCAGCAAACGAGCAGACAAGCCGCCTGATGGGAAGCAGTCATCGCCGCCAATGGACATGAGCAACATCACGGGAGCCCCTTTTGAGCTTTCATTGCTAAAAGTGGCACTGAAATTGGCCAGTGTAATGTGCGCTGCCTACTCCTTTTAGAAATTCAGACAAAATTGTATATAAATAACTATGTTTGTAAGAACTGAACCTCTAAATTTAGTACTTTTAAATCCATCAGCATAACATAACTGTGACATAACTCAAATTGCACTTAAAACAAAATTGCTTAATTTACCTTGATTTTAATGATGTGTAAAATATAGAAAAAAATGCGTAAAAAATAATATACTTTCATAAACTGACACGCATTTGTTCGTTCTTTTAATGTTCCACATATCCAATCAACTTGAAAAGCTTCTTCCGACCCAGAAAGCTCATTAACTCAAGCTGCTTTTCTTCTTATAAAATTTCTTTCAAGAGTTCTTTTACTTTTTAACGTGGCAAGCTGCTGCTTTCATAATCTCTTTATTTTTTATCTTTATCAAATGTGAAGCTAATAAAGATAGAATCTGTGTATGATAGTTTGTATTAACTATACAAAGTGAGCTCAAACCATTTTTGAAAAGCAAAAATCAACAAAACAATAAGGGCCCATTTAGACGATACGAGAACTCGCATAAGAGTTTTATTACTTTGCGGTATTTGATGGCTGTGCAAAATTGTATGTAACCCCAACAGCCCGCAATGTAACTAAAATCGCATGCGAGTTCGCACGCCATCTATGTAAATCAGGCCTAACGGCCCAGCCACGACATTGGTCTAACCGCGGCAGCGGCGAGCGGCAGCCATACGTGCGAATGAAAAGTCCCATCGCTGTGTCTCGCTTCAATGTATGACCGCCGCTCGCCGCTGTCGCGCTTAGACCAATGTCGTGGCTGAGCCGTAAGGCCCACTTGCACCAACCACTTAACTCAGGGTTAGTGGGCTGTCATCTGTCAAATTCCATATAATATGGTGTGTTAACTCTCGGGTTAACCCTCCATTTTCGTTGGTGCAAGTGGCCCTAAAATATAAGTTTTTAATTGATGAAGTTTTGGTGTCTTCAGATGGCTGGAATAGACATTCAGAGGTCGTGAGTTCAAACGCCATAATAAGTACTCTTTTTTTTCGCTTTAAAACTCTTTTGCATGCATATGTCGTCCTCCGATAGTACATAAAAGGATTGCAAAAAAACGTTTTTTTTTTTTGGCTTCAAAAAATAACATGAAAAAAACCCCCTAAAAAACGGTTTTTTTTCTGAAATATGAATTTTTTTTTTATAAAGTCCAAAATCTCAAAATTTGCAAAGCAGTTCATAATTGTATTCGGTTTCTTAGACTTTATGTTAACTATTAAACGAATTTAATTGGATAACTTTAATTTCTCGTCTTATAAAACTAACACTGTCGAATTATTTGTTCATCTAAAAAAAACATATTTAGAAAAAAGAAACAATGATGCTTGCTTTTTTTTTTCATTTTTTTTTCTCATAATTCTGAAATAAAAACATTTGTTTTTTTTCTATTTGCTCTCAAAATTTCACATACATAAGTACATTTAGTTATACATACATTCTTATTTAATTTTTTTTTTTTTAGCTTAAAAAAATCCATTTATTACATATCTCACAATAAAATAAATACAGTAAAAAAAAACCTAAATTAAAACTAAACCCCAAACCCATACAATAAACCCATACATATTATTTAAATTCGTTATTACTTTTTCCTTGTCCTGAAAGTATCAGAATTTTGAACACCGTTGGGTCAAAGAGTAAAACTTACACCGTAGTTCTGTTAAAGTTCGTCATCTCATTAAATATTCTCAACAGTGTCGAGCCTCCGAACCTGTCGGCCTAGCCGAAGCGACAATCATTGACGCTACGTGGCAATCGAAACGCAGTCTGTCTCTGTCGCGCCACCACAGAAGAGCGATAGGGACAGCGAAACGTAAGCGATGCTGGCATTGGCTAGATACCCGCGATAAGTAGGTAGTACGTATTCAAAGTTGGAAAAATTATATCGGTCAAAGTTTCTGAAGAAGGTAAGTTTATGAGGAGCCTTGGATACATATTCAACCTATCTGGCGTACCAGGTAGTGATTCTTCCAATGAAGACTGGTCCTCAGTTCGATTCCAGATGTATATTTATTTGAGTAATGAGCACAGGTATTTGTATTTGTAAGTATTTAGGTAGGTACCTGTATCATATATTGATTTAGACTAACACGATTTGCACTCATAATTTTAGAACAAAACGGGACTTAATCGCGTAAACACTGTTTGTAAACGAGTTGAGTTGAGTTGTAAACGTGTTTACGCGATTAAGTCCCGTTTTGTTCTAAAATTATAAGGTACCTATATCGTTGACTTAATTCCCATGACACAAGCTTTCTTGAGCTTACAGTGTCTGTCACCCCCCGTGTGGTGACGGGTTCTTCCCGTGGGTGTCGTAGAAGTCGACTGTGGGATATGGGTCAAATTGTGGCGTAGGCGAGAGGTTGACAACCTGTCACTGCAATGTCACAATTTGGATTTCTTTCAACCCCTTTTTGCCAAGAGTGGCACTGAAACTTAGTAGTTTATGTGCTCTTTCTACCCCCTTTATGGAATACAGGCGTGATGCGTGATTATATATATGTATGTATGTATGTATCTATAAGTCTCTAGTGTCGGAGACCAAGATCCACTTGGGGTCGATTAGCCAGCGAAATAAGTATGGCGTATCATAGTAAATGAAATTTGGCATGCATTCGGCCCGGCCTTAAATCTATGTATTCTAGAACGTTTACTTTAATGTAATAAACGACTATCTAAACGAGGGAAAAACACCAAAATGTTTACTTCTATTAAAAACAAAACGCCCTATTTGAGTTACAAAAAATATTACACGACAGAATGCGTACTGTTTGAACATCGGCATCGCTTGAAAGGTTGAATCGATAGAATATGGCACCTTTTAGTATATTACTGTCCTTGGCATTACGGCGATGTATTCACGAAGTTACCAGCCGTTCATTTAGAAAGTGTATTACGTTAAACTTTATAACTCTTTTCCAAAAATAGTACATGGATTTTTAATTCAGGGGTGAACGTTTCGTTGTTACGGATACGACGTCAGTGGCTAACGAGAATGTATTAATGTGACACTCATTATGCACCATGAGCACTAAAACACGAGTGTTTAATGACTAACTAAGCATAGTCAACCAATTTGAATCCTAGCCCACTAGAGCCCTGTCTCTTTTAAGCCGTGTTCTATTTGCCATAAGAAGTCACATTGACGTTTACTATGCAAAGGTTCTACAGTGGCATATGATTCAAATTGGTTGACTGTACAGTTGCATACATAACTTTATCTACATCCACAGTGCGTCTACAATATCATACACATAATATATTCTAAATCCACGAAAGAGCTAATATCAACTAGTGATGGACTTACACTTTAAGTTCTCGCGCTTTGTACTCATATTTACTCGTAAAGTCACGTACAGGTCGAACGCGATTAATTAACATTATTTTACCTTTTTTCCCAACGTTTCGGCCAGGTTGCACTGGGCGTGAAAGGTCGCAGTCGCGGTCGTGGTCTTCCGCGACCACGGCCAGTGCAACCTGGCCGAAACGTTGGGAAAAAAGGTAAAATAATGTAAATAATGTGATTTTAAATAGTGATGGACTATCAGTTCACTTCTAAAACGTTCGATATTTAAAACGAAACAAATGACTGAACGACAATTGAATGCGCGTTGACGACGTTCCAAATTTTAGGCACCTGTGTATTTAATATTATGTTTTAATAATTTTATTCTGTATCCCTTCGATAAAACCTTGACAGGAAGCGTATTCCACTGGCGCAGCAGATTTATCTGTATTGTCATGAAAATATAATTTATTTGCTATAGCTGGATGTTTCTCGTGAATTTGTGTTTTTTTTTTTAAATGTATCAATCCCCTGAGACGTACTATTCTTCATTTGGATTACTCTGCGGTATTTAAGGGAACATAAGGGTTATTGAAAAACATGAGGTTTTTCAAGAAGCAGGTATTTTGTTCCTAAAAGTTGGAAATGCACATATAAATGGTTCCTCTGATATATTCATGGACTCTGATGACATGCTTCCCATTAGGTAGCTCGCAGTGGCGGGGCGTGAAAATTTTCGTTGGTAAAGCCGGAGGGGTTTTTGGAATCTGTTTTGTATGGACTTCTACCTACAGATACTAGAGAATTTTAGGAAACCCGTCGGGAATCGAGTTGTATCGACGCTCCGCCACTGGTAGCTCGTCAACCCGTTGCTGCCTATTTTATTTAAAAAAAGTTATATTATGCGGCGCATACGCATAACGATATACGAATGCGGGCGTATTAACGTGAAGCAAATATTTTAAAGTATAAAAACGTTTTAGACACGTTGAATCCTTAAAACGATTTCATATTTAAGGCATTATTCATAAACTCTTTATGCACCTGAATTAGCTAGTAATCGTCTGTCATTGTCTGCCTTGTTGAGGTATTGTATTTGTGAGAAAGGGACAAAACACTTTTTTAACTATGTTCACTAACTTTTTTTGTGAATAAGGGGGTAAGAGTGTTAATGTTTTTTAGTTCCTTCCTTTTTGATATCCTTGTTTCTGGGAAAATTATCAGAAGATTCATCTTTACCTCTCATAATTGTTGCGATAACTTCTAAACAAATCATTTGACCTATATTTTGCCATGAATGTAATAAGTTTAGTAATGTAAGGTAATTTTTTGTATCCTATAACTAATAGTGCATAGACACCTATTATTTTTGTATATTGCGTCTCGTCTAAGTTTATTTGTAATGTACCTAATCCGGGAGAGGTGGTACTTCCTGCCGTCATACAGTTTTTACTAGTACGGAGGAATCGTTTCCTACCCTATTTTTATGTACAACATACCCACTGTAAAGTTATAATTATTTACTAAGGAAATAAATAAATTGAAATTGAAATCATAAAAAAGTTAAAGTATAGGTACTTAGGGACTGTTTGTAATTGAAACTTGATGATAGTCAAATTATTTTGACATTTTGAAGTATTTTTTTTTTTTTTTTTTTTATTATAAATGGGCTTACTCTTGACCACAGACTAGCCAAAGGCAAAGACGTGGCCTACGATGGAGTGAGCTCGCCCAGAAGATGCCTGTTCACTCTTGATTTGAAGGTTGCCGGGTTATATGAGCTCGGAAATATAGCCGCCGGAAAGGAATTCCACTCCTTGGCAGTGCGCATAAGAAAAGAAGAAGCAAAGCGCTTCGTGCGGATTAGTATAGAACTAAGTGGATCAATCTAAACTTAAATACTTATACTAAAGTCACATTGACCCGGTTCCTAAATATAAATAGACTCACCTAGTTGAAATCGATAGAATTTCGTTGAGGCCGCTTCAAACTCGAATTAAGTTGTCGAAGCGTGAAAAATGATGTACAGATATTTCACTAATCACTAAATTTTCACTAGTCACTAGTTTTTCTACACTATGTACACTTATAAGATATAATTACATCAAGCCAAAGTTTGGTCCACGCACCAGATTGATCTCCCGAAAATATATTTACAGTTTTTGGATATTTGGGTTCTAGATATGAATAAGTAATTGGTTGATATAGTTATGATATTAGGGTTTAAGTCACTTTTTTATTCTTTTTTTTTAAGTCACTTAGTTTGGACCGATGGGTATATATCTACAATTGGTTGAGTTTTAGGTATAAATAACTTCTAAAGTTTGGCTAATAGGTTGAAAGGTAAAAAGCTAAGTACCTACATAGTTGTTAAAACACACAAACGCATATCCATCACACACTCACTAATTAAAACGTACGTAAGTGAGGATAATAACAAAATTTAATTACAATGCAATCGATTTATAAGTTCATTGACTTTAGTGCTCGTACTCATAAAATTATAGTTTAAACTGAGCTTAAGTTGGCTCCGATAAGTTCAAAACGACACATCCATGAAAGCGGCAAATGTTTTAAATATTTCGCGGCAACTCTGGGCGGCATCAGCATACGTCCGCCCTGCCGCTCGACCGCGGACCGACTGAACGTACTGAAACCTTTCATGCATTTCTGGAACCGGTACTCCACATTCTGAAAGAACCGATCCATTACCTTTTCCATGGGTAAGAGTGGGATAGGTATATTTTTGTTGTTGCTGTTCAACTGCCAAGCTTGAGCCATGCCTATCAAAATAAACAAAAGCTACGGCGTTCGCGACCGGTCTGTTTTTGGTGGATTAAATAGGAACAATAATGCACTTCCCTGCTTTATTTCCAGCAGTTTCTTCCGTATTCGCTGCACTGCTGCAAAACATGGATGCTTATTTTTTATACAGCGATTCAGTTTCTTGTAAAGAACCTTGTATGTGGGCCGTGTGACTACAGTCACATGGTACACAATATCTTGGTAAAACGAAACGGATATGCCACGAATTATATAAAAGTGGTGTATAGTTTGGGAAGTTAGGGTTTGCACATAGCATTAGAAGCTTGGATGTACATAAGTTCGTATAACTTTTTGACAGGTGAGCTTTATAGCTTTGCAGCTTTTGAACGTGATAATTTAAATAACAAAAGCGGGATTTTTCTTTTGTTTACATAATGCCTAGCACAAAGTATACAAGCTTCATTGACTGTCAATCTATGTAAAACCGTAAGAAGAGTCCGAATGTATCGTCCTAAAATAACATAATGTACCTGACCTTTGTAGATTTTTCAATTACCTAACCTTATTCCTTGTTCAAAAATAGTTTATAGACGATAATATCTTAGTATTTAAGTCCGGGCCATCTCAAACTATAGGAAAAATAAATTCAATAAAAAATACCACAACCAACATAAAACAATTGGCTGAAAGCTCTTTAAAAAAATATGATTAGAAATTACCAGTTTCAAATATATTCCAGATCTCTAAATTAATCAAAGGCTTTCAATTGTTAAGCAGAAACAAAGCTTGCGAAGAATAAATCCTTTGCAAAGCAAACATCATCAAAGCAGAACGAAGTCTTAACGCAATTTTCGTCATGTCAACAGAACCCCAAGACCAATAATCAAGTTATCTCGCGAACAAACACTTCAGGCATTGTACAGTCGGCAACCGAATAAGCGTATTTGTAAAAATGTCTGAGTGTAGAAAATATAAAAAAAAATATTTCAAAATTTATTTATTATTTTATTTATTTAGTGATTATTTCCGAAAATATTGACAATATCAAAAAATGATTACGGTAAACCCCTATTCGTTTTGAAATACCTATCCAACAATATATATCACACGTTAGGGTCTAAACGAAAAAATAATCACTCACCACTTTTCGTGTAGGGGGGCGAGGGGTACACAAAAAAAAAAAAAAAACAATTTTTGTTTTACCACTTTGGCGGCCTGATTGATATAGGTACATTATTGGTACCAAATTTCAGCTTTCTAGTGCTAACAGTCACTGAGGTTATCCGCGAACGGACGGACAGACATGGCGAAACTATTAAATAAGGGTTCCTAGTTGACTACGGAACCCTAAAAAACAGCGCAAAAATAAAGCTTGTAAGCAGTGCAGAAATAAAGCAGTAAGTAAATACCCGATGTAGTATTTTCAGTAGGAAAACATTTTGGTAGTCATTATTCATTGTTTGCTTAACTCCAATTAACGAGTTTAAATATTAATTCCCGATTGTGATATCATTCCAAAAGTTTTAAATCAGGCATTGTAAAATTGCCTCCCAACGACATGACCCCTCAAAACTCGGATTACAAAAACGGTTTAATTGAATACCTTTGTTTATCCATACTAATATTATGAATGGGAAAGTGTGTGTGTCTATTTTTTTGTCCGTCTTTCACGGCAAAGCGGAGTGACGAATTGTCGTGATTTTTTAAGTGGAGCTGTTGAAGGAATGGAGAGTGACATAGGCTACTTTTTGTTTCTTTCTAACGCGAGCTAAGCCTCGGGTAAAAGCTAGTAAGGCTTGGAATAAATGAAATGAAACGTGTCATGCAATGTCAGTCAGTCTCAGTACAAGATGTACTGACATATTGACTGAACTAGCATGACAAATACGAACGTCTACGGAAAAATACGAAGGAAACCCTTTTCGCACTACATCTGTACGTACATACTAAAACGTGAACGCTAATATTGTAATAGTTCAAAAAACAGGTATCTCTCATTAAAATAAAAAAATACAAAAATACCTAAAATATTCTTACACTAACTCAAAATCTTTACAGAAATAGACACGAGTTATGATATTGACAGGTATTACCGGTATTGTATTGGTTTCCTGGGTTAAAGTATCAATTAGATGTAATTTTGACAATTGGCTTAGCAGCTCACATCATTGAAAGCCACTATTGACAGTATTAGTACTATTAGCACAATGTGCCATTAAAGTAAAATCCACAAACCTACGGACCAAATGAACAAATGTTGCCACAGTCTGGCCAGTGTCGTTCTTATCGATATGAAAATTATTATTCCATCAAGGTTTAATGTGCACCCAAACGGGACAATTAAATTGTCAATTTGATCGGTTAATCAATATACTTACTTTTTCAGTGATTTCGACAGATCAAAAGGTCTGTAGACCCCTAATTAGAGATATTTTTTTTTATTTCAAACCAGCAATAATAATATTATATGAAACGTATATAGATATTTATGACATACTTGCCATAGCGTGACGGATACTTTATCCACATAGATATGTGATAAAGTTGCAAAGCGCAATACACCGGCTGGCAATGAATAATATTTTATAATAAAGACTAGTAAAGTTATAGTCGGACAGGGTATTTTATTTTTTACCTACAGGCTCAGAAACCTTTTTATGCATTAAAACTAGTGGGTAAAAACGCATGTTATCCATCCACTACCTCTAAAATCGAACAAACCAAAATTTGTACCTCTTATTTGAAACAATATACTTATTCTTGATTTAAACTTGTCTGTTTATATGTACTTTACAACTTGTCGATATATTGTTATCGACATATATTATACTCTTCACTATTTTTATTTTGCTGTTCCTGGTAACACTTTAGCTGTCAGTCATTTATCAATTTAGTCCGTAGGATGTGGATTTTACTTTAGTCAGATCAATACAAATGTAGTGCGAAATGTTTTTTCCCTTCATATGTACCTATTTTTACGGAAACGCTAGGTGTCATGCGACTTCAGTCAGTCTCAGTACAAGAAGTAGAGTAGATACTGACATTGTTTGAACTTTCGCGCGCGTTTCCGTAAAAATGCGAAGGAACAATGTAACCGGTTATATCTACCTTATTTAATACCGGTATACTCTAAGACCAAATTAAATTATTTCATATGAAATATTTTAATTTGTGCTTTTTAGTAGACATACTACTATTATTTTAACTATAAACTGAAATAAATGTCATATACAAAGAAAAAAATTACCAAGGCCTCCAAGTGTCCAAATGCTGGATTCGAACCAGCGTACTCCGTTATAGCCACGGATGCCTGAACCACTCGGCCAACCGGTCACGGCGGCAAGGGTCGAAATTTTCAAGTATATGACACAATTACCGAAGGCTTATGGCGCCCCCCGCCATCTCTGACGTAGAACCGGAACTAGTTCGACCTCCTAACTGAATCAAACCATGTGATTACGAGCTAGCAAATCATTGGTGATTTTTTCTTTGTATATGACATTTATTTCAGTTTAATACCGGTAGTCAGAATACCGGTAACGATCCCTATTTCAAAAACAATACCGTTATGAATTTTTTAATATTAAAAAGGGTTTTAACTATTTAATAATCGTTTCAACAGAGATAGCAGTATATTTCATTTTAGCCTTTAAGGTGACGGGATAGGGTCTAAATAAGTTGATTTGTGTCTAACGCTAATTCCACGGGACAAAACGAGGCCAGTTGTCGAGTTGTTTGTAAATTATTAAGCACTCGTATTCCTTCCATGAGACAAACTCAGATTTCAAATATATGATAAACTTGCTTTTTTTCTCGCGGCTTCGCCCGTGTACTAAAAGTAACACCATTCCAACTTTGGACTCCCTTAGGAGGTGTATTTTTCTTAGTGCTCCTCTTCACCTTATAAAGCCAAATTTGGAATCTCTAGGACCAGCGGTTTCGGCTGTGCGTTGATATGTCAGTCAATCAGTTTCTTCTTTTATATATTTAGATACATACATGTACATTACAATAAAGATATAGACATATTTATATTAATTAATAGGCAAACACCTAGCAAACATTTAAAAGGGAACAGTTGAAGACCTAGCATCCATCAACATGTTAGTTACTCCATACCGTAACTACAAAACACCCAATTTAACCTGAAAATTAAATAACTGCATTGTAAATCTATGTAATATTCCTCAAATATGAATGCGCTTCCGTATGAATTCGCCGCGGAAATTGGGATTGGTAATGGCCCGCGTTCTTTTTAATTTTATACCGAGCAATTCCGACAGCTTGTTTCGTGTGGCGAGACTTTTAACGAATTTAATGGGATTTGTGGGATTCTCATTCTCTGTTGCCATCCTGGTTATTTGGGTATTAAATATTTAGGAGATGTAAAAGGTGGCTAATGGATGTTACAATATTTATTTCTATATCGTTTTTCGTTCTTTCCTACCATCATTATTGGCCACAGTATCTATCCAGATGATAGTTGCAGCACTTGCAGCGACTACAAAGAGGTAGGTATTCTGAGTAGACACTAAGGCAGTCTACAGCCCACATCGGTTATGATGGCTGTACAAGCCAATGGCAGATCGGCATTTCCTGCCGCATCGATCCTTCCTTTCCTTGACTACTGGGGTGGTCCAGCACGCTTTTGCTTGAGTTGGTCCAACCAAAGCTCGTCATGATGTTTGATGTTTTACCATACCCTCCCGCAAGCTACGATGCCACTCTCTGGTCTCATCTCCGCACGTTCTTCCCAACCACTATATGTAATATTGAAGCCATTCATGTCACGTTTGTAGGAGTCCTTGAAACTGAGAAAGGGTCGCCCAACCG
This sequence comes from Leguminivora glycinivorella, assembly GCF_023078275.1. Taxonomy (NCBI): domain Eukaryota; kingdom Metazoa; phylum Arthropoda; class Insecta; order Lepidoptera; family Tortricidae; genus Leguminivora; species Leguminivora glycinivorella. The sequence continues at coordinate 16,198,863 of NC_062985.1, read as the reverse complement.
GTACCTTGGCTTCGACAACATGTCCGAGCATGACTTTGCGTGGCAATCTGTCAGAGTCCATTCTAATCTGTGAACGTGTCCCAGCCAATGAAGTCGTCTCTGTTTCAGCATAGCCATTATTTCTTTCTTACCATTTGAAGTGTAAAAGAGATTAATATTCTTTCTCTTCCAAGGCAAATATTACTTATAGACACTGTAAACCTACATTCTAATAAAATGCAATACCTACTAGAACCTGCACGGTTCCATAATTTAATTAATATTGATTTAACATGACATCACGCGCTTGAACATATTTGAAGGCAGGGAGGTAGCACGCGTAAAATATACTCCCAGTCCTTAATCGAATACCATATTATGGATGAATCCATTACACATTTCTAGTCCAAATGGTTGAAATTTTAAGTCTGGGTATGCCTTCTGGGTACGAAGCCAAATCAAGAAAATTTCTATCGCTCGTCCGTATTGGCGAGACAGTACCAAACTCCGTTTCGATCGGCGTCTATCGTCAATGATTGTCATTTCGGCTAGGCTGGCTAGTACCATCACCACCCATCACGTTCCGCCATTATTGGGTTCTCGTTTAATCGACTGTTTTATACAATACAATACAAATTCACTTTATTGCACAACCTCAGAAATGTACATAGGAACACACACATTACAATACATTTTCGCTTATTTACGTATTGAAGGACCAATTTGGCTAAAATCATTACTGACTCAACATTCACGGCGTGTGACGTAGTATGTGGTAAGTCTAAGACGAAAGCTTAGAAAAGCGATGGAAAAGAGCTTCGATGTTTCGCTCCTAATAGCACCGTCGACAAACAATGCAACGGAAAAAATGGGTGATCACTCACTGCCAGAAAACTCAGTCCACTGACCTAGTAAAGTAAGACGGTGAATACTTCTGGCATTCTTAACTGTTATTCACTAAAATCGCCGTCAATAGAAATTGTGAACAATGGAAGCAAACCAGTCAATATAATATCCGTATTCTAGCACTCTTTGGTTGTTTTAGGATCATCATGTGATGCACATTGACTAAATAACACAGTGTTTAGCCAGTATTTGACGAGTTATAAAGAAAATTAAAAACAGTTCGAAATTGTGACTACAGGTTTGTTTACATCGTTCGCAACTTCTATTGACGGCGACTTTAAGCAAAGTGATTTCATTTCATTTAATTTATTCAACCTTACACGTCATGTTCATTACAAAAGATGTATTGTTAATAAAAGTAGTCAGTACATGACACCCTGTCAGGGCACAATGTTAGTAGGTAAGTAGGAGGGTACACTGGTACAACAGCAACACCAACCACCCATGATGCATTTGTAATTGCGATTTTATTTTGATCGAGTTTTTTTAATACCTCGTCGGTGGCAAACAGGTATACGGTCCACCTGATGGAAAGCGGTCATCGTAACCTATGGACGCCTTACTTCAGCTGTGTGGAATGAATATTCTGTAGAATCGCGACTAGGAAAAAATATTAATGGCATTAAACATCGCATAATCCGTTACCTACACATTTTCTAATATTCCCTCAAATCCTTTTAAAATTTAACAATGTAGGATTAATAAGAACAAAGAAAACTATAGGTATCCTTTTCTCTAGCACCCTAAAGAAAAGGATGCAGTTTTCTTTGTTCTTATTTACTGACAGACTTGTTTGAGTATACATAACGTACCTAAAAATGAAAATGAAATATTTATTTTTCAAGTAGGCATATTACAATACGCATGTGAACGTCAAATAAAGCTACGCCGGCTCTAACCCTACGCCTCAGCCTCGAGAAGATTTCAGTCCCCCCTCAGTTGGGAGTGGGGTATCCACTATGGGACCTGTGTAGGTACCTATTATTCATCAGCGTTGAACCTGCTACCTGGCGGTTCAGCACAACTTGCGCTCGCGCACACGAGGCCCGCCAAATCTACAAAAAATTCAGTCGTCGATACACAAACATATGTAATAAATAAAAATAAATATAACCTAACCACAAAATTAATATTTTGAAAAACCCCCGACCGCGACATAGTAGACCGATTTTCATGAAACATGGCTAAGAACACTCCCGACTTACTATTAAGCTTTCAGACAAAAAAATACTAAATCCAAATCGGTTCATCAGTTCGGGAGCTACGATGCCACAGACAGACACACACACACACACAGACAGACAAACAGACAGACAGACACACAGACAGACACGTCAAACTTATAACACCCCGTCGTTTTTGCGTCCTATTACGTCGGCAGTTTTAATAAAATCAGCTAAAAACCTAATCTCCCACAGAAATTCATTTCCAACATGCAAAAATTAATCTGATAATGCTCAAAATCAATCCAATCCAAGCGATAAGCGCGGCCTATACGCTGTCATGATAATCGGTCATTACAAGTGCCTCTTTTCGGGAAATTGAAAAAGTTGTCAACACGCTATCGACATCTTTATTTTTTCCTTTTTGGCTTTTTGCTACGTTTAAAGAGTGATAGAGTGGTTGTGTTGAGATTTGAAGGACAAAGCATTTTGATTGTGATTTTTTTTATAGTGTTATTGATTTTTTAATAATATATGTTGAATTGAAGATTATCGCCAATGTCAACAAATTCAAAACTGCGCTTAAGTTCTGGTTTTTTGCTAAACAAGTGCTTCTACTAAGTGGAAGAATTTTGCCAACTTATTAGTAATTAATTAGAACCATTTTATGTAACTAAGTAAGACTTGACATGTCAGTATATTTTATTATTGTTTAAAAAAATACTTTGACAACCGAGTGCTATTATAGGCTACTATAGCCTTACCATGACTTTTTTAAGTGAAAAAATACGTTACTTTTTCAGTGAGAGTTACGGAAAATGTATGGAAAAACTGAACAGCGCTCCAAGCGGAAACGCTCACGTACTAAAATTTTCATCGGTACCATAAGTTATTAACGTGTTTACTCCGAGTTTTTAATACGTTCCTAACTTTACAGCTAATGCGCTCTCTTTCTGATTGTATGAAGTCAATAGAACCAGAACTATTTGACAGTCTCTAGTGAAAACTCAATACTTTACGTGAGTAATCATGACAGTCACTAACGTAAAAGTAAACCACCAATTCACTCTGATGTGTCATTACTGTCAAATTATATAACAATCCCAAAACATTTTCACGATTATATTTGCAATTTTAAATGCAATTATGACTAATATATATTAATGTATAATATTACGTGAAATTAAAGAACAGCTTAAATGTAGCAGTTAGTCAGTAGTTCGATAAAAAGATAAACCAGTGATGAAACCAGTGCTTGATACTTTTACAAAGGTAATGAGTTAGGTATATTTATTCATCATTTTGTACTGTTTAGCTACAGTTGAGATGATTATATTGGTTGCTTTCAGAAAAAGAAGATATTATTGAAAACAATATTTCCATGCCAGCCGTATGGTATTCAGCAAACCCAACGTAGAAGATTGTTCAAATTGATAATGAATGAGGCAGTTAAGAATCAACTGATTACCTTCAGCAGCAGGCAGTACCAATTCATGGGCATGTTAGTTCCTCAATGCACAATACTTGTATATACCTATAGTCATCATAACACCATATCTCGTGGGTATATATTAAAAGTGAACCAAAGGAAAAAACTTCAAAAAAATTATCCTATTACTGAAATAAAGTATCTCATTCTGTGACTTTGTTTATTTTGTAATATTCTTGAGTAACAGGCTAAGTATTTAATAAGTTGACGTGAAACGAAAACTAAAAACCTAAAATTCAGCGTTTACGTACATATCAAACATCAATTACAACGACATCGACATAGCGTAACGAAAAAGTCTAAGGTAAGGTATAGAACTTTTGAAGGCGATTAGGCCATTATGAGGTGTATATGAAGATTATAATTTGATACAAAAGTGAGTAGAAAAAGCATTTTGAAACAAGCAAAAATTGTATCTAATTTTTTGGCAGGGCACGTAGCCAAATGCACAAACGATTATGATAACATCGTTAATCGTAGCTTAGCTATCTCTATCACTTTTCCGTATTGACATGACAGAGCTAGACTGAATTTCGATCGGCGTTTAGCGCATAGATTTAAAGTCCATGGTTTAGCGTCAACGATTGACATTTTAGCTAAGTCCTTGTGTCAAAATTGACAAAGCTAATTTTTTTTTAATTTATTGGGAGCATTGGCAACTTGGCCATCAGCGCAAACATACAATATTTAATACAACATACAGCAGAAGAAACAATTACAGGAATAACAATTACTTTGTAAATCATAAAAGTAATATTGCACATATTGAAATGCTAAACTTATGACTATTTAGTAACTACACAATACACTGTTTTATGAATGCAAAGAAGTATTTTTGAACAATTACAAATTATTTACAAAGCGCCAATAGTGTGCATAATAAATTCATAAATTATAGGGTTTAAAACAGCCTTCAAGTTCATTTCCCGGTTCTTTGCTTGGCTGAAAATCCCGGGAATTCCCGGTACTTTCGGTACCGGTATTTCCCGGGAGCAAACCCTAATAGGGATAGGGATAGGAGTAGGGTTAGGGATAGGGATAGGGGTAATCGGACGGCAATCGGTAATTGTAAACGATAATGCGAGAAAGTAGGAGGTAGGGCATAGCGAATGATATTCCGCTTTGTGTGGTAGGGCACAGCACAGCGGATATCGTCTCGCTCGAATCTAGAGCAGAGCCCAACTGGGGTAGTACCTCCGCCTTACAGAAGACCACAGCCAAATAGCACTGGACCCTACTCATAGTGTTGTGTTCCTGTCGGTGAGTAAGGCTGCCAGAGCTCAACGGGGGTGCGGTGTGCTGATGACGGGAGGACTTACGGAACTAACTTGTTCCGTTTATTGTCCTTTGAGTCGTCGGCAACCCGAACCCTCCTTAGAACTTGTACACTCCTTTTTGCTGTGTACTTAACACAGCAAAAGGGAATGTACAAGTTTCTAATGGGGTGGCAACGCGCATGTGACACTGTTTGAGTTGCAGGCGTCCATAGGTTACGGTGACCGCTTTACATCAGGCGGGCCGTATACTTGTTTGCCACCGACGTAGTAAAAAAAAAAAAAGTACTTTTTACCCACCGACAATAGTGCCGAGATACGGAGCTATGTGAGTTCTGTTGTACAATATGTAGTTTCCTCAGTGTATATAGAATACATACCTACTCGTACCTACTACCTACGCTGTGGTCGCTGTGTAACATTTGTACAACCACTGCAAGCATTTCTTTTTTAAAAACAATAGTAATATGAGTAATCGAAAAAAACGCAGACAAACGTCTGCATAGAAACCTACGGACCCAAATGAAAATTTTATTATTTGTATATGTTTGAATAAGAATTCTTTTAGTACGCGAGCGAAACCGCGGGCAAAAGCTAATTCTATATAAGATGCTATTGTACCCTTTTTCTGTAAAAAATATTTCTATTTCTTTACTACTCGAGAACATCACAAATAAATAAACAAAGTCAATTAAATCAAATACTTTATTTTAGTAACAGGATTATTTTTTGGAGTTGAGGTTTTGTCGTTTATTGGAGCACTTCTATACATATACCTGTGATTATCATGGCCAATAATACCATTAAGTGCATCGCGGAACAAAAACACCTATAAATTGGTACTGCTCCCCTCTGCTGCCCTAAGGTTTTGAGTAGCGTAACTGCCACAGTGCCACAGTATTAATATCAATTGAACCATCTTCCATGTTGACTGAATACCATACGGGTTTGTTCGGAAATATTGATTTCAATCATAGCTTCCGTCATCTTTCTGAAACCAAAAACTGCTTTGAGCAATATAATCATCTCAATTGTAAATAGTACAAAATGATGGCCAAAAATAACTCATTACCTTATTTGATTTGTTCACTGGTTTATCTTTTTATTCAATTTTAGCTAATCTTGAATTTCACGTAATATTATAAATTAATGCAATATGTTAGTCATAATTTTATTTAAAACTGCAAATATAATCGTGAAAATTCCGTGTGATTTTTGTATAACTTGACAGAAATGTCACGTCAGAATGACTTGGCCTATGGTTTGAGGCCTACTACCGAATACCGAAGTTATCGAAATGTGGACATGCGTCTCTTTTACTCTTATCAGTATAAAGTGAAAGAGGAAGAATCCCTCAGTGCGTATGTTTCGAAATTTGCAGTAGACCCTATATTGACAGATTTCGATAGGTAAATTACATTTACTTATGATTTTAGTTCCATCGCGTAAACACCAGAGGCGTAGCATTCGCCTATAGTTCTTTCTCCGTTTATTGATAAACTTAGAAAGGGATAGAAGCAGCTTCTTTGGCGTGAAGTTAGGCACAATATATTGTAAACAAACGTAAACTCACTTACTTTCTGAGTAAAGTAATACGGCTCTCACTTGGGCAGCCCATGGTAACGGTACTAGACTCGTATCGAATTTAGCACATCAAGTTATTGTTTTCTGTAGTATTTGACTTAAGAGGCCTTATTCCTAAAGACGAGCGTTTTTTGCAAAATAGAACCTTTTTCATTCAAAATTATAAAGAAACTATAAATGATTATTAAAAAAATGATAATGTTCCTAAAAGTACATATCTTAAGTTAGAAAGTCAATTGGTACTACTTTAAAATATGTCTTTTTATACTTCCGAAAAATCAGTTTTTTCGGAAGACGTTTTCAAATTTCGTAGTGGAATAGCTCGTTTAGAATCGTGATTGTGCTGTTAAAAATGTTATTTGGGGTAATAAATGATCACAATCCTATTTGTTATATCCTGTACGAGTTAGCTAATACTTTGACATTTTAAGATTTACTTGAAATGGTGGATAAATAACCTTCCGTATCCTCCCCATTTTTTCGATAAAAAGAGGTTTACATTATGTATTTTTCCTGCGATTCCTGCATTTTTTGTAACTCTTAAATAATATTATCCTAAACTAGAACTTCTTATTGACCTATAAAAAAAAATCATACATATAAGACATACCTTTCTGTCGATAGATATGTTTTTAAAACACCTAAAATTCGAATAAAAGACACTGTGCTAACGCGAGCCCGCTCAGTCTGCGCCGAGCGCTCGAAGACAACGGACCTGCGTTTGATCGTCCGGCGCACCTAGCTTTCGTAAGCAGCGCGATAGTTCCGAGAAGTGCCGTAAACTGCGACTAAACAAATCTTGATCCTTTTTACACCTTATGCAATTTTAGCATTCGACATGCTTTTCATATGATTTTGGATTTTAAGTTATACGTGAAGTTTGTTGAGAGTTTGAATTATTATTATATTTTGGGACCAGGATGAGGTTCTGGTTCTCATGATGATGGAGTCAGGCAGGAGATGTTCAACAGAACTGCTATTCTACTTATCATAACTCCACCATGTTTGGGCTCATTAGATTTGGGCTGATGAGCACCATCGATCTAGATGAGGTCCAAGGTCTCATGATGGAGTCAGGAGGTGGTCAACAGAACTGCTATTCTCCTCATCATAACCCCATCATGTTTGGGCTCATTAGATTTGGGCTGACGAGCACCATCGAACTAGATGAGGTCCAAGGTCTCATGACGGGGTCAGGAGGTGGCCAACAGAACTGCTATTCTCCTCATCATAACCCCATCATGTTCGGGCTCATTAGATTTGGGCTGACGAGCACCATCGAACTAGACTCATCTAGTTCGATGGTGCTCATCAGGTGGTGGACCTCAGTCCAAGGTATGTTGTGTGGGTATTCATACCAAGATATACATTTATGTACTGGCGGGTAGAATGATAATAAATCAGTTGCTATGAATACCTCTTTCATTCACTACATGGTGACAGCGGTGCCGTATTTAATTAAATATTAAAGATATTTCGGGCAAGTAGGCGAGTTTCGTGCAGTTTAGGAGTGTGTACTAGTGATAAATAGTGTTTGTGTACAATATGGAGCATGCGCGGCCTCCGCCCGAGTTGTGCCTGGAGGGTGGGCCGGCCGCGCGCGCCGAGGCATGGCGCCGGTGGTACACGCAGTTCAAAGTATTCCTGAAGGCTTCGGGTGTCTACAAGGAGGCTAGTGATGTGCAAGCCAGTTTGCTGGTAAACCTAATAGGCTCGGACGGCTATAATGTGTACTTGACCTTCAAATTCACAAAGGATGAGAACCGCGATGACTTGCAAACCTTAGTAGACAAGTTTAATGGTCACTTTGGAACCAAACAGAATGAAACTATGGCACGATTCAAGTTTTTCTCTAGAAACCAGGAAAGCGGTGAATCTATAGACGAGTACGTAACGGCGTTGAAAATACTTGCCCAGCAGTGCGAATTCAAAGACCTCGAGGAGAGCCTAATGCGTGATCGCATCGTATGCGGTGTGGCCAGTGGCAAAGTACGCGACCGCTTGCTTAGAGCAGAGGAGCTAACTTTGGAAAAGGCGGTAAAGATCGCTCAAGCGAATGAGATGTCACACGAAGAGAAACGTCAAATTGAAGGGTCCAGCAAGGACGTCGTAGCATCATCATCGTCGGCGGTGGATGTGGTATATGGAACCTCAGGACAGTTTTCTGGGGTGGCCGCGGTAGGCGTCCGCAGCCGCAGCGCTGGCGCGGGCGCGGCGGTCGGCGCGGCGGCGGCGGCGGCGCGGCGGCCCGCGGGGGCTACGGCGGCACGGGCGCGGCTGCGGTGGATCGCTCCTGCGCCGCCTGCGCGAGTACCTACTGCGACGGAGGTGTGCGATGTCCGGCAAGAGGTGCAAAGTGTTTATTGTGTAGTGACGTAGGTCATTTTAAGGTAAAGTGCCCATTTAAAGGACAGAATAAAGTGTATCAAATCGAGGAGGAAGATAGTTACGGTGACGACGAACTGTATTTCATCGACGGAGTCGATATGGTTTCTGACTATCATAAGGACCGCAAAAAATGGTATGAGACTTTATTTCTTAGCGATAATCGTAGGGCTGAGACTTTTAAGCTAGATACCGGCTCGGATTTCAACGTTCTTTCAATTAAAAATTTAAAAAAATTGGGTCTAGATAGTGCTATTATAAAACCCGATGATGTTAAGGCCGAATCATATTGCGGAAATTATGTACCTATGCTTGGTTCTTGTATTATTAATTGGTTATATAAAGGACGTTTATATCCGTTGCGGTTTGTTATTGCTCAGGGTGATAGGAGAAGCGTTCTAGGCAAATATGCTTGTGAGGACTTAGGCCTAGTTAAACGCATATATTCACTTACCTTAGACGATTATGAGGATCTTTTTCATGGCCTGGGAAAGTTGCCGGGTCAGTATAACATCAGTATTGATGAAGGGGCGCAGCCGACAGTCTGTCCGGTTCGCAAGATACCTATGGGTGTGCGTGACAAACTACAGAGTGAGTTAGATCGTATGGTTAAAATGGGGGTCATTAGAAAAGTGTCCCATCCCACACCGTGGGTCAATGCGATCGTGGTGGCTGCGAAAAAAGACGGCAGTATCCGCGTGTGCCTCGACCCGCGGCCGCTTAACCGCGTTGTACGCCGCGCTCGCTACCCCCTCCCCGCGATCGGCGAAATTGCTACGAAGTTGCAGGGGGCGCGATATTTTAGCAAGCTTGATGCTCGTTCAGGTTTTTGGATGGTACAAATAGATGACGCCAGTGCCGACCTATGTACTTTTGGAACGCCATTCGGTAGGTACCAGTTCTTACGTTTACCATATGGTATAAACTGTGCGTCTGAGGTATTCCATTCTAGGGTACGTCAAATTTTGGAGGATTTGGAGGGCGTCGAGTCATTCGTCGACGATATTATATGCTGGGGGCGTACCTTGGAGGAACATGATGCCAGATTAAAGTCGTTACTGGAAAGATCGCGCGAGGTAGGTATTAAATTTAATAAACAAAAGTGTGAATTTAGGGTGCAGCAAATTACTTATCTAGGTCACACGTTTAGTCATGAGGGTATGCGCGTGGACTCTGAGAAAGTTAAGGCTATCGAGAAGATGCCTTCTCCGCATGATCGAGCATCTCTGGAAAGGTTTTTAGGTATGGTGAATTATTTATCCAAATTTATACCTAACTACTCAGAGGTAGCGTCACCTTTGCGAGCTTTATTGAAAAAGGACACGGAATGGTGCTGGGAGCCGGAGCATGAGGCGGCCGCGGGGCGGCTGCGGGCGCTGGTGAGCGGCGCGCCCGTGCTGGCCCTGTACGCGCCGCGCGCTCCCGTGCTCGTCTCGGTGGACGCTAGTCAGCACGCGCTGGGCGCGGTGATACTGCAAGCGGGCCGGCCCATCGAATATGCGTCTGCCACACTGACAGATGCGCAGACTAGGTATGCACAAATTGAAAAGGAGCTTCTGGCCATAGTCTTCGGACTAGAGCGTTTCCACCAATACGTACGTACGTCTCATGGTGACGTCACGATCGAGACAGATCACAAACCTCTGGAGGCATTGTTTTCTAAACCTTTAGATTCTGTGCCAGCGCGATTGCAGAGGATGATGCTTCGCATCCAAGGTTATGATTTCAAGGTCGTGTATAAGCCAGGTAAATATATGTTTGTGGCAGACACGTTATCTCGAGCACCCCTTCCAGACAACATTAGTGACAAGGTATCCGAGGAAATAAACGACCAATCATGTTTCTTGTTGGAAAATGTTAGATTCAGTGACAGTAAGTTGCGTACAATCAGAGAGGAGACGGCAGCGGATGAAGAATGTCTGTTAATAATTAATTATATACATTCAGGTTGGCCGCGCTGTAAGTATGAAGTCAATGAAAAAGTTCGAGGACATTGGTCCTTTCGAGATAGTTTAGAATATGTAGATGGTATAATTTTCAAGGACAATATTAGTAGCCGAATATATACGCCGCTGGCTCTGTCGCGCCAATACGCAAGCGCGATAGAGATAGATATCTAAAACTCATTCGGCTAACAGAACGGAAATGATAAATCGCGTTCACGACGGACACATGGGCATCGATCGCTGTAAGCGGCATGCGCGTGACGTCATGTACTGGCCGGGAATGAGTAGCGATGTGGAGCGCCGCGTCCGCCGCTGTGGGGCATGCGCCGCGCGCGCGCCGAGGCCTCAGCGCGAACCCATGTTGCCGCATGATATACCTGATTTACCGTGGATAAAAGTAGGATCCGACATTTTCCAATATGGCTCAAAATATTTTCTGATACTAGTCGATTATTTTTCTAATTTTATCGAAGTGAGTCAAATCAAAAATATAGGAAGTAGGGCGGTCGTAGAAGCCATGAAAGAGCAGTTTGCTAGACACGGTATTCCTTGGGTATTAGTGACGGATAACGGACCCGCATATGCTTCGAAAGAGTTCGCGAGTTTCAAAAAAGAATGGGAGTTTGACCATATAACGACCTCTCCCTACTATTCACAGTCGAACGGTCGAAGTGAGAAAAGCGTACGTACGGTTAAGGACATTCTTATAAAATCTATAAATTCAGGCACCGACTTTTATTTAGGACTTTTAAATTTCCGAGCTACACCCCGCGACAACTTAAGTTCGCCATCTCAATTACTAATGGGACGCACACTCAACACGAGGTTACCGTCCCACGTGAGTAAACTTCGACCGAGCCGAGATAACAGTCGTGACTATGAGAGTATAGTACGTAAACAACAATCTAGCAAGCAGCACTACGACCAACGATCACGAGCACTGCCGGAGCTCCAGCCGGGCGACCCAGTGCTGGTGGTGGACGGGCAGCGCAGGAGGCAAGCCCGTGTCGAGTCGCGAGCTGATCAGCCTCGTTCCTATTTTGTGACTGATCGCTCCGATAAGCGAATCAGGAGGAACAGGCGTCATTTAATAAAACTTGAGCGATGTTCGCCGGTGAATGATGGCAACGTTGCTGATAAGCTGCCGAGCGATGACGAAGCCCTGTCGAGTGCCGACAGTGACAGGTCGTCTCCCGCTGGAGCTGGCAGTGCTGGTATAGCTCATGATCCCGAGCCAGTTCCGCTACCACATACGGAAAAACCACGCGAACCGAGACAGGCAGCTATTAAGGCTCGCATTAATATAAAAAAATGGATGTAATAAAATACCTGTGTTTATCTTGGGCCAAAGAAAAAGTTTCCCAGATGTTTCTATCAATCACTGATATGTATAGGTAATCAAAATAAAATAACTGTAAAAAAAGGGGGAATATGCATATTATAAATTATATAATAATAAAGTTACGTGTCATGAAGTCATGTATTAATTTAGATACTATTTAAGTTAACTATAAGTACTTAAAATGTGGTCAGCTGCAGTTGATAAATTCTATGCATGTAAAAAAAAAAAAAAAACAGATGATAAAATGTGCTTAAAAATACCATAATATTTAATAAGGTCATTCTTATATGTTACGTTAATGTAATACAGCACCACAATTGTATTATTAATATATACCTAATTCGTAACATCAAAGCTGATTGGTGTAATATCATCATAACAATTATTCATTCTAAAAACTGTAACTATATTACCTGTGTGGCAATTAAAATAATATTATGTAATATTCTAATATTAATGAGTTAACTTTATACATATGTAAAGTTTACTTCTATTTTGAATACTCATAGGCAATATTATATCTTATCTTAATGCATGTACTTAAGGCTTATTTTTATAAGAGGAAAGATGTTGTGTGGGTATTCATACCAAGATATACATTTATGTACTGGCGGGTAGAATGATAATAAATGAGTTGCTATGAATACCTCTTTCATTCACTACATCCTCATCATAACCCCATCATGTTCGGGCTCATTAGATTTGGGCTGACGAGCACCATCGAACTAGACGAGGTCCAAGTTTTTTTTTTTTTTTTTTTTTTTTTTATTCATGCTTTCACATAAGTATACATAAAAATGGGTACACGTTACATGACACCCTGTTAGGGCATAGCAGATTATCTTATAATCTAGAACTTATATACTAATCTATCCTAATGAAAATACAACAACAACAAAAACAACAACAACACAATAAAACAATATATACAAAACTTAACCACAATAAATAATTCTACATAATATATTATATTGCCTAAATATTAATGGCGCTAACAAAGTAATGCATGTTTTCATAGTTAAGTATATTAAATAGTTTTAATTTTAAATTTCTTTGTCTTGCAAAAACTCTTGTAGATTATAGTAACATTTCCCTATTAATAGATTTTTTAGTTTGTTTAAGAAGGTATTTATATTTTTTTCTTCTTTTAATTTATTACTTAATTTGTTGTATATCTTGATAGACGTGGAGTGTGGACTGTCACTATGCAATTTCATTGTAGACCCTGATACAGGAACTAGGTTATTTTTGAACCTAGATTCATAACGGCGGGTCTGATCTATAATTGACGTGTACAGCTGTGGGTTTTTTCTTACAAATTTACATACCTCGTAAATGTATACAGAAACTAAGGTTAACATATTAAATTTTTTAAAATAAGGACTACAGCTCTCTGGGATTTTTATGTTTGCTAGTATCCGCACACACTTTTTCTGCAGAATAAAAAGATCCTTGACGTCTGTACTGTTACCCCATAGTATGATGCCGTATGTAAGCCAAGAATAGGCATAGGAGTAATAAGCTGTAATCGCAGAGTTGAAGTCAGTTGATCTTTTTATTTCTTTTAATGCGTACACGAAAGATGATAGTTTTGATTTAATTTTGGCTACATGTTCCTTCCAATTAATATTTGAGTCAATAACGAAACCCAGTAAGTTTGCGGAGTCCACGAAATCCAATTTTGTTCCATTTATGTCAAAATGTTGTGATAAGGGGGTTTTCTGATAAGGCCTAAATTGTATGATTTTAGTCTTATAAATATTTAGTTTTAAATTATGGTCTTCCATCCATTCTGTTACATTATTTAAAATATAATTTACGTCTTGGTTTATGTTTGCGTCATCACTACATGAGGTTAGGATCGAGATGTCATCGGCAAAAAGTACACAAGACTGTGAAACTGCTTTAGGAATATCATTAATATAAATTAGAAAGAGCAAACATCCAATTACACTCCCCTGAGGGATAGAATGCCTGACGGGTAGCTGATCAGATATTACGCTTGTTATTTCACCCGTTGTATGGTCCATACATTCTATCGCGACGCACTGTTCTCGGTTTTTGAGGTAAGACGTAAAGCAGTCGTGAGCAATTCCCCTTATTCCTATCTCATATATTTTATTTAATAGTATGCCATATTGGACCATATCATATGCCTTAGACATATCTAGTAATATGCCGATTGCGTACCTTTTGTCATTAAGTATATCTAAAACATTTAATATATATTTGTATGCGGCCAGAGTAGTAGAACGGTCTTTCCGGAACCCGTTTTGAGCGTCATCAAAAATATTGTACTTTTCACAAAAAGAGTATACGCGGTTGTACATGGCAGTCTCGAATATTTTAGAGGATGTGGGTAGAAGGGCCACGGGTCGATAGTTGCTAGGATCGTTTTTTTTGCCCTTCTTATGTATGGGCTTAATAATGGATTTTTTTAACATATCGGGAAATAAGTTCTCATGATGGAGTCAGGAGGTGGTCAACAGAACTGCTATTCTCCTCATCATAAACCCATCATGTTTGGGCTCATTATAAATATGTGGAAGGTCGTTAATAATAATAAATGTTTTATTAGGGTACCCCTACATGTAAAGAGGGGACAGATATTTTTTTTTTATCTACTACTTTTTTTTTTATCTGTATTCATATACATTCAATAATTTTTTTTAATCGGTCCAGTAACAACGGAGATATCGAGGAACAAAGATAAAAAAATTAAAAAAATAAATAAACATACAGACGAATTGAGAACCTCGCCTCAAATCTCTCAGATTTGAGGCGACGGTTAAAAAGTGACACATCATGAGCAGTTCCAATGCACCAAATGTCACTGTTCTGGACGTAAGTGCATGCTGTTCTTATAAAAATATGAAAGTCACTATAACTGTGATAATTTCCGAAAATATTAATATTATCAAAAAACGATCTTAGTAAACCCTTAGACTTATATTGACCGGGATATAGACCGTGATTACCTTTTTGATTTTTGTCGAGCTCCCGATATTTCGACGCAGTTGCATGCATCATGATCACGGAAAACTGACGAAGGCGGGTGGATGTTAAAGTTGTATAGACAGCGCGCGATCTACCCTCCTTCGCGCCCGTTTGCTGCGTTCACTTTCAGCGTTACCACTGGTCGCGTTCACACTCGATGGTCTGTCCAAACACACTACACTCACAGTGTCACTACGTTTGTTCAATTCTGACTTCACCGGCCAAAGAAGCCATTCAGAGAAGCCATTTAGATTCACAAATATAAAAATTTCAATCGTGAGGATGGCTTCAAACTATCTAATGTATGGAATCCAGTGATTTGTTTGTGTAAAAAACCGGTGAAGTCAGAATTGAACAAACATAGTGACACTGTGAGTGTAGTGTGTTTGGACAGACCATCGAGTGTGAACGCGACCAGTGGTAACGCTGAAAGTGAACGCAGCCGACGCGCGCGAAGGAGGGTAGATCGCGCGCTGTCTATACAACTTTAACATCCACCCGCCTTCGTCAGTTTTCCGTGATCATGATGCATGCAACTGCGTCGAAATATCGGGAGCTCGACAAAAATCAAAAAGGTAATCACGGTCTATATCCCGGTCAATATAAGTCTAATGAAAATAACCGTGAATCATTCAAAACTCTTAGTAAACCCTTATTCATTTTGAAATACTTTTCCAAAAATATATCACACGTTGGGGTTGGAATTTAAAAAAAAATCAGCCCCCACTTTACATGTAGGGGAGGGGTACCCTAATAAAACATTTTTTTCCATTTTTTATTTTTGCACTTTGTTGACGTGATTAATATACATATTGTTACTAAATTTCAGCTTTCTAGTGCTTACGGCTACTGAGATTATCCGCGGACGGACGGACGGACGGACGGATGGACAGACAGACATGGCGAAACTATAAGAGTTCCTAGTTGACTACGGAACCCTAAAAAACAGAAATCACTATTAAACTATTCTCTAATTTCAAGTTCCTAACTAAAATTTTCCTAATAAAAAAAAACAAATTGATCCCGCTACAAACTTTCACCCCCTTCTTCCCTCTACTAGGGGTGTAAATTTTCATAATCGATTCTTATCTCTTCGAAATTTTGTTAATGCAATCTATACAAATTTCGACTTTCTAGCTTTCGTAGTTTCGGCTCAGCGGTGTTGGTTGTTGAATCAATCAATTAGGAAACCTGAATTTATATATGTACATGTAGACTAATACTATACTTTTACTACATTAATATACCTTATTTACTACTACCATACCATGAATATGAAATTAAATAAAGAGTCCCCATATAAAATTGAAAATTATGTTATTAGCAATTTAATTCAAAACTATCAAGATTATTCGTGTCTGCGTTGAAACGCGAGTTGAGTTGCCGGTGCTCGCGTACCGAGCGCCAACGCCATCTATCGATGGCCGTTTCGTGAAATTGATGAGCGCTCTAAGGAATAAGGGGTCTTAAGAAATCAATATTTACAGCTTGCGGGCATTAAAAGTGCGTGATGACTGCGTATTTTTAATTAAATATGTGTGTATGTTTTTTTTAAATTATGGACTCCGAAAACGGTGTTGGCCGATGGAGTGACGTCACATAATTCAGATCAACTATGGAAATTAAAGGTAGTAATCTGATATCCATAGAAGCAACCTCTATTGTATTAAAATTCATAGTGGTTGACGGGTGTGACAATGTGATATTTTTTTTTTCTAAATATACTGACGTCATGTCATAGATATTCTATAGATTAATATGGCTGATGTTGTTTTTGCCTGATCACGTAAAAGTAAACTTTAAATAATTTTTTTGCGGGTTTTTAAGTCGTAATAAAATATGGTACTATTTTTTTTGGTTTAATTAGACAGTAATTAATAATATAAGACATACTTTGAAAAAGGGTCAAGTAGCCTATTGTTTTATTTTATAGAGTCGTTTGTTATAGACAACTGTTGCGACGCAAAACGCCGCAGAAATGTAGTTTGGCTTTGTCGCGCCCATACGCAGAGCGATAGAGCTATATAGATAGCTACGAAATAGCACATTACGATACAAGTGCGTAAAAAAAGGAAGTTCGAAACGAGTGGCGATAAATTAAAACACGACCGATGGGAGTGTTTTAAATCGACACGAGTTACGAATTTCCTTTTCGCACGTGAATCGTACGACGTTTTTCAGTACAGATGAGCCTCCGAAGTTTCGACCTGGCATATAATGATAATGAACCACTTCTCGAACTAGTGCGCAAAAAAACGACCATCTGTACTGAAAAAGACATTATCGCGAGCGTCTCGTGAGCGTTTGGGTATTCGTTTACGCACACTGAGCTTATTGATATTGAGGGATTCAATTGTACTTGCAATACATTTTTTTTTACCATGCAAAATTTACTATTTTTAAATCGAAGAAAATCTAATTAGGTACGGTATAACTAGTCCTATTTCTTAAATGTCACTGCAGTGAAATATGTGTGACTGATAGAGTTATAATTGCAGGTCCCTTGTCTCTCTCCAATCTCCGGAGGTTCCTTTAGTTCAATGGTTTCACACAACATAATAATATAATATTATAATTATTTATTCCGTATAATATATAGTTGCTTCTAAGCAACTATATAATGGTCTACCATTAGTACTACAGGGATCTGGCGCTTGTGTCAGCTTTTTGAATTTTCAGAACAGGGGCCGATTTTTGAATCTCACGGCGTTCGAATTCAGAAAATTGTCACTGAAAATAGTAGGCAATTCACCGTTTCCAACCGGTATTTTAGTGACAGTGAGACTCAAAAATCGGCCCCCAGAGAGAGATTGATAAATTATTAATTCATTACTTGAATATCATTATTGTAATATAACGGTATGTATTTCTAACACCTGAAGTTCCATTACTTATAATTTAAATGAATTATTTACAATTGGGTACACTAAACATTTACCTACTCTACCCACATCAAACATCATCCAAATTTATACAATATTGAATTACACAGAAATCTACCCAAAATAATACCAATATTCATGATCCTTTAACTATCTAGAACGTCTAAATAACAACATTAAAGGCCAAGGACTTCGTTCCCACGCTTCATAGAAGGTCATTTCTCTGAGCGTTTAGACCGCTTGGACTTCGGTGGTAATGTCCCGCAAACATGCTATGAATTAATCTTGTCAATTTAAACGGAAGTCGTGTATTTCTACCAAAAGGAAGAACACTTATCTTACTCTTACGGGATTCGGGTAACAATGCTGCCTCCAAAGTCAAAGCGCTCAAAAATCGCTCGGAGAAATACCCTGAAACTGTAGGCCCTGAATAATTCATAGACACATTCAGAGCCGTAAGAGTTGAAAATGAAGGCTTCGCTGACTAACTAATTAAGTTCTGGGAAGCGAAGAAGTACGTCGTAAAAAGTTCCGCAGTACTTCGGATGAGATTTGTAATTATTCAAATGTTCGTTAAACGAAGACGTGATTTGATATTCATTGAAGCGTCAAGATTAAAGGCATACAATGGTTTTTGCGATTGTTCTCAAATATAAATCTATATTCGTTCATAATATTGGGTTGGTAAGAAAGTAATGAGCGAATCATAACCAATATTGTAATTTTTATTTAATTTATTATTTTAATCATTTATCAAAAATATAACGGCCTTCGTTATCTACTACTTGTCTCCATCGTTCTGGTAAAGAATGAATAGCATCGGCGAAGAAGTTCTTAGGTTTAGATTCAAAAAACTCAGCTATGTACTGTCGTAGATGGGCTTGATCATCGAACTTTTTTTCATTCAAGGCATTGCTTAGCGATCTGAACAATGCGTAATCCGTAGGTGCCAAGTCTGGAGAGTACGGTGGATGAGGTATCACTTTCCAACCTAGCTCCAATAGCTTTAGCCGAGTCACTTTTGCAATGTGTGGGCGAGCATTGTCGTGTAAGAAAAAACTTTAGCATGCTGTGGACGATTCTGACAGATTTTTTGGTTTAAATTTTCAAGCTGATTACAGTATACTGATGCGGTAACAGTCATTCCACTTGGTAGGAGTTCCCAGTGAATAATACCATGAATATCCCACCAAACGGACAGCATAACTTTTTTCGGGTGAGGCTCTGTTTTTGGTGCCTCTATTCCTTTTTCGTTTGGAGCTAGCCACTGACGTTTGCGTGTGTGATTTATATATAAGACCCATTTTTCATCTCCAGTGATAAGATGGTCCAACCAGTTGGATGTGCGGCGAAAAGACAGAAGTTGTATGCAGATATCGGCACGGCGGTTTAGTTGATCTCTATCAAGTTCGTGCGGTATCCAAACACTGTATTTGTAGTTTTTTCCCAACTCGTGTAAATGTGTTTCTATGGTGACATGAGAGCAGCCTAACTCGGTAGCAAGAGTATGACTCGTTAGCCTCGGATCTCCTTCAATTAAGGTTTTTAATTTGGCTACATCAATCTTCACCGGTCGACCAGACTTAGGTTGATCTGATAATGAAAAGTCGCCACTACGAAACCGCTGGAACCATCGTTTCGCCGTGGCCTCAGACACAACTTCAGGAGCAACACGCTGACATATATTACGCACTGCTTCGGCGGCTGAATGGCCAGACTGAAATTCATATAGTAAGCAATGCCTTACATGCACTTTTAATTCGTCCATTTTCTTCCTTATATTAGCTCGGCGACAGCTAGTGAATGACTGATGAGAAACTGTGCAACTCGCCCTTTATATACTTTCGACCATAGAAGATTCTAGAACTCTCTCAAAAATTTTATGTGGAATTCAATCGATCGCTCATTACTTTCTTACCAACCCAATATGCGCATTGTAAAATGCCTACTTGGAGAATTTCTCACTCATTTTATTTCATTTAACTTGTGACTTTGTTTAGACTAGTTAGGAACGTAACGTACTCGTAAACATATCAACAGTCCCCAGCCGCAACTGTACCTCTTAAGACGAGGGGGATTTGATTGTCCTACGACTGCGTCCATTTTTCGTCAGTTCTGTAAGTTTTCGTCAGTTATTTTCATTTATTCTGGGGTATATGTACATAATGTACATGAAGATCATAAAATAGTTCAATATATATATGAATATTAAATGCCTCTAGCATATTTATTTACCTAACAATTAGCTTCCTAGTATTTAAAAACGAAGAAATTAAGGTTAAGTATCATTAAAAAGTTAGGTTCCCTGACTACAAGGGTTTTAAACTCGCTAACGTGGTTACTCAAAGGAAAGTTAATTAAGTGCAAGTGAGCACTAATTTAAAGTAGTTTTATGTTTTTTAAGAGAAAGTACGTAGGAATATTCTCGTTTTTAAAGTAATTACTGCATTGCGATAAAAAGTTATTGCTTAGTGTAACATTGTAAAACTTTGTTAGCAAAACGAGAGGGGCAAATCTCGACTGGTCAATTGTTTTCATGTTTTACAATGTTTTCATTATTAAAGAGAATCCACCGGTTATATATGGTATGCATGTTCAGTGGATACATGTACTCAACATCATAATGTAAAATTGAAAAAAATGGAGTAGTTACAATTGCCCCCCAGTCCAGCTTTGTACCTTACAAAAATTACATTAGAAGAAGAAAAATAAGAATAATTTATTGAAAAACCTTATTGCTAAATATTTTTATGCGTTTACTAACTGATGCGTTTGCGTTTAATAAAAAACTTAACTTATAATTAAACGAAATACAAACTACTTATACATAATTTATAGAATTAAAATTGGTGTTGTCTAATTTGACATTTATAATGAAAGATTATGGTCCTTACACCAATAAATAATATTTTAAATGTATACAGTATGTAAACCAAAGACAACCATTTACTGAAGCCTGTTAATATTTAAGTTACACAGAGCAACTTTTACTATGGGACCAACACCCAAAACGCGAAATAAAAATTTACTCTCCCATAGGAAATACTTACTATAAAATAAAACTACCTATGAAACTGTCAGAAGATATTTTCGTGATTTCGGGGTTGATCCCATAGTAAAAGTTTCTCAGTATCACCTGGACATTTACGGGTTACAGTAAATGGTTTTCGTTAGTTTACATACTGTATTATAACGGACAGTCAAACATAGTTAGATCATAATTTCTAGTAGTCCACATAAATTGCGACTATTTTAGTACAGTCCCACGACAAGTATTCTAGTTAAATTTATTACCTCGTAACCATTTATACAAGTATTCTAATGGAGAGATACATTTCCGCGAGGAGCCCAATTTAGCCTGAAATGTCAACTGAAATTGCTGGGACGAACCAGTTTAGTTCGTGAATTGACCTCGCCTGATTTGGGACTGTCTTGGCACAGTTTTCTCTTTTCCCAAGTGGAGAACCCGCGCAAAATCGGCTTTTGATACAAGGGTAGTTTACATTTTCACGCCTTAATATCGATGTAATCATCATACGACCGGTCTGGCGCAGTCGGTAGTGACCCTGCCTGCTACGCCGCGGTCCCGGGTTCGAATCCCGGTAAGGGCATTTATTTGTGTGATGAGCACAGATATTTGTTCCTGAGTCATGGATGTTTTCTATGTATATAATTATGTAATTATCTATTTAAGTATTTATATCGTCGCTTAGCACCCATAGTACAAGCTTTGCTTAGTTTGGGGCTAAGTTGATCTGTGTAAGGTGTCCCCAATATTTATATATTTATTTTATTTATTATTTATTTATTTATTTATTTATTTATTTATTATACAGGAATAAGTAAGGGAAGAGTTGTAACTCTATACGTCAGTAAATGCGAGTTATTTTGTATAGGCATATTATAGTGATAAATAGCGTGAATTATCAGTACCACTACTCGATACTAGTGTGTCAACAGTGTCTCGTGCCTCTCGTGCCCTTGCCAAGCAGGGTTTTCGGATGCATGCATAGACCAACCCTGGTACATACATAGGCAACCACAGCAATGTCCCTAAGATGGATGAAAAAAAATATGATAAAATCTTACGAGTATTTAAAAAGGTTTTTGTGAGCCACATTTTTATTTATAACCTTTTTTATCATAAATGGGCTTACTCTTGGCCACAGACTAGCCAAAGGTCAAAGACGCGGCCTACAATGGGGTGATCTCGCCCAGAAGACGCCTGTTCACCCTTGATTTGAAGGTTGCCGGGTTATTTAATCTAAAAAGTCTGCCGTTCGCCTTTTATAGTTAAACTTCCAACCAATTACGTGTTTAAAAAGCCACATTTTGACTTACTACAATGCGGAATTACAAATTATTCACATCGACAGCACGGCTGTCGGGTGTCGGCCCATGCCAATCGCGGGATTATTGAACTTGCCGTGAAGCTTTTATTCCAAATACCTACCTAGAATCCGGTGGCAGCCATTTTTAGATTTTATTTGGCAGCTGTGCATGACTGGACTTTAATATCGAAATGCGATAGGCAGCTTGGAAAAAACTGTTGATTTTGTTTGTAGTTACTTTTTCGCGTAGGTTTTGATACTTTTTTTTCAATCACGAAGTGCCTTATGTCATAAATTTTGCCTTTGTTTCCTGATAGTTTTCTTTTAGGTAAACGTAAACATGTCATACATAAACTCACGCCTGTATTCCCAAAAAAATAGGTACTGTAGCACAAGAAACTGCTAAGAAAAGTTCCAGCCGTTCCAGACCACCTTTAGTAAATTATTATTAATTTTGATTGTAGTGCATTAAAGTGAAAATTACGTTACAATATTTTTTTTAATTTCGTGTTAAGTATACTTGACACTGCGAATTAATAAAGGATTAAGATCGTACATACTAGTAATTTATTAAAAAAAGGGTTATGAAATATTTAATTGGTGTTACAAAAAAAAGTTCTTACGAACTATCGGACCAATATTGGCATCAATAGTTGTATCTTTTTTGTACTCATACCAGTAGATCATTAAATTCATTAAAGTTATACTTTAAGTGTCAATGTGTCAACATAATAAAGATTTTTTTAATCGAATCCTAAGTAAATGTGGAATTACAAACTCGTTTAGCTAACCTACGCTACTACGAAACGAAATGAAATTACCGATCACTAATAGGAAACTAGAGCGAAATCTAATCTAGATAAATTACATTTAAAGTGTAAGCCACCCGGATTTAATAATTATAGCCCAGAAAGTCCTCCGGGAAATCACTACGTTCCTACATCGGACGTGGACCCGAGAACCAACTGGAACCATCGGGAACAGAAATGATGACACTAGTGGATATTGACTAGAGATGCAACGGATACCCGGTTACTACCGGACAATTTTGTAGTATTCGGCCGAATACAGCGATATTTGCGTTGTATTCAGCCGGATACTGGATGTTGTTTCAGTGTTTTATATCAGGGGGCCGATTTTTGAGTCTCACTGTCACTAAAATACCGGTTGAAAACGGTGAATTGCCTATTATTTTCAGTGACAATTTACTGAATTCGAACGAAGTGAGACTCAAAAATCGGCCCCCAGGAGAAAATTTGGTTAACATAAAATAAATCATGTCTATGTAAGAGCCAAGTAATAAGTAATCAATATTAAGGTTAGGTTAATCTCACAAATAATTATAAACATTATAAAATAGTGTGAATTTTTTTTTTCAATAAATAAATGCCCCTGCATGCCCACAAGTTGAGACACATTGTGAGCGTGCCATTAAAAAAACTACATATAGGTGAAAACTTTAGTTTGGTTATTCGACGGGAGGATACCGGATACCAGTAACCCCGTAGGCCGAATATCAGGTATTCAGTATCCTCTAAAACTGTCGCATCTCTAATTGACTGGCACTCCGACCGGTCCATGCACTGCTCCATTTGCTCACTGCTCGAAGTACTCGAGCTCTGTACGATGTTTTCCGAAAATCAAAATAAGAAAACAAGCTCCATAGCGTGTGGTAATCTCTCCATTGCGCAACGCCTTTTAAACGTAGCTCTGTGACTTGTTCACCTTCAAACTATATATAGGTACTTAGAAAACGAAAAAGTGAACAACTCTTAAATCTTGATGTCATTATCACAGTCAAGTCACGATGGTCTTTAGCGTCTTATACACTAGTGGCGCTAAAGTCATTTACCGCATTTAGCAAACATTTTTATAAACTCAATCAGCTTAAAAAATTGTGCGTGGAGTCCCTCCATGTGAAAAAAGTGAAACTTCGTAATGTGTTGTTTTTCAAAATTTGAGTTGGCAACACTGAGCGTTAAAACGTTTACCGCTGTCAGTTGGAAGTCGCATTAAATATAAATAAATAAAATAAATATTATAGGACATTCTTACACAGATTGACTGAGGCCCACGGTAAGCTCAAGAAGGCTTGACTGTGTTGTGGGTACTCAGACAACGATATATATAATATATAAAAACTTGTATATATGGAAAGCACCCATGACTCAGGAACAAATATCTGTGCTCATCACACAAATAAATGCCCTTACCGGGATACGAACCCGGGACCGCGGCGCAGCACGCAGGGTCACTACCGACTGCGCTAGACCGGTCGTCAAAAAAATTAGAAGTTTCACTTCAAATATCATAGAATCGCGATTTTTTTATCACGTCGAATGCGTGAGAATTTTGACCTGTAGAGGAGAACATCCGAACATAATTATAAATAGCAAACCGAGTTAAACGGTACCGTAGACCTACGGTCGTGGTCGTACGTACGTGACGACCGGTCTGGCGCAGTCGGTAGTGACCCTGCCTGCTACGCCGCGGTCCAGGGTTCGAATCCCGGTAAGGGCATTTATTTGTGTGATGGGCACAGATATTTGTTCCTGAGTCATGGATGTTTATGTATATAAGTATTTATATATTATATATATCGTTGTCTGAGTATGTCCTATAATTATTTATTTATTTACGTTGTTACTCCAATCCTCTAATCAATTAATAATATAATGTGACGGCATTTAGCTCTTAACTGAACCACACTGAACTGACCGTCCTAATAGGGACTTAGTTAAAGACAATAGTAGATTCAGTCCCTTTGTTGTGCAAATATGTACCTACTGGAATTTCATCAAAGGCCATTTAATTGAATAAAGACGGCATTGAACCTAGCTTATTATATTACGACTGTTACGCCATGATTACAATGGTTTACAATGGTATTGTAATATATTGTGGTATTGTATTATTGTTTTTAATGGTATTGTTATTTATATTTGTTATATATTGGTATTGTAATGGTATTGTCTTTTATTCTTTGTAATGTTTTTTTTATTATTTAATTTCATGACGCATTGGATTTATCTGTAATGTCATTGAAATATGTTTTCAAATAAATAAATAAATAAATATAATTACATTGTTTTAAGATTAATGTGGTTCCATGTGGTGACGGACTACGAATTTCACCGCCCCATTTCTTCCCGTGAATGTTATAGAAGTCGACTGGGAAATGGGGGATTTATGGTGTGGGCTAATAGCACTGCAACCTGTTAAACTGATAAAAAAAATGAAATTGAAAATGAAATATTTATTTTCAAGTAGGCATATTACAATGCGCATATGAACGTCAAATACCTAAAGCTACACCGGCTCTAACCTTACGCCTCAGCGTCGAGGAGATTTCGGTCCCCCCTCAGTTGGAGGAGGGTATCCACTATGGGATCGGCAAGAAACTCGGCGGGACACTTCTTTTCAAAACATTACATCTTATCGAAATGTTGGTTTCTTTTAAGTCTTTTAACCCTTTAATTAGAACAAGAGTGGCTTTAAAACTTGGGCAGTTTTGGAAATACGGGCGTGAGTTTATAAATCTAAATAATTTTCAAGAATCATTTTATTCGTTGGTGAAAACCGCATGAAAATGTGTTCAGTAGTTTTTGAGTTTATCGAGAACACAATCCAGACACGGCGGGCTACTTTGTTTTATAAGGTTTAAGCCTCCGCCACACATAAAGCGTTTTGATAGCGTAGCGTTAGCGGAGCGCAATGATAGCGGTGCGCCGCGCCGGCGGAACGCATGTAACTCCGTATAGACAGCTACAGTCTAAGAAAAAAACGTACTTCAGAACCATATAGGAAAAGGTACGGTGGCCTAGTTGGTGTTACACCTTTGGGGGGGCTCGGCTAAATGGCGCTATTGTTAATATTTGACATTTTAACACAGTCATATCAAGCTAAGAATATGGGCCAAATTGTCATACCTGCGGTTTAAAAGTTTAAGCTTGTGTCGTGAGATGAAAGTCTATGCACTGTGATTATATATTTTACTTTGACAGTAACTCTCTATAATACTTGATCCTCTTTGTTTGGTTTGAATCCCTATTTACACGTGTACCTACGCGTGGTTCAATGTACGAATACACATAGAACTTCATAGAAGGCAGCAATAATATCATTGTTTACAAATACATTAAGGCCAGTCCGTGTCGATGTAATTTGATCAACACTGTGATGGAAAAGGGGTGTTTTGGTTTGAATAAATTTCATTCCATGTAGGACTAATTGCTCTTTTTTGTGGTTATGAGGAAAGTTGCTTTTAAACTCAAATTAATTGAGGCCAAGGATGATATAAATAGAATTGACAGTCTTCACTGAGAGAAAATACAACCAGTTTTCATGTTCGTTCAACAAGTTTTTTGGTTAAAATAGCGCCTACGTGCTCTTTGGTTCAAACAACAAGCTACTTGTCATTGGAATCGGCAATATATTTGAATCAACAAGTGGATTTTATAAAAACAACCTGACACATATTGTTTTAAACATACATTTGGCTGATTCAAACGGATAAACCGCAACAAGTCGAACTTGTTAAATTCACAATGCAAATTTCTCTCAGTGTTCATACTATTTAAGCATCGTAACTTTGTTAGCGCCACCTATTCATAACTACACTGATGATACATAAATACGTACAATTAGTATAAATAATAAGGAGAGACCTTTACAGTAGGGTAAACTCGCCTCATTCGGTGAAACGCCTAATTCGGTGATACAAGCTTTGAAACACTATTCCGAAAGACGACTTTTGGTTGTTTCACCGAATTAGGCGTGTCACCGAATGAGGCGAGTTTACCCTACACACACTCACACTCGTGTAGACTGAATAAAAAATAATGTTTCATGTCGAACTGGCTGAAAGTTCTGAAATAAAACCATGGCCCATCAACTTACAAGTATATAAATATCTAAAATAAACGCTGATTCAAATTGCAAGCTGAATTTAAACTGAAAGAGTAATTGGTCCGACCAATTTTCCGGCGTGTAAATAAATAGTTTTAGCAACTCGTCCGTATAAATGTTTAATATAAATTTTAACGGTTTATTAGCAGTTTAGATGTCTTCCTTTGATGTTTAGTGAAACTATAAAACTTGAAATTTGTCTCGTTAATAATAAACAAGAGAGATCAACATAAATTCTAATAATAACTTTCAGCTACATTATAATTATAGTTTGACTCAATCAGGATGGATGAAGGTCGGGCAATCAAAAGGGCCTTACCTACTTGAGTCGATCAAATGAACACCGTCCTATTGGCCACCCAAAATATCGCTGGGCGGATAGAGTGGAGGTAGACCTCCGTGAGCTCAGCACGATCTACATCCCAGTCAATAAACGCTTTAAGGATAAAAGAGAAAAGTATTATCGACTGCGCATGATTTCATGTTATGCCTCTTTAGACGGAACTAAAACTAGTATTCGAGTTTTATTACAATGCGGTATTTATTATTTTTTTACTATAGGTAATGGACTTTCCAGACTTAATTATGACACCTGATGCCTCGGACACTGGCAATCAAAATATATGAAAAAGGCTTTCCTGCGCACACATTCTAACCTCGTGTAGGGGAACGCGTACCATACTTGTATGAGTGAGATATGACAGGTCGACTGTCCACGTTTTTGACAGGCGGTAACTGTAAGGTAATCGAGAGCGGGTGAGGGGCACTTTCAGCGGGGAGCGGAAGTCGCCATACTGTACGATGGTACTCTTTATTGACGACCGGTCTGGCGCAGTCGGTAGCGACCCTGTCTGCTACGCCGCGGTCCCGGGTTCGAATCCCGGTAAGGGTACTTATTTGTGTGATGAGCACAGATATTTGTTCCTGAGTCATGGATGTTTTCTATGTATATAAGTATTTATATATAATATATATCGTTGTCTGAGTACCCACAACACAAGCCTTCTTGAGCTTACCGTGGGCCTCAGTCAATCTGTGTAAGAATGTCCTATAATATTTAATATTTTTAACCGCCTTCCAAATCTCAAAGGAAGGGGTTATCAAGTCGTCTGTATGTTTTTTATTTTTTTATTTTTTATTTTTTTTAATGTTTGTTCCTCGATATCTCCGTCGTTACTAGACCGATTTTGAAAATTTTTTTTTGATTGAATGTATATGCATACAGATTGGTCCCATTATTCTCAGAACCTAGTTCTGATTATGGGATCCTGGAGAAATCGAGGGAACTCCTCAAATATGAAAGGCATACATATAGTGATTTTTGTGTTTTTAAAGGAACAGCATGCATTTACGTACGGAACAGTGACATTTGGTGCAGTGGAACTCCTGATGATGGTCAGAATGGAACTCCTCAAATCTGAACGGCACACTTATAGTGACTTTGGTATTTTTATAAGAACAGCATGCACTTACGTCCAGAACAGTGATATTTGGTGCAGTGGAATTGCTGATGATGGTCAGAACGGAACTCCTCAAATCTGAACGGCACACTTATAGTGACTTTGGTATTTTTATAAGAACAGCATGCACTTACGTCCAGAACAGTGACATTTGGTGCAGTGGAACTGCTGATGAAGAGTGAGCCGCCCCTGGTTAGAGTTCCGTTCTGATAATCATTCTCATCTGTAAGTACTTCAGAATCATCCAGATTTCAAAATTGGTTCAGAAATGACGGAGATATCGAATAACAAACATATACAGACGAATTGATAACATAATCCAACATTTGAAAGTATTTATCACCAGAACCCCAAAGGAAGGCGGTTTTTTTTTCTTAAAAATTATTATATTTATTTTATTATACTGTGCCCATGGCAACAGACTAACCGAAGCGAAGACGATATGGCCTACGATGGAACGAGCCTGCCCAGAAAGTGCCTGTTCACTATTGATTTGAAGGGTGCTGGGATATACGAGCTGAGAAATATAGACCCCGGCAAGGAATTCCACTCATTTAAAGGATCTTTTAGACGGGTCGTGAATCGTATGCGAGTTTCATTGCATTGCGGTGTTTGATTGCTGTGCTGTTGTATGTAACCTCAACAGTCCGCAATGTAACTAAAATCTCACACGAATGTGCCCACCGTTTAACTAGACCCTTAACTAACCTAACCACAAAATTAAAATTTTGAAAAAACCCCCGACCGCGACATAGTAGACCGATTTCATGAAACATGGCTAAGAACACTCCCGACTAACTCAGCTTTGCTGGAGCTACGATGCCACAGACAGACACACACACAGACAGACAGACAGACACGTCAAACTTATAACACCCCGTCGTTTTTGCGTAGGGGGTTAAAAACAAGTCACACAGAAGTTTGTCACCAAGCTCCTAATTGGCTAAAGTCCCGGAATCAATTAAGAACGCCTCGCTAAACATTAATTACTCGTAATGGTTTGTTTAATCTATACAAAACAGACACTGGAATAGCTTCATTTATCGAAAACAAACAATCATTTGTTTTCCAAGAATCGATTGGAATGAAAACAAGCGTGGTAATGACATTTTTAACCCCCGACGCAAAAACGACGGGGTGTTATACCTAAGTTTGACGTTTCTGTCTGTCTGTCTCTTTGTCTGTCTGTCTGTGTGTGT
This sequence comes from Leguminivora glycinivorella, assembly GCF_023078275.1. Classification (NCBI taxonomy): domain Eukaryota; kingdom Metazoa; phylum Arthropoda; class Insecta; order Lepidoptera; family Tortricidae; genus Leguminivora; species Leguminivora glycinivorella. The sequence continues at coordinate 16,169,018 of NC_062985.1, read as the reverse complement.
GTCTGTCTGTGGCATCGTAGCTCCCGAACGGATGAACCGATTCAGATTTAGTTTTTTTTGTCTGAAAGCTGAGTTTAGTCGGGAGTGTTCTTAGCCATGTTTCATGAAAATCGGTCTACTATGTCGCAGTCGGGGGTTTTTTCAAAATTTTAATTTTGTGGTTAGGTTATTTAATATACTGTTACAAAAGGGTAGCTTACTAAACTTGTGTCTCATTGTCATATTGCTGAATATCTCGAGAAGTATTTATCCATCAATACATTATACCATCAATTTGAACAATGTGTAAACTATCAAATTGGTAGAAAATTAACACATTAATTACATGTACAGTGAGCTGCAAAATTACATGGATAAATTATGAATGAGTTCATTAATAAAATCACCATGCACGTTTGCAGCTCACTGTACACACCTTGATGTTGTACACATTATACAATATATTGTATAATATCTGGGCGACCGAGCTTCGCTCGGTTCTATTTTAATATATCACGTCTTTAGATAAAAAAAAAACTCTTATAAATACAAAAACAAAAAAAAAGACAAAAAACAAAAACTTAATTTCTGGCCGGGATTCAAAAACCTGACACCTACGATCTATCTGCGTACATTAGACCGACCTCGTACGACTGAGCTAAGCGGAATCGATGCGCGCGCGGCGAAATTAAGGACCATATTTTACATTTACTAACGCGAAAGAAAAACTCATGAAAACTCGAAAATTCGCGTTTTCCGGGATCTAAGGCTACGCTAGATCGATTTTTCACCCCCGAAAACCCCCACATAACAAATTTCAGCGAAATCGTTAGAGCGGTTTCCGAGATCGTCGGTATATATAAATAAATAAATAAATATACAAGAATTGCTCGTTTAATAGTATAAGATAAATAATGTGTAGATCAAAGTGTGTACATGTAATTAATGTGTAGGTACCTACATTTTCTACCAATTTGATATTTTTCCAATAGGTACATTAATTTACTATGTACGAGTAATTATGTAGAACATCACGCATATTTTAGGTATAATTATGTACATCATAATGTGCAAGTACCTACTTGCAAACTACCTACAGCAATATAGGTAAATAGCTTTTTTTAATTGTGGGGCATTCTGAAATAAACGTTCCCGATTCTTTTCTGAATATTAATGGACTGATTTTAAGAGAACGTTTTCACGTAGCCATTTAAAACAATTAAGTAAATGGCACTTTTAGGAGCAACTGAAGGCAACAAATGGAGATTCGATACTACCTATAAATTATTCTTCTAGAATATTCTCAGGCTGTTGTGATTTTCATTTGTTTCGAAACTGTTAAAATTTTGATGAAGGTATTTTTCACTCTTGTGGGTAAAATGCGATTTTCTCATCCGTTTTCGAAGAATCAAGACAGCATTTACCAGTTGGCAAGATATTTGTTTGATTCGAGAGGCTTTTGTAATTCCAAATATATTATTGCGGTTAAAGTCCAATGTGCGTAGCCGAATGCACAAACGCTCACGAAACGCTCTCGATAATATCTCTTTCGTAGCTATCTATCTCTATCACTCTTGCATATTGGCGCGACAGCACCAGACTACATTTCTGCGGCGTTTCGAGTCGCAGAAATGACATGCGGCTACGGGGCTTGACCAGTCAACCGTCTGGCCACCCTTCCGAAACTCCCTGATGTGTGTCTTTGAAAGCCTTTGCTCCTTCGGCCACATAAAAGGAAACATTATATGCTGTTAATCCTTTATTGGATTAGTTACTGGTCCGGTAACCTATCGATAGTTGGGTGAGATGTTTTACAACGATAATTTTCCGTACGTAATTTTAAAACACTAAGGGCCAGTTGCATCAACCACAGTTAGCAGACACATCAACGTCACGCAGCAGAAGTCTTTGGAAATTCCCATACAAAAAAAGTGAACGCTAAACTCGGTAACCGACGATTTGATGCAACCGACCCTATTATTTTCAGCGATTTTTTTTTAAACTATGCGAAACAATTTCGTAACTTGATTACTGAACTTAAAAAAATATGCTTATACTAACGCATGTTTCTATTACGTTTTCTTTATTTCGAGTGCGTGGCTAACTTCTTTAAGTTTACCACGGTCGGTCGGCGGTACCCATTCCAAATTCTCTGGTAAAACCCTTTGACCAACAACAAAGGCGAACAGTACGTGCTTTCAATTTCGTTAATCCTTCGGTCGAATAAGCTCAGTCGAACAACGTAACCTAGTTTTTTTTTAATCTTTGTAATCGATTTAAATCAAGATTGTACTAAACAATATTTGGTATCTATGCTTAAGCGCTGCTAACCTAGCGGTAAAAGCGTGCGACTGTCAATCCGGAGATCGCAGGTTCAAACCAGCTCGTACTAATGAGTTGTTCGGAACTTGTGCGGAACATCATTTGATATTTCCCAGTCGCTTTTCGATGAAGGAAAACATCATCGTGAGTAAACCGGACTAATCCCAATAAGGCACCCTTCGGTTTGGCAGGTCAGGTGGGATGGGAGTCGCTTTCGTAAAACTAGTGCTTACGTCAAATCTTGGGATTAGTTGTCAAAGCAAAGGGGTCCCCCTGGCTATGTATATAGTTTTAAAAATTCCTCGTACTAAGAGGTTGTTTGTATATTTATTTTATCATTAGTGCGTGGGTAAGAAGACATCGTCTATTGTCGCTAAGCATTTGCGTAAAAACCTTCTGAGTGCTTTTACACCGTGTCAGCTTTATGTCCGTAAACAAAAAGCATTGTCTACATCTTCATTTGTTTCCCTGACAAGAAATCTACATGACACGCCACGGCGTCATCCGTGCTTTTCACCATTATCACACTTAGGCGGGTTCTGCGTCATAAATAATTCATAGTCACCTTCGGCGTCGCTTATCGAGTAGACTGAACAATTCCTATTGAAAGCAAGCGGTATTCAAATAAACCAGGGAGAATTATTTTTGAATTAGGGCATACGAGTTTTATTACATTGCGGTATTTGATGGCTGTGCAAACTTGTATGTAACCTCAACAGCCCGCAATGTAACCAAAATCTAAGACCTGATTTAGGATTTTCGCAATTTCTTTGCAGACCCTACACTAAAAGTAAGCAAAAATATAGGGTTTACGGTAAGTAAGTTCAATCTTGAGCCCTTGACTCGCTCCCAATTAGTAAGCAATTGCAATAAAACTCACACCGCATTGTAGGACATTCTGTTTTGATAGAAAGACGCATGTAATACTGAACATTACTTTTTTGTAACCAAGCCATTAATTTTTGACATTTTAGAATTATTTCAGTACTCAAGAGCGTAAACGCTACGAAAAATGTATGTAATTTTAGTTCTAGTAACCGATAACGACCGGTTTGGCCTAGACGGTAGTGACCCTGCCAGCTAAGCCGCGGCTCTGGGTTCGAATCCTGGTAGGGACATTTATTTGTGAGATGAGACTGATCTTACATAATATGTTCTATGTATGTAAGTATGTATTTATCTATTTATTTATGTACTTACTAGCTTTTACCCGCGGCTTCGTTCGCGTTAGAAAGAGACAAAAAGTAGCCTATGTCACTTTCTATCTCCTCAAGTATCTCCATTTAAAAAATCACGTCAATTCGTCGCTCCGTTTTGCCTGAAAGACGGACAAACAATCAGACGCACACACTTTCCCATTTATAATATTAGCATGTATATCATCGCCTAGCACCCATAATACAAGCTTTACTTAGTTTGGGACTGGGTTGATCTGTGTAAGGTTTAGTTTAGTGTTAAGTTAATTTATTTTATTTATTTATTTGAATTAATAAATGTCGAGTAACGAATTCTAAAACATCTATTTCTCATGGTAAGGCTCCTCTGCCATATAGACATCCTGATTCGAACTTTAATATTTGGCAATAATTTGTTCTAGCTATGATATGTATAGGATATGACATTGTCAAACTTCTTCAATCAAAAACGTCATTAATGTCACTGAAGTATATGAAATGGTGGTGAAGAATGGATGGAGATATGGATTGGATCCATATCATATTTAGAACCAATGTTGAACTAATAAAGAAGCAGTCGCATGTCGCGCCACACCACACGTGTTATATCTAAATAAGTAACTCGGACCTATAATTAGTTCGGCTGTATGGTTGTACTTGTAATAGCAAGCAACTTGTTTACGACGTGAGATATGTAATCAAGCCAAATTATTTAATTATGGTTATTTTTAACCCCTGACGCAATAACGACGGGGTGTTATAAGTTTGACGTATCTGTCTGTCTGTCTGTCCGTGTGTGTATGTCTGTCTGTGGCATCGTAGCTCCCGAACGGATGAACCGATTTAGATTTAGTTTTTTTATTGTCTGAAAGCTGTTAGTTGGGAGTGTTCTTAGCGATGTTACATGAAAATCGGTCTAGTATGTCGCGGTCGGGGGTTTTTTCAAAATTTTAATTTTGTGGTTAGGTTATTAAGTGAGACTGAATTAATCTAGTTACTCCAGATAAGAAATATTGGTGCAACGACGACGGCATTTCAAAATGAATGACAAAAATCGAAACGTTTTTTGCATTTGATTAAAGACTCGTCAGTTTTAAATGATTTTCTATTCTAATTTGTTGTCTATTACACACATCGATTTAATTACACATGTCATATCCTAGTCAGCAGTCCCAATACCTACCTAAAGTAACGTACAGTTAACCAATTGTAGAATCCTAGGCCACTCTAGAACCCTGTCGTATTGACGGCGTGCTTTATTTGCTATAGAAGTCAGTTTGACTTTTACTTGAAAAGGGTTCTACAGTGTCCTAGGATTCAGATTGGTCGACTGTACATACAATAATGTGACTTTGGTACTTTTGTTTCAACCTCGATTTCTGTTGCATGTGAACGTCAGATAAGAAAATGCCAGGTTTTGTGTTTAAACAGACAGCCAGACAGCAAAATTGCTGCAAATATAATAACGTATGAAAACAGCACGAACCATAAAATAGTGTTCACTGCTGTGAAATAATAAGGCAAACGTAGGCACTTTGAATTTAATTATACTAAGAGTTTTGAATGATTCACGGTTATTTTCATTAGACTTATATTGACCGGGATATAGACCTTGATTACCTTTTTGATTTTTGTCGAGCTCCCGATATTTCGACGCAGTTGCATACATCGTGATCACGGAAAATTCTGATGATGAAAAAAAGAGTTTTCCGTGATCATGATGTATGCAACTGCGTCGAAATATCGGGAGCTCGACAAAAATCAAAAAGGTAATCACAGTCAATATAAATAAGTATTATATACTAGCTTTTTCCCGCGACCTCGCCCATGTACTAATCTTATCTTGTTTTCCCATAAAAATCTTGTTTTCCCATAAATACTTTACACCCCCAGTTCACCCCCTTAGGAGGTGAATTTTGAAAAATCCTTTCTTAGTGCTCCTCTACATCTTATAAGGAACCTACGTGCCAAATTTGGAATCTCTAGGACCAGCGGTAGTATAATAGTAGGTATTTAAGAGGCAGGACGTTAATGTTTGAAATTGTACAGGAAATGAAATGCTTGGTGCTGTTTAAATCGGTTGAATTAAATGGAATTAGGTAGAACCTAAACCACATCTCGGACACTGGCGATCAAATAATATGAAAGAGCCGCGTTCCTAGCACATGTATATTCTAAGCTCATGTTTGGCTCACGCGTACCATGCTTGTATGAGTGAGCTATGACAGGTCGACTGTTCGCGTTTTTGACAGGGGGTAACTGTGAGGTAACCGAGAGGGGGTGGACGGCACTTTTAGACGGCACTGTACGATAGTACTGTTCATTGTACTGTGCCTTAACCCACTTTTTGAAACTCCTCCTTTTAACACAGTTAGTAAGAGATACAGAATAAAATCTAATCGTCATAAACAAGTTATTTCCATAAAGTACAAGGGGGGCAATAGGACAATGAAAATTATTCAGTCGACCACGACAAATAGCCACAAAATAAACTAGAGAGACGCATCTATTTCAATGAAACCCGTATTTGGAGTCCGCGTTTCCCTTGTCAAATCTACGCACTCGTAATGTGTGCTACTTAATAATTCTGAGTAAGCGACATTACGCTCGTAATTTTGGTGACAAATGTCATTGCGAGCGCTGTTTTACTCGCATCAACATAATTATTGTAGAGGTTTCGATAAACGTATGTCTCATTAAAATGTACCTATATTCATAAAAATGTACCTCTATTCAAAAATAAATAAATTTATAGTTTAAAAAACCACTAGAAAAACACGCTTTTTTAAATGCACGTAAAAGCCAAAAATAAATTATGGATCGTTCAAGTTGTCTCTATTTCTGGGATGAAAACTATGTGCTTTTAATTATAATATTTGATTGTAAAAACGTGGGGCGCTGTAACAGGAAAGACTTTTTGTATAAATTGCTAACTTGTAAAAACTGATGTCATTCCCGTTTAATACATATTTAAATAACGCAATTTCTTTTGATTATTGTTACTCAAAAACGTCTGCGAGTGATACAAATATTTCAAAAAAAAAACTGTGTGTGTGTGACCTAAAAGGCTACATACAGGTCCAAGCCCTCATGGAGGTCTGTATTATTTCATTTCACCATTCATTTAAAAATCGCGTAACTTGTATCAGCGTGCCTAATTAATTAAATACACAAAATGGTCAAACGGATAAACGGATTAAAATCGTAAAAAAGAGAAGATTAAAGAGGATCGGGCCAAAAATTGCATATATTTTAAAAACATGAATATGAATGATGATAAAATTTTATTATTTTAAGATTTTTCGTGAAGATTGAATAAAAGTGAAAAAAGTAATGGAATTAAGTTCACCAGAATGGAAATTAACTGTCAAAGACGAAAGAAAAAGACTATTTCGTATTTTAATTAAATCCGAAAAAGGTTATGTTATAGATTATTACAATTCGAAACTTTTTTGAAGTCGCGAAATAAGCACGAAATTGGCGTGAGTGAGACTTTTTTGAGTGTTTTACTAACTCAGTCATTTTACGCTTAGCTGAATTTTACTTTTTTAAACCATATTCTAATTTAAAAACCATTGTTTTGACAGACCAAGATAACTTCAATATAGGAATTTATTGACATACTTGCCTAATAAGCTCATTATCAAACTAGTGTAGTAATATAGCGCCACATGTATTGAAATAGTTATTTGTTATACAAGGGTGCAAAGTTGTATTTTAACGCAGAGTGTGGAATTGAAAAACCAGCAATTGAAAGGATTATATAGTTGATCCACGAGCGAAGCGAGTGCCTGAACTTGGCGAGTTTTTAAACACAACACACACGAAGTAAAATACATTTGCATCCGCGTGTAACACAATTTTTTCCCCTCACTATAGCAAGAAAAGCACCACGCAAAAAACGCGTTTATCACCTGCTTCCAGTAGTTCCGCAGGTGGTAAATCATCTTCATCACTAGATTCGCCCACTTTTATCAATTTTAAAGCAGAAAATGTGACTATATTTCAGGTCAAATTACTTTAGCCACTAGTGGATAAAATGCGTTTTTACCCGCTAGCATTAAATAATAAAACACGTATTTCCGAGCTAGTGAGGGAAAAAAATACATACACACATATATATATGTTTTTATATCGTCCCGGTGCTACCGGACCGGACATTTTACTCTCGACCTTTCGAACAGCGAGCAGATAACGGACTTCAGCCGCGTATCTGCACGTGGGTTGTTAATAATAATAAATATGTTTGAACTGAATCATAAAAGTATACTTGCCCACAGTTTTATATCTATGTACTAAGAAAACGTGGCGAGCCGAAGCGTATTTAGGTAGTGAGCTGCAAAAGTGCATGGCGAATTTGCCAATGAATTCATTCATAATTTCACAGTGCAAATTTGCAGCACACGTACATAACTACATACCTGACCCATGTAAGACCCTTTTCCTAACAAAGCCCATTGTTGTAAAATTACTTTTTTTATATAAAAACTGTGACAATTATAAAAAAAAAAGTCCATTTCAAATACGAAGGCCCGATGGCACTCGAAACTTAACAATAGGGCTCATAATGTTTGCCTTTTGTTATCGAATTAGGCCCACTTCAAATTGGCACGCGTCGGTGCAATCTTTTTGTCGGTGCAATCAGGTATCTTTTGTTATCACTAATCCTATTGTTAACGCTAATTGACCGTCTTAAGTGCCATCGGGCCTTCGTATTTGAAATGGACTATATCTATTATTAAACATTGTAATCCAAAGCTGCTATTAGGTACGTAATATATGTACTCTCGATGGTTTAATTTAAACAACTTTGTTGTCGTTATCTTATAATTCATAGCTTTACTTTTATGTTTAAAATAAATGAGGTGGGCCTTAATATGGGTGATGGGTATTACATAGGTGTAGGTTTTAGCATCCATTTCAATTTGATATGCCTTTGTGTACAGAAAATGTTATTCAAATATCTTGTTTTCAATATACTCGTATTTGTCTTGAGGGTAAGTTTTGAAGTGCTTTTGTATCTTGGTTTTTTATTCTAAATTAATTTCAGTATCCTTTTTTCGTATTTCTGTCTCTATGTGAGCTTAGGCATTTTAGGAAACCTTTTATTTGTTTCTAATGAACCTATAGAATATATTTCTTGTGGTAAGTAGGTAGCATAACCGTGTTTGATTCTGACAAATATATTCTTTTCTCCAAAAGATAGTCTTATTTTTAGTTATTTTCCTTAGTTTCATTCTCAAGAATTTATTTCAACGAATAATATCGCGTTATAGACGTACTGTCATTTAAGTACAATATAATAATGCCCCATAACTTATATTTGATTATACATAATGTACTATTAAATGAACAGCATCAAATTACCAAGCATGTCAAAGCTTCACATGAAAGATCCTCCGAGAATAGTAGGAACATCAATCAAACTTACAATTAGCGCCACGGGATCACAACCGTTGTAAAATTAAATTGAGCTTGATTCAGAAACTAGCTGCATCACAGTTTTAAAAATATCATCATGATATGATAGTACCTAAATAAAATAAACAAATTCACCCTATATACGGCCCACTGTTGGAAACCCTATGCGGATTGGGGACTTCGAATACACCTTTGAATTTATTCACAGGTGTAGGTTGTAGGTACACATTGACGACCGGTCTGGCTCAGTCGGTAGTGACCCTGTCTGCTGAGCCGGCAGTCCTGGGTTGGAATCCTTCGGTAAGGGCATTTATTTGTGTGCTGAGCACAGATATTTGTTCCTGAGTCATGGATGATTTCGATGTATATAAGTATGTTTTTATCTATTTGAGTATGTATACCGTCGCTTAGCACCTATAGTACAAACTTGGTTAGGTTGGGGCTAAGTTGATCGGTGTAAGGTGTCCCCAACATTTATTTATTTATATATTTACATTATTGTAATGTAACTTACTTGAACCTACTTGGGATTTTTTATTATGTTTTAAGGATATACATATAATTACGGAAGTAGTTTCCTTGTCATATTATTTTATATTGTAAACGAGTATTATAAACCTACCGTATAATTACTAGTCACCATTTGAATGTTTTATTGTAATGTTCGGATAATAGCGTATAATTAAATATACTTGACATGTAACTTGGCGTTATTAAAAATTATTTGTATTTGTACTTTCACCACCCCCTTTCTTCCTGTGGGTGTTATAGAAGTCGACAATGGGATATGGGTTAAGTTGTGGCTTGGCGAGAGGCTAACAACCTGTCATTGCAATGTCAGAGTTTGGTTTTTTTTCAACTCCTTATATGCCAAAAGCGGCATTGAAACTTGAAGGTTGCAGCATGTGCACTGCATTTATGGGATATAGGCGTAATTGTATGTAGAAGCGCTGGTGGCCCAGAGGTAACATCGTGCGACTTTCGATCCGGAGGTAGCGGGTTCGAACCCCGGCTCGATCCAATGAGTTTTTCGGAACTTTGTGCGAAATGTCATTTGAAGGAAAACATCGTGAGGAAACCGGACTAATTCCAATAAGGCCTGGTTACCCTTCGGGTTGGAAGGTCAGATGGCAGTCGCTTTCGTAAAAACTAGTGCCTACGCCAAATATTGGGATTAGCTGTCAAAGCGGGCCCCAGGCTGCCATGAGCCGTGGCAAAATGCCGAGATAACGCAAGGTAGATGAGGATGAGGCGTAATTGTATGTATGTATGTATGTATGTATGTACGTATGTATGTATGTATGTATGTATGTATGTATGTATGTATGTATTTATTTGTAAAAGGGGCGTCCGCAAGCTAGCTCGGTCCCATGGATCGAATGAGCGGGTCAAGAGGATAGGGGCGATCGATTTTCGATACAAACGTAGCACCTATATTGACATCATGGAAAATATTTTCACACAAACGAAATTAAATCACGTTTATGCCCTATTCTTGTTTTTGAGCTATGCTTCAAATGCATCTACTGTTTTAAAATATATTTCCAAGAACGTTCCGTAAAAAAAAATCCAATTATGTATTTCAGGGAGGAAATGAGGAATATATCCCTTGATTTTTTCCACGTTTTTCAGATGTGAAAAAAAGAGGAATTATTTTTATCTGCCTGAATCACGTTGTAAAGTTAGTGCTTGTGATTTTAAGACTATTATTATTTACTACACAAGTTGTTCACAGAAATCGCGAAGCTTCTGGTTGAGGTAACTAGTGACTGAAGAGCTGGCGACAGTGGCGACTTCCTCGCACAACATATCAGCATTGCGATACAGCGAGGAAATGTCGCCAGTATCCTTGGTACAAGGGCCTATTTTAGACATTAGCTAGCTTTTAAGTTTATTCTTAGTTTCTTATATAATTATGTAAATATGTTCATGTAAATAAAGATTTTACTACACAAAGCATTAACCCCTCAAATGCCTTGTTCCAGATCTGTCCCAGACAAGTTAAACTGTAACTAACAAACTGAAGGAAGGAAGCAAATATTTGACAACGGCGTTCCAGGGGTTAATAATAAATGAATACATTACAAAGAAACGTAATTTTACTATATTGTACAGTTAGCTGCGAAATTACATAGAGAAATTAAGAATGAGTTGATTGATAAATTCGCTGTGCACTTTTTCCGCTCACAGTAAAATATTGGTGTGTCTTAGATGTACTGTAGCACTAACGTCAATCTAATATCAAATCTAGTTCTTATTTATACAGCTAGAATGGGGCTTCTTGTTTTTAATCAGGTAACTTTGTAGTTCACGCTACCTCTATTATAAGTTTCCTCGTTAAATTTGATACTGTTTGCAAATTGCTACGAGGAATTTAAAAACACATAAACTATGGAAAACAATAGTTTATGCGTCTATCTTTTTTATAAGTAGTGATAACTAAAAAATATTTCAAAGATTAAAATGTTTTGCAGTGATTGTATAGTTAGTCATCAATCGATAAAATAAATAATAGCGTATATCGTACCAACGATATAGGCTAGTTTCCTATACTTAAAATAAAATATTTTATGCAGTGCACGAAATAAACGGGCCTCCCGATCGTTTTTGCCCAGAACGTGCAAGTTGTGGAATGAGCTACCTTCTGAGGTGTTTCCCCTGCGCTATGACATGGGGTTCTTCAAGAAGCAGGTATTTAGGGTTCTCAAAGGTCGGCAACGCATAAGTGGCTCCCCTGATGTTCCTTATGTCCATGGGCGGCGATGACTGCTTACCATCAGGCGGCTCGTCTGCTCGTTTGCTGCCTATTTCATAAAAAAAAAGCACCACATAATATGAAAAATATGGACAGTAGGTTATGTTTAAACATAATTTCAATTTAATAAGTCAAAGAGAACGATATAAAGTAAATGAATTGACCGTGACGTCACTCCTTCGTATTTCATAGTAGTTCCATATTAGCAAATCGTTTTGACAGTTGTTAAAAAGAAGCTGATTTGACTAGTAGGAAACTAGCCTGTTAATTACCTAAGTACCTATTTGACATTTTGAATAACTCACTCTTCCATGTTTGGCGAAATAAAATGGTAATCGAAATCTGCCTTTTTCACTTCAAGTATTTGCATTGTAAAAGCGATAGCAAATATTCGGTTCAATGAGTCAAGAGATTAACGCGCTCAGACGGCCATGTAAACGGAATGACGTGGCGCCGCCACAATTGCTTACCTACAAATATAATCCTATTAATAGTAGGTATCGTTGATTAAATATTAGAAAATCATACCATCCCATACATTACAATGCGACCGCCTAAGAACGCGCATACACTACAGCGCACATAGATGGCGCCACAAAAAAAATGTCTTGTAGCTTTCGATTATACTTGTAGATTGGCGTTAAGTCATAAGTGTCACTTTCAAGCCATAAAGCTACAAGACATTTTTTGTGGCGCCATCTATGTGTGGTATAGTGTATGCGCGTTCTTAGGCGGTTGCATTGTAATGTATGGAATGGTATGATCTTCTTATACCTATTTAATGCCATTAGCAAATATTCGTAACAGCTGAATCTTCAATATGGCCGAAAATACACTATCATAATAATATATGTTTATAGATTATGATCAGTCGGACGGAAAAAGGACGGTATGTTGCCTATGATCATATTTATTGATGGCTTATTTGGCCGAGCGATCGATCGATACGCCGGCCGGTACATTACCACTTTTAAATTTATTCTAAGCCTAAATTTAATTTAATCAATACATTACCTACGTTCCCCATATGGTGACGGGTTTCAATTTCACCACCGCCTTTTCTCCTGTGGATGTAGTGCCATCCCTTTCAAATCAATATGTGTGAGAAAACGGGACGACAACACGATGTTGCCAGTTTTTAATTTCTAGTCTTTTTGGTCAGACTGATGAGGTCTGATGAGGTCATCATGTCGCTATTCTACTGAAAAAAAAATCGTAGATAGGCTTGTGTCTGTTTTTAACCCCCGACGCAAAAACGACGGGGTGTTATAAGTTTGACGTGTCTGTCTGTCTGTTTGTCTGTCTGTCTGTGGCATCGTAGCTCCCGAACGGATGAACCGATTTAGATTTAGTTTTTTTATCTGAAAGCTGAGTTAGTCGGGAGTGTTCTTAGCCATGTTTCATGAAAATCGGTCTACTATGTCGCGGTCGGGGGTTTTTTTTTTTTTAATTTATGCATATAGTCCACATCATTCATCCATCGGTTTTACTCAATACCCTAGTTTAATTTAGACTCCATCATCTCAATAGTCCTTACACTCCGGCGGGCGCTGTTTCAGCGTGATTCTCATGACACGAGCGAGGGCATCTACTCGATGTAGGTACCCCTTACATTTATTATTACAAGTACTAAGTATACCTGTTAGCGAGCTTTAATTACATACAATACAGGGTGTTTCAATGAACGTAATACAAAATCCACGCCAGTACCCATCACTGGCCAGTTCACGGAGTTTAGCCGTCGCGTGAACTCCTATATGCCTGAAGAGGGGCCTCCGAATTAGCCCGAAACATGTCGCAGCAATAGCGATATAATAACGTGAGTACAACCGTAGATTCATTAATTATTTGAATATGTCTCACGAAAGTTTAACGTGTGCAAAATATGTTTTTCAAACTCGTCTTCCTATTGCTAAAACACTATGTTAGGTCGCGTGTTGTTAAACTAGTTAATAATCATTAATATCATTGTTTACCTAAATCCTGTTATTTTGGTCACAACATGGTTACCCTACCTAGGTTGTTAAGAGAAAATAGTTTGAACACTTTGAACTGACATATTATGAATAAAATGCATTCTGACATGTTACCTGACACAATAATCAACACCTACGATGACACCTACAACTGAAGTATACTTAGCAAGACATGTCATGACGTCACAATGAGTGACCACATTTCGAAAATTGAATTTCATTTTTTTTTTATTATTATTATAAATGGGCTTACTCTTGGCCACAGACGAGCCAAAGGCAAATGAAAGACGTGGCCTACGATGGAGTGAGCTCGCCCAGAAGATGCCTGTTCACTCTTGATTTGAAGGTTGCCGGGTTATATGAGCTCGGAAATATAGCCGCCGGCAAGGAATTCCACTCCTTGGCAGTGATGCGCATAAGAAAAGAAGAAGCAAAGCGCTTCATGCGGATTCGTGGAATATCCACCAAGTAAGGATGGAGACCGGCCGTGCGTCTATTAAGAGTCCGATGGTAGAATGGGGACGGTGGAATAAACTCGTGTAGCTCTTGAGCACACTCCCCGAAGTGCAACCTGTAAAACACATTTTGTTAAAAAAAATATCAAAATTTAATTACGAATCTTAAGACCTGAATACGTGCATTATATTCTTCGTCGTTAATAGAGCCGGAATCACTTATTTTGTATTACGTTCATTGAAACACCCTGTATGCAAGTAAGCACTTTAGAACTGTCCTAGACAAAGATATATTTAAGAGTATTATGTAATAATCTTAAATATTTCAGTAGAAATGTAGGCTTAGTCAAATATCAGAAAATTCCCAATCGCGCATGAATACGCAAATTCCAAATCAATGAAAAGGTCCCAGACGATTTTCTGTTTAACATATTATTTTTTTAGGATTTATATGCATTATACATGAGTCTAATCAAAACATGTTTTTCAATACTTTTTCAATTCGCCGGAGTCGAAATCCCTAGCTCATTAAAAAATAAATGTCGACAATTCGTCGATAGCTCTCAGTGAGAAGAGTAGAAAAGTGATTATAATGTCAAAAGGATCTTAATCTCATAGTAATATATTTACAAAACGAAAGCGTACCTACTTTATACGAAGTATATTCTGTTTTAAAGAGAGCAAGAGGGAGTTCTTGGGTCGACCGGCAGGTGGCCGTCCGGCGGGTCGACCCAGGTATCGCTGGGATGACAGTATGGCGATGGCCACTGAGCCAAAATAGTTAGTTAGTATTTTAAGCTTTTGTTCTGTGATTTTAAAAGCTTGGACTCTGATTTTTACCATTGCTGTAAAACGCAATGTATTGCAAATTTATCATGTTTAAAACGTGAATGAATGACTGAAATCATTTATTACCAATGAACGTGGCAGTCAAGAGGCAACGTCAATAACAAATGATGACTTACACATGAAATGTAAGAAATCTAAAGACTTCACATTTTTTAAATTTTTGTACAAAAGCTCGTTGAGTTAGTTGTATGTGTTTTAATTGATATTCGCTAGTTACAGGAAACCCCCAGTATAAAGTGACATATATATTCCCACCCACGGCTTCACTTGTTCCCGCTTTGTCGGCCAGCCCTCTTCAGCCCGGGCCGTGGAGTGCTTGAGAATGAAGTTAGAAAACATGGAGGAGTTATTTTTACTCAGAGCACACCTCGGACAATGGCGATCAAATATAAGAAAGAGACGCGCTCCTACGCACACAGTCTAAGCTCGTGTAGGTGAACGCGTAATACCATTCTTGTATGAGTGAGATATGAGTATAACAGATCGACTTGTCGCTTTCTTGACAGGCTGTAACTGTGAGATAACCAATATGTGGGCGGCACTTACGGTGTCATAGTACTCATTATTATACTGTGCTGAGGGTATCCATATCTGCCGTTGAACTGCACTCAAAGCAATTTTATTACCTTAGCTAAGTTAAATGTCAGGAGATGAATGTTGATGGATGGAGAGGGAAGGGTAAGCCCAAACAACGATGGATGGATTGTGTGAAAGAGGACATGAGAAAGAAAGATGTGAGTGTTGAGATGACGAAAGATAGGGGAGAATGGAAGAGGAAGACATGTTGTACCGACCCCACATAACGTGGGATAAGGGTAGGAGGAAGAAGAAGAGCTAAGTTAAATTTCAAAACTGTCGTGTGTATCTATATTTGAAAATACTCGAAATACATAATGAAGAGAAATGCCGAACGAAGAACTGCCTGATGCGTCGCGTGAGAGACAGCTCAAACAGCCTTGTGAGCCTAGTGTTGGAATCGCCTGCTTTTGCTTTCTGGAGACACTGGGATAGTGTACAATTGTACATATGGCATCCAGAGGCCAAGTGTATAATATATTATAGTTTTAGTTTTTTAGATATAATATGTAATGTAAATGTTACTAACATAGGTTTAAGGGAGTGTACACTAACAATATGGATTTTTTCCGAAATAAAATTATTGAATTGAATACTCAGCCCCAGTATTACGGGAACTCTCTGCATACAGCAGATTATTTTTGCCTTAATATTTCAATATATTATTTTTTCTACTCGTCGACTTCAATCTGTCAATTAGGACACCACAGACTAAACTATAAGTGCTAACTTGTCAGTGTTTGATACTCTATGGCAGTTCCGACTCAACTATAATATCTCATTATAGTTAACTTTAGTTAACTGTAATAATTTCAAAAATAGAACTTCATACAATTTCTATACTAATGTGCAGATGCAGGAAAATTTGCCAGGTATCGCAAATTAGTATAGAAATTGTATGAAGTTCTATTTTTTAAATTATTACAGTTAACTAAAGTCAACTATAATGAGCTTATTATAATTGAGTCGGAACTGCCATAGAGTATCCAACACTGAAAAGTTAGCACTTATAGTTTAGTCTGTGGTGCTCTAATTGACAGATTACAGTCCACAAGTAGAAAGAATACTATTTTGCACCAACATACCATTTTTTATATTTACTTTCCATTCATAAAGTAAATATCGAGAGCAAACAAAGTCTTCAATTTTCGCGATAGTGATACTGATAGTCGATGCAATGAAAGCTACTGAGCGGACGACCATATAAAATGAAATTGGATTGCAAGATTGTCTGCTCAACAGGGACACCTCGGACCGAGGCGAAGTGACAATCTTCAACGCTACGTGGCAATCGAAACGCATTCTGGTTCTGCCTTGCCTCTATCGCACCGTAATAGCCGAATGGCATTTCTGCGACGCGATTCGAAAACGAAACGCCGCGAAAGGAGAGGTCTAACTCTGTCGCGCCAATACGCAAGAGCGATAGAGATATCTACGAGCGTTTCGTTTCGTGAGCGTTTGTGCCATTCGGCTACGTACCCAGGAGCGACTTACTCCGCGATCCTTCGCGGCCGCGAGTGCAAAGCCCATTCAGTGGTGACAACCTTAGCGCGCCGCACTAGAACTCAATGTCGGCTGCTCAGGTGCGGTCCATTTATTAATGTAGGTAAAAATTTATAATGGCGGCATTCTGTGAACATTAAAGGAGTGAGTCTTCTGTACTTGTACTATTATAATATTCTGTGCCACTACAGAAAACCGATAGGGAGAGAGCTACGATACACTTACGAAACGTAAGTGAATGGACGTTGGCTAGTTACCCGGGGACCGAGGCAAGGCGTCGCTGGTCACATCGCCACTTATATTTTTAAGGTTTGTTGTTCATTTGCAGAAATTGAAAGTACTTAATAACATGTTTCTCCTCCTCTGTTTCCTTAAAAGACTCTCCCTAAGAAATGCGACAACCAGATATTATCTTCACAAGAACAATCTTACTTAATAGATCTGTATGTATAGTTGATGGCGAGGAAAGACGTTTTTTATCCGAGAAATCCTCTTTTAATGGGGTAAAAATTATCTCACTTTCACCCGGTAGTCATAAAATTGAGGCAACGCCTGTTAATTGATTTATGCATTTTACTTAAACTGAACTATTATTGCCTTTATTTTTTTATCAGGCGCTATCTAAAATACTAAATTGACGCAGTCACCACTTCGACTATTTTGGCGAAATTATTTTATTTAGTCACGTAATAAATCAGTTTTATAACAAGAGGGAAAGTCCCCATCAATACTTTACGTTTCATGTCCAAGTTCAGGGTGTGTATGACTATTTGTGTAATTGTATATGTATAAAGAGAGGAGTACCTACAGTCGCTTTTCGGTGAAGGAAAACATTCTGAGGAAACCGGACTAATTCCAATAAGGCCTAGTTACCCTTCGGGTTGGAAGATCAGATGGCAGTCGCTTTCATAAAAATTTGTGCCTACGCCAAATCTTGGGATTAGTTGTCAAATTGGACCCCAGGCTCCGAACCGTGGCAAATACCGGGATAACGCAAGGAGGATGATGATGATGCAAGAGAGGAGTACTCGAGTGGAAAGATTTGCGAAGTCCAGCGTGGCTCCCGTATAGTAACTTAATTGGTCGGGTTCGAGTCCCGCCGGAAACGTATTTTTTTTTCCATTAATAAAAAAACTTGAAGCACGTATTAGTTTATGTAAATGTCAGCCAAGCAACTATCTAATGTATTTTACACAAGAAATGCCGCCTCACATCAAAAATCTCAATGTATCCATCCACGTAACACCTGGCTCGGTGTTGTCAGACGACCGTCAATTTTTAATTGGAGACATTTCCTTTCTACTGCCTTGAGGTCACGAGCCATGGGGCCTGAAATATGTAACGACCCATTTAAACCGGCCTTGAGTTATGTTACCGATTTTTATATACTGAGTAGATAATAAACAAATATATTACGATCCGCCTGATTGGAAACAGTCATTGGAACTCCGGCAGTGCTACATTTCGTCTTTTATAGTATAAGTAGTCAATTGTTACACCGTTAGGAAACTTTTAATTGGGCACATTATATGATACATAGCTATCCGTAACCAATGTAATCAAAATGTAATAATAGACTGTAGTTTGCGTGCTACGTGTGTGTCACACTCCTTTAGTATATAAGCATTAACTCTTCGTATTAGAATCAGAATACTTCGAACCAGAGGCCTTTTCTTAACGCCCAATACTACATGGCGACCTTACCAGGGCTGAAGAAACTTCCTACAAAATCAAATTGGCAGCGATTAAAGGACTATTGCATTCGGTTATTTAGCGTTGTCCAAATTTAAGTATTTATTTTTTATCTGTAGTACCTAGCGCATGAAAGAGGATGTCATGTTACTACAACATACATATAAAATACCTATTTTAGTTTTATATAATACTTACACTGGGACAGAACAACTTAAATTTCAGATGTTTAACCTTTTCTTTTATCGGGTATCTGTCCAGTTCTTGATCGCAGGACGAGCCTCAGGCAAAGGACTTTATATCGAAACGGACTTTCTTATTTCCGTTAAAATCAAAGGGCCATCTCTCAAGTTTTTCCTACTTCACAAAAACTTTATAAACCATTTCATGCGATAGGACGCTAAATTACGAGTTCGCGAAAAGGCTCAATGTTGAAAACATTATTTTCTCAAGTCTTATATTTAATATACGAGTATTACTTCCCATAATTTTCATTTAATAGAAATCTTCTTCTTCTTCTTCTTTACCTTAAGTATTATTTAAGGAAAATAAAATACCTATAAGTAGGTACGAATCGGATTCGCGCACTGCGGGTTCCGTACGATAAAATGTAATGTAACTTTATGCGAGTGTTTTCACTTCTGGGCAAAGGCACATGACCCCCAAAATTATTTAATCCGGCCAGTTGTTCAGGTAGATATCTTTTCGAGGTAGGGAGCCCTAAAAATAATTATAGACTAAAATCATAAATTAAATATAAAAAGATTACCCAAAGGTTGTCTGGAAGAGATCGCTCTTAAACGATAAGACTGCCTATTGATACCTCTGTTTAATTTGTTTTTGTTTCTTGTGCATTACTTGTAAACTATGTGAGGTGTGCAATAAAGAGTATTGCAGTGTATTGTATAATATTGTACGATTATACCATCCCATACATTAAAATGCGACCTATAAGAAGAGAATACCATTCCAGGCATTAAAAGCGACCGCCTTGCCTAAAGACGTGCAAAAAGAAGATGGCGCTACTAAAAAAATGGCTCGTTGCAATCTAGATGGCAACAAGGCATTTTTAGTGGCGCCACCTACTTTTAGCTCGTCTTTAGGCAAGGCGGTCGCTTTTAATGCCTGGAATGGTATTATCTTCTTATATTTATTTAATCTATGCTAAAATATATAAATAGGCACATACATAAAACAAAATAGAACACTTAAACTACTAACAAGGAAAAAGGACGCTAACAAAGTCGAATCACGAAGACTCGTAAGTATAAAAGCCAAGGATTCGTCTCTTTTATCTGCAACACTTATCAAACTACGTCCCTTCTTTCTTAATGGCAAATTAAGTTCGGGACATTACCGATAGGTATGCCAACAAAAGCCGCCCTAATAAAGGCCCGTTCACACGATACCAGGCTCGGAAAAACGTGCGACATTTAGAAAATAAATAGTCTGTTCCGTGTACTTTGGCATAGGCAAATAGTAGTATAGAATATACCTACATAATATATATTTGCAATATTTGCATGGTAACTTTATCCAATAATCTCGTTTAATTTTGGACGCATCTCAAAATCTTAAAAAAATGTTTCTGCAATACAGCCATAACTCTAAATACCTGTCTTTCAGGCCATGTATCTAAATTGGATGATCTTATGGAGGGTTATATCATTCCGAGTAAAAAAATCTAAATTTCAAATTCATAGACCTAAAACTCAAGAAGTAAGATCCTATTTAACAGCCTCAACCATACTCTCAAAACTCTGAGGCGCGATTTCTCGAAAAAACGGTTTTTAGGGTTCCGTAGTCAACTAGGAACCCTTATAGTTTCGCCATGTCTGTCTGTCCGTCCGTCCGTCCGTCCGTCCGCGGATAATCTCAGTAACCGTTAGCACTAGAAAGCTGAAATTTGGTACCAATATGTATATCAATCACGCCGACAAAGTGCAAAAATAAAAAATGGAAAAAATGTTTTATTAGGGTACTCCCCCTACATGTAAAGTGGGGGCTGAAATTTTTTTTCATTACAACCCTAACGTGTGATATATTGTTGGATAGGTATTTAAAAATGAATAAGGGTTTGCTAACATTGTTTTTTGATAATATTTATATTTTCGGAAATAATCGCTCCTAAAGGAAAAAAAAGTGCGTCCCCCCCCCTCTAACTTTTGAACCATATGTTTAAAAAATATGAAAAAAATCACAAAAGTAGAACTTTATAAAGACTTTCTAGGAAAATTGTTTTGAACTTGATAGGTTCAGTAGTTTTTGAGAAAAATACGGAAAACTACGGAACCCTACACTGAGCGTGGCCCGACACGCTCTTGGCCGGTTTTTTGAATTGTGGCCGTATAGCAGGCACAAGGCGATATGCTGCTTTTTACCTCGACTATTATTTATGTCAAATTATGAGCGTTTTCCGTGCCATGTTCATTACATTGCGTCATTTGATTGTTATTTGATTGCCCGTGTGGTGACGGGTTAAGAATTTCACGACCCCCTGTCTTCCCGTGGGAGTCGTAGAAGTCGTCTGTGGGATTTGGATTAAATTGTCGCGTAGGCGAGAGGCTGGAAACCTGTCACTGCGATGTCACAATTTTCGTTTTCTTTAAACCCCTTAATTGCCAAGAGTGACACTGAGACTTTAGTAGTTTCATGTGCTCTGCCTACCCTTTTATGGGATACAGGCGTGATTGTATATATGTATGTATACAACCTGCCTGCCTGCTGCGCCGCGGTCCCGGGTTCGAATCCCGGTAAGGGCATTTATTTGTGTGATGAGCACAGATATTTGATCCTGAGTCATGGATGTTTTCTATGTATGTAAGTATTTATATATTATATATTATATATATCGTTGTCTGAGTACCCACAACACAAGCCTTCTTGAGCTTACCGTGGGCCTCAGTCAATCTGTGTAAGAATGTCCAATAATATTTATTTAATATTTATTTATTTATTTATGTATGTATTTATTTGATTGGTGTACTGAATTCTGTGCAACCTCAACACTCAACGATCCGAAATGTGACTTAAATCGCATACGAGTTCGCGCGCCGCATCTCCTGTAGTCCTAGCACATGATTGCCGTGAGAGTATGTCGCCGCAAGATAGATCACACGTCTTCTTCTGACTGTATTAATGACATAAGGACGGGTAGTCTATCTCGCGGCGACATACTCTCGCGGCAATCATGTGCTAACCCTACTGAGGCGTCTTGTGCCGCCTCCAGTCAGCCCACCTCCCCTGCCTGGGATGGTCTGGACCTGGCTTAGCTTTAGGTTAAGTTAGGTTCATTTTGATCCATTTTGGTTCATCCTGCCTCGCCCTCTGGCGAGGAAGCGGTATCCGACCATGAACATACAAACGTGCGAAAAAAACGTGGCTCGGCTCATAGGGCCTATTAAAAAAAAAACTCCGTCTGAATGAGCCTTAAGGAAAGCACTTCGTGTGGCTTCTTATAAGATAATAAAATTACAAGCGTTGCGAGGATTACCAGACATCACAACTTTTCTCACGGCACAATATTATAGTGGAAGCATAATAATATGTGGCTATTAATGCGTTTAATATTGACTGTATCTCCATGATATAAAGCCTGCGTGCGTAGCCGAATGCCCAAACGCTTACGAAACGCTCGTAGATACCTATCTCTATCGCTCTTAAGACCCAGACCAGAGAGCCAGACTACCTTTCGCGGCGTTTCGTTTTCGTTTCGCGTCGTAAAAGTACCATTCGGCTACGGGGCCTGACTAGAAATATATGACTAGTTGACTACGCGCCATCTTGCGGAATTTAATTAGAACTATTTTTAACCCCCGACGCAAAAACGAAGGGGTGTTATAAGTTTAACGTGTCTGTCTGTCTGTCCGTCTGTCTGTCTGTCTGTCTGTTTGTCTGTCTGTCTGTGTGTGTGTATGTCTGTGGCATCGTAGCTCTCGAACGGATAAACCGATTTAGATTTTTTTTTTGTCTGAAATCTGAGTTAGTCGGGAGTGTTCTTAGCCATGTTTCATGAAAATCGGTCTACTATGTCGCAGTCGGGGGTTTTTTCAAAATTTTATCTTCATACTATACTGAACTGTCGACCCATACATCAGAATAACATCGCCCTCCTGACAATAGTCATATATTTCTCTTCACGCTTTACAGGAGGTAGTCAAAGCACTTTTCACCCGACGGAAAAAGTTAGGTGTATTTGAACAATGGTTGAAGAGTTGAAGTTGAAGAAGAAGAAGAGGTCTGTCAGTGGCAAAAGTGACATTTTCTTCAAACAAACATATCTCGTTTGACGCTGACATATCCTAAACATACCGTATCTAGATCTGATAATTCATGAATATTAAAGTTAAATTTGATCGATTTTTTTTGAAAATCAATCAATCTAAATTATGTACACACATAAATTTATGAAACATACACATACATACAGTCACGATCACTCCTGTATCTTATAAATGGGGTAGGCAGAGCAGATGAACTACTCAAGTTTCAGTGCCACTCTTAGCAAAAAAGCGGTTGAAAGAAAACGAAAAAGATTGTTCAGTGCTTCTAAATTATGTCACTTTTAAATATTTACATATACAAGTCAAAGAAAACCAACCACTTAACTCGGGGTTAGTGGGCTGTCATCTGTCAAATTCCATATAAAATGGTGGGTCAACCCTCGGGTTACTTCATTTTCTTTGGTGCAAGTGGCCCTTAGTAGGTTAACCCACGGGTTAACTCTCCATTTTCTTTGGTGCAAGTGGCCCTTAGTGGGTTAACCCACGGGTTAACTCTCCATTTTCGTTGGTGCAAGTGGCCCTAAGAGTAGTAATTCATAAATGTACTTAATTATATATTCAAAAGCTTGGCGTTATTATTTTATGTGCAACAACACAGTCCTAATAACCTATAAAATAACCTACTTCATAACAATACACAGCTTTAAGCCAGAAGCTACATAAATAACACAATACCGCACGTAACAAATACACCTGTGTCATAAAATACCTCATTTGTCGACAAATACATAAAAATATCTGATTTACAACCTTATAAAGTCACGGCACAAGTTTCAATGGCATTTTGTCAGTCTACTTTCAATTTCGCTTCTTATTGTAAGGAATGTCACGAAACGAAAACCATTTTCCGCTTTTCTGAAGCATGAAAGTTCGATCGAACTTCCCTTCAAACAACGCTATAGGCTTAAAAAGTTTGACTGCTTTACCCTTTTTATATTATGTTTCCGTATTAAGTAAACTAAAGTAGGTAAGGTAACGGACCCAATCATGGACAGTTTAAGAAAAATTTTCGCCTCTTTTTGATATTTCACTCATAAATGTAAAAATTCTACCGGTAAGCGTGTTAAATCTTGAATGTCCTATCCTTCTTTTACATTTCAAGCGTATTGCAGAATGGATACTCCTATTGGTTTCTTCATAGTTAACAAATTAAAAATAGGTGTTTTTTCTCCAATTATGGACGGCAGTTCTCCAGTAATGGATCCCCCATTATGGACAGTGAAATAAGTTTAAAATTTTACTTTTAAAGCCAACTGATACTCAATGAGTCAATATTATATACCATAAATACAATTAGTTTGAGTTATTTTAACATAGGATTGTTTCTTGTAAATTTTGGTTTTGTAAATTGTTCCTTGTCCATCATAGGAGGTAGGCAGTTTTTCGGTTCCAGTAATGGACACTCGCAAAATAACGCCATTTCTTTATATCTTTGGAGCAACAAACTAGTATGTTTTATACCGGGTACGTATCACAATGTCTAAAATTAAAAAACCTAACGTTAAATGACCTACGTTCAAAATACCTAAAATCAAAATACCTAATGATTTTAAATACCTAAGCAAGTTACACCTACGCACGAATTACCGAAATTTAAAATACCTATTGGACTAAATACCTAATGTTTGAAATACCAAAAACTATGTCACCTAAATTTTATACACCAACATTTGAAATACCCTATGGTCAAAATACCTAAAATGATTAACCGGTCAAAATACCGAAATAGTAGTGTAGGTTGCGCGAGCGTAAAAGAAGGTATATTGAAGTATTAATTTTAAGAATAGTATAGCTACGCATAATTTATCTAGGCATATTTTTGTTTGTTCGAATATATGTTGTGCATAAAGGTTTTTCGTCGAATGGTTTTTATGCATAACATTCTTTAGTCGAAATTTATCACGCAGAATTTTTATCATAGCTAATACTACTATATTGATGTTGCAGTTATAACCTACCCTAACCTAACCGACATTCATGCATTCTCAACAAAATATTGTATTTCTTGAGGTCGCAGTTCTAACCTAACCCAACCGACTCTCCTGACTGCATTTAGTATGGGTGGTTATTCTGATTTTAAGAAATATGCCAAATACAATTATGCAAGTCAATGTTATTCATAAAAAACGATCGGGGTAAAAAGTATTATGCGAACTTATTTTCGGACAACGTAATATTAGTATTATTTTAGATTATGTCAAATAATTTTTCTGACAAATTAACATTCGTCGAAAATCGATTATGAGAAGATTGTTATGCGAAAATCGTTTCGGACAATTAAAGGTATGCCAAATAGAGGGAGCCCGATTGGTTTAAATCCTATATTAGAGTAGGTTTAGGTTAGGTTAGAACTGTGACCACGCGCAAAAACAAACGGTTTAGAGATTAGGTTTAGGTTAGGTTAGTACTGTGACCACACACAAAAACAAACAGTTTACAGAGTAGGTTTAGGTTAGGTTAGAACTGCGATCACACAGAAAAGAACGGCTTACAGAGTAGGTTTAGGTTAGGTTAGAACTTTGACCCTACACATCAACGCACGACCTTTAAAATAGGTTTAGGTGAGGTTAGAAGAAGGTTAGGTTAGTTGTGACCAAACATAAAACAAATAATTTACAAATTGTAAAATTTTATAAAAATTAACGATTGAAATAGGTTTACAAAATTTAAATAATATTATGCGTAATAAATTTTATTTAATGTAAAACAAAATGAAATGAAAAAACACAAAACAAAATACCACGATATAAAGTATACTCGGAATAAGTTATCTACGAAGTAAAAGTCCACGGTTTAATTTGACTTGTATCGATCATTCTACGATATGAACTGTCGATGAAATGAAATTATTTGAAACGTTGTCTTTGAAATAATATTCGATTAATTGTCTGTCGACGATTCAAGGGTAAACCGGTTATTTAAGCCCCATTTATTAGGCATTTCTGCTTTTCGGATTTAATCATTAGGTATTTCGATTTTAGGTATTTTGAACGTAGGTCATTTAACGTTAGTTTTTTTGATTTTAGGTATTTTGAACGTAGGTCATTTAACGTTAGTTTTTTTATTTTAGACATTATAATATGCACCTTTTTAAACTTTAGGTATTTTGAATTTCGGTCGAAACACCATTATGTATTTTGATTTTAGGTATTTTGAACGTAGGTCATTTAACGTTAGGTTTTTTAACTATAGACATTGTGATACGTACCCTTTATACCTTATCTCATGCCTAATGCAGTAAGTAAAACGCATTCAAGTTTACACCGAGTATTATTTTTTTATTATTTTATACATGAACTCAACTCTCTTAGCAACATTACTAAGGATTCGTCTTGATATTTTTTTCAGTAAACTGATGAATTTTATCTTGTCGCCAAATCCTTCAGAAATAACCGAATTAATTGAAACTTCAAAATGAAACAGCTCTATAACTCTAGTTTATGGTACATAGCCGTCAGTTTTTAGAAACTGATTTTAGATACTTATTTTTAAGGATTTGTGTTTTTTTGTCCATAATGGCATCACCGTCCATTATGGGGTATTTCACCTTATCTATCGCTTCATATTATTGAGATTTATATGAGATTTTTTTTTAATTATCAAGATAAAAGACAAACTAGAAAAAACAAAGGTGCCAAAAGTAATTTTACTTATGTTTGAAATGAAATCAAATACCAGAAATTGAATTCGAATTTTTCATATAAACTTGCAGTATTGTTACATGGACTCATAATTAGCACATTCATGCTTAAACAATTATGAAACTTTGAAAGCAGGAAATCTTAAGAACTGGGTCATCTTAGGCACCGCGGTACCTTACCATCATCCATCAAATAGTTATAGCCTAGCTCATACGTCTTACATTAACATGTTTATGCGCATACAATGTAATGTCATCATATAGCAGAGCTTAGTGCGCGAGTCATGGCTTGAGCTCCCTGACACAATGGCAAAGAGATAATATTGTAAGTTAAATGCCCATGAACGCGATAGCATACTCGTAGTAGGAAGTAGGCATTATTTTAGAGAGTAGATGAGTTTAAGTATATAAATAGGTATATTTATTATGTAAGTGTGATAAATACTTAGAGGTATGTGAAATGATTAACTTAAATAAACTCGACAAGGGAACAAATGAAATTATTTTATGAAATATTTTCTTGATTTGTGATAGTGTTTAGTAAAATGTCCCACTGACAGCGGCTATAAAGCAATCTACAAAGTTTCACAGATTATAAACAAAAATAAATATCACTAAAGATAGAAAAAATCAAAAGTCCACACTTTCAGCTAACGCGGCTAAGATTTTTATATGTATACCACCAAACCACCAGCCGGCGCATTATGTTTCCAATTTTATCACTTATCTATGTGGATAAAGTAGGTATTCGTCACGCTTTGGCAAGTATGTCAGTGTGACAGTGACAGATATCTTGTCATCGTGAATAAGTGATAAAAACTAATGCCTACGCCAAATATTGGGATTAGTTGTCAAAAAGCGGAGGCTCCCATGAGCCGTAGCAAATGCGCGGATAACGCAAGGATGATGAATACACCGGCAGCATCAATAATGATACACCCAAGGCAACTAACCCCAGGATTTGGCTTAGAGTTTTGACGAAAGCGACTGACATCACCTACCAACCCAAAGGTTGTTCTGTTCTATATAGTGGCATGTTTAGAAGTCTTAAGGAGCATTTACTATGTGTAACTCATTTATTCTATCAAATCATTACACATAATTACATAAAATCAACCGAAACTTTCTTTCCTAACTTCGTTCAGCCAACCTTGTTAGGGACGTAAAGTATTGGGTTGGTAAGAAAGTAATGAGCGATCGATTGAATTCCACATAAAATTTTTGAGAGAGTTCTAGAATCTTCTATGGTCGAAAGTATATAAAGGGCGAGTCGCACAGTTTCTCGTCAGTCATTCACTAGCTGTCGCCGAGCTAATATAAGGAAGAAAATGGACGAATTAAAAGTGCATGTAAGGCATTGCTTACTATATGAATTTCAGTCTGACCATTCAGCCGCCGAAGCAGTGCGTAATATATGTCAGCGTATTGCTCCTGAAGTTGTGTCTGAGGCCACGGCGAAACGATGGTTCCAGCGGTTTCGTAGTGGCGACTTTTCATTATCAGATCAACCTAAGTCTGGTCGACCGGTGAAGATTGATGTAGCCAAATTAAAAACCTTAATTGAAGGAGATCCGAGGCTAACGAGTCGTACCCTTGCTACCGAGTTAGGCTGCTCTCA
The DNA here is from genome assembly GCF_023078275.1 of Leguminivora glycinivorella. Taxonomy (NCBI): domain Eukaryota; kingdom Metazoa; phylum Arthropoda; class Insecta; order Lepidoptera; family Tortricidae; genus Leguminivora; species Leguminivora glycinivorella. Next base: position 16,140,774 of record NC_062985.1, on the reverse strand, counting down.
TGTCACCATAGAAACACATTTACACGAGTTGGGAAAAAACTACAAATACAGTGTATACCGCACCAACTTGATAGAGATCAACTAAGCCGCCGTGCCGATATCGCATACAACTTCTGTCTTTTCGCCGCACATTCAACTGGTTGGACCATCTTATCACTGGAGATGAAAAATGGGTCTTATATATAAATCACACACGCAAACGTCAGTGGCTAGCTCCAAACGAAAAAGGAATAGAGGCACCAAAAACAGAGCCTCACCCGAAAAAAGTTATGCTGTCCGTTTGGTGGGATATTCATGGTATTATACACTGGGAACTCCTACCAAGTGGAATGACTGTTACCGCATCAGTATACTGTAATCAGCTTGAAAATTTAAACCAAAAAATCTGTCAGAATCGTCCACAGCATGCTAAAGTTTTTTTCTTACACGACAATGCTCGCCCACACATTGCAAAAGTGACTCGGCTAAAGATATTGGAGCTAGGTTGGAAAGTGATACCTCATCCACCGTACTCTCCAGACTTGGCACCTACGGATTACGCATTGTTCAGATCGCTAAGCAATGCCTTGAATGAAAAAAAGTTCGATGATCAAGCCCATCTACGACAGTACATAGCTGAGTTTTTTGAATCTAAACCTAAGAACTTCTTCGCCGATGCTATTCATTCTTTACCAGAACGATGGAGACAAGTAGTAGATAACGAAGGCCGTTATATTTTTGATAAATGATTAAAATAATAAATTAAATAAAAATTACAATATTGGTTATGATTCGCTCATTACTTTCTTACCAACCCAATAGTTTCTTGTTTTCCCCTCATTTGTTGCCGTCTTAGAAATATCGGGGCGTACATACTTAATTGATTCTTAGCAGGATGTAGGTAAGGAGTGGATTACCTACTTATCTAAAAATAAACGTACGGACATGCGCGTAGGTTGTGTAAGGTGAGGGTTCGGAGTAGAGTGGAAACGACTGTTTAGATTAAATGATGATTTAATACTACTCTCATACATGAGTAATTGGTCCTTATATATAACTTATCAGCTACGTACATAACTATACATAGTATACACTACACCATCCATCGCATGTTAAAAATAAAAATAATAAACATTTTATTTTTATTTTTGTTTAATATTACCTTCTTACAATAATAATATTTTCTCCAATTTTATTTAAAGTTTATAGTAAAATGAAGCTAAGACATAAAAAAAAACTTATAAAATACAAGGTTTGGTGCGATTTTTATGCACGACATCTTCTTTTCCATTTTTAAGTATTTTCACATTACATCCTAAATCCTCTAAAACTAAATAAGGTCCTACATAAATGCTTTGCATTTTATTATCTGATACATTTCTTAACCATAAGTAACTACTTTTGCTATAGCTAACAGGCTTTGAATGGGAATCATATTTCTCCTTCCTTTTAAGTTTGCTGTTTATTAAATGAGTGCGCGCATCTGCCTGTGCCAGCTCTAATCTATACTTTAATTCTAAAGGATAACTACCATGATTATATAAGGGATTAACGTTACTATTTCTTAAATTGCTAGGAAGCATGCATAACTTACCGAAAACTAATTCATGGGGTGTGTACTTCGTCTCCGTGTGCACGGTGTTGTTATACGTAAAGCACCAGTAAGGCAACCAGTCACTCCAAGAATTCGGTTTATTTTCGCATTGTATTCTTAAATAAGCTCCCATGGTTTTATGCGAATTCTCTAGAGCACCGATTGACTCATGGTGATACGCTGTGGAGGGTAAATGAGTAATTTTTAATAAATCACATACCTCTTTCATCGTGTTACTGATGAACTCGGTTCCTCGATCAGTGGCTATTTCCAATGGAATTCCATACCGCAGTACAAAGTTCTCAACAAATGATCGAGCTACAGTAACTGTATCTTTGGAACGTAATGGATATGCTTCCACAAACTTTGACAGTTCACACTGTAGAGTTAGCACGTAACAATAACCATGTTCATCTTTTGGCAAGGGTCCTACTGTGTCTAAATAAATCTTTTCTAACGCGCTATTGGCTGTAGTTGTTATTTCCATCGGCTGTTTAGTTGGTGCGCAATATTTTTGTTTTTGACATTGGGTGCATTTTGATACAAAATCTCGTATGTCTTTTTCCATACTAGGCCAATAATAGTGCTTTTTTATGTTATTAGACATCCTCCTAATCCCCGCGTGGCCACTTGTGGGGAGTAGGTGAAAGTCATTAATTATTACGCGTCTATCATGTAAATCATTTATTCTTTGTACATTACTTAACACACATATTCGTGGTCCGGACCAAACGTCATAGCTATTTATTTCTGCCCGCAATAAAATCTTTATTGAATTCATTTCTTATGACGCATAATTCTTTTATATTTATTTTCTTGCAAATTGCATCCAATTTTAAATCTCTCGCTAATTCGGCTCGCGATAGTAGCGATTGAGATGTTGGATTAAAATAAATACACGATTTGCTGGGCACGTAATTAAAATATATAGACGTCTCTTTTACGAAATTCTCTCTCATATTTTTTTTATAATCTCTACATGAAGTAATACACAACTCAGTAAAAATTTCCGGTTTTTTAATGATATCCACAATTCTTGGGTGATCAAGCCTCGAATTAGTAGGTATATTAAGAACCGAAGAACTTGTACTGTCTGTACCTTGCGTACTCTCGATCTTTCGTCTTTGCGCTCGTGTCATCACATTTATAACTTGCTCATTCATTTGTTTCAAATCCTCTGACGTAATATTTATGCGAGACAGAGCGTCTGCCACGGAATTCTGAGAACCTTTTAAGTATTCAACTGTAAAGTTATACTCCTCCAATTGTAAACGGAACTTTAATAACCTACTGGTAGGGTCTCTCATAGTAAACAAATACACTAGTGGTCGGTGGTCCGTTTGTACTTTAAACTTTCTACCATATAAATAGGGTCTAAAGTAGCGAATGCTCCATACTAACGCTAATAACTCTTTTTCAACGGTAGGGTAATTTAATTCTGTCTTGTTAAGACTTCGACTAGCGTAAGCGACTGGTCGACCATCACCGTTACACAAAACTGAACCTAAAGCTTTTCCTGACGCATCACATTGTAAAAGAAATTGGTTTTCCGCCGAAAAATTTGGATATTGCAGTACCGGTGGTTTAACTAGTGCAGATTTTAATATTTGAAATGACTGTTCACACTCATGGGTCCATATAAATGGTACATCTTTACAACACAATTTATTGAGTGGATAAGCTTTATCTGCGAAATTGACAATAAATTTACGATAGTAACTTGCAAATGCCACGAAACGTTTAACTTCGTCAGCTGTCTGAGGAGTCGGATAATTATTTAGAACTTTGGTTTTTTCGGGATCTGGCAAAATGCCCTTTTCTGAAACAACATGACCCAAATATAATATTTCTTTTCGTAAAAATTGACACTTGGCAGGGTTAAGCTTTAAATTTACTTTCCTTAATCTACTGAAAACGTCTAATAAATTTTGATTGTGTATGGCTAAACTTCTTCCGAAAACAACTAAATCATCCTGATATACCAAACACTGCTCATAATTGAGGCCTGACATGGCCACAGTCATCATGCGTGAAAAAGCGTTAGGTGAAGTTTTACAGCCTTGGGGAAGTCTGGTCATTTGATATTGATTTTTACTTGTTTGAAATGCTGTGAGTGGTCGGCTTGATTTATCTAAATTTATTTGATAAAATCCTTGATATAAGTCTAGATGCGAAAAATATATAGAACCTGATAAGGAGTCTAAAACCTCAGTTATATTTGGAAGTGGGAATTTATCATCTTTAATTTGATTATTTAACTTTCTATAGTCGATGACCACGCGCCATTTCTTTTGTTTTGAAGCATCTAACTTTTTAGGAACCAATAATAACGGACTCGACCACGCACTTCTTGCCTCTTCAATTATTCCATCATCTAGCATTCCTTTAATTTGCCTATCAATTTCAGCCTTTTGCGAGTGTGGCAATCTGTAAGGTTTGACATAAACTGGTGAACTACCCGGTTTTAATTCTATCGTCTGGTTGTAAAGCATTGTAGTGGTCAATTTATCGCCCGGTAGGAAAAAGACATCCGGATATTTTGCGCATATATTCTCAATTGATTTCTGTTCCTCTTCGTTCTAGTAGACCGAGTACATTTTAGGTGATCGACGAGTTTAAACTTTACTGGTTGAAAAACACTTGGAATAAGTAATGCTCCAGTGCCGTATTGTTTATGACACTCGTCTGGAGGTCGCGGGTTCGAACCCCGGCTCGCACCAATGAGTTCTTCGGAGCTTATGTGCGAAATGTAATTTGGTATTTGCCAGTCGCTTTTCGGTGGTTCCAATAAGGTCTAGTTTAGGCTTGTGCCGTTTCGTTCATTGATCGGAGCGCTCCGATCTCGTTCAATCGCTCCCACGAACTAGTTCGCTCTTTTAGGTCTTTGCTCATTTAGTTCAGCCAGACTAGCGACCACTGCGGTCGGAAAGGTCAGAACGAATGGGACCGAATAGTGTCAAAATGATACGAATAGTCCACAGATAGTAACATTCTCTATACTGAACTAAATGAGCAAAGACCGATTCTCAGAGCACAAAAAGATTCAGTTCATTTCGGTCATTGATGGGATTTTATTCCTAACAGTTCATAGTTCGTGAACGACACAAGCCTAGTCTAGTTACCCCTCGGGTTGGATGGTCAAATGGCAGTCGCTTGTGTAAAACTAGTGCCTACGCCAAATTTTTGGATTAGTTGTCAAAGCAAACCCCAGGAACTCATGAGCCGTGGCAAATGCCGGGATAACGCAAGGAGGATGATGATGACTCGTAGTATAACACGCGTTTTCAAACAATAGTGTTACCTTTGTCACTCTTATAGTGCGATCTCTGTCACTCTTAACAATGTGATAAGAAGATAACGATTTTAACGATTTGGAACTGTAATAATGACAGCCAATTGTAATATATTCATACGATAAGAATATCAAACGTGACGAGTCAGGAAAAGACTTAAGCACAGTATATTAAAAGAGTACTATCGTACAGTATGGCCACTCCCGCTCCCCGCTGAAAGTGCCGCCCACCCCCTCTCGGTTACCTCACAGTTACCGCCTGTCAAAAACACGAACAGTCGACCTGTCATATTTCACTCATACAAGCATAGTACGCGTTCACCTACACGAGCTAAGACTGTGTGCTAGGCATGCGCCTATTTCAATATATTTGATCGCCAGTGTCCGAGGACTTAAGTGAGATTTTTTATTCGTTAGATCCAGCTTTAGCTGATGGTAATGTAATAAAAAACACGAATAAAATATTTTCAGGTTTCCACGTCTTGCAAGTCACAAGTTCGCGGGAACATTTTCGAAGATTTTTCCAACTAGTAAATTTACCAAGTTCCGGGAAAGTTTACAACAAGCGGGGCTTTATAAGTAATTTCCGATAGACTAGAATGTTTCAGGAAACTTTGGTGCACGAAGTGTTTAGTGAGTCACTTAACTCGTAAAGTTGGTGGGTAGGTGTGTAACGGCCTGATTCGAAACTAGATCTGCGTAGGATGTGGATAGGATGTATGAAAAAACCGGCCAAGAGCGTGTCGGGCCACGCTCAGTGTAGGGTTCCGTAGTTTTCCGTATTTTTCTCAAAAAAGTACTGAACCTATCAAGTTCAAAACAATTTTCCTAGAAAGTCTTTATAAAGTTCTACTTTTGTGATTTTTTTCATATTTTTTAAACATATAATTATGGTTCAAAAGTTAGAGGGGGGGGGACGCACTTTTTTTTCCTTTAGGAGCGATTATTTCCGAAAATATTAATATTATCAAAAAACGATCTTAGTAAACCCTTATTCATTTTTAAATACCTATCCAACAATATATCACTTGTTGGGGTTGGAATGAAAAAAAATATCAGCCCCCACTTTACATGTAGGGGGGGGGGTACCCTAATAAAACATTTTTTTCCATTTTTTAGTTTTGCACTTTGTTGGCGTGATTGATATTGATATTGGTACCAAATTTCAGCTTTCTAGTGCTAACGGTTACTGAAATTATCCGCGGACGGACGGACGGACGGACGGACAGACAGACAGACAGACATGGCGAAACTATAAGGGTTCCTAGTTGACTACGGAACCCCAAAAACTACGTTTCTTCAAACAATAATAATATCATCAACGTTTACAATAACACAAGTGCTTAACGTTAGTTTTTGGTTTTAAATAAATAAATAAATATTAAAACACATTCTTACTAGTCATACATTATCAATTGAAATACCTACAGTTTTCGTACTTATTTTACAATGAAACTTTCGTTCGTTTGTTCGTTGTACTCCGTTATTATTTTATACTTACAATAAAACTTCTATTTTCAAGTTGTATTCTCACGAATACATATAATATAAGATTGACTTCTGGTGAGCAACGGGCAACCCTCAAATCCTTCGTAATTCCTTGTGGAACTATATGGAAGAAATAGGAAATTTATCGATCACTCGACAGTTGCATTCCCGAGCGTTGAACGTAACCGGATCAAAACCAACGTACAGAGGTCTCGAATTCTGTACATTTTAGGTGATCGACGAGTTTAAATTTTACTGGTTATTTTAAGTTTGAAAAACGCTTGGAATAAGTGCCCCAGTGGCGCTTCGTGGAAAATGATTTATTTTTAGGAAATTGTTTGCCTGCTACGGGCCTCTAAATCGTTTCGACGTCTGTTGTTTAGTGCATTTTTACGGCGGAAATGTATTTAGAACGGGCTTAGAATTGTAGTCTGAAATGTTCGGAACAAAGTTAATAGCTACTTTAACTTCATATTAGTGTTATTTTTGTAGTCATCCGCCAATAGTTTATACTCGTATCGTTTAAACTCTATAATTATACTATAAAACCAAAAATTACATACATTTTCAATGACCTTTACGCTATCGCGGAACATATTCTTAAACGTGAAAATAATACATTACGATACTAGTGCAGAAAAAAGGAAGTTAGAAATTAAAACACGACCGACGGGAGTGTTTTAAATCGACACGAGTTACGAATTTCCTTTCCGCACGTGTATTGTACGACGTTTTTCAGTACAAATGGACCTAAGTATCGACTTGGCAAGAAATTGACCACTTCTCGCACTAGTGTGTAAAAAAGCATCATCTGTACTGAAAAGTTATGTTACTATTGTACTTTTACAACGTCATTGTCAGTGTCAACAACAAAGTAACATCACATAGAAACATTTCGGACACTGGCGATCAAATATATGAAAGAGGCGCGTTCCTAGCACACAGTCTAAGCTCGTGTAGGTAAACGCGTACTATGCTTGTATGAGTGAAATATGACAGGTCGACTGTTCGCGTTTTTGACAGGCGGTAACTGTGAGGGGGTGGGCACTTTCAGCGGGGAGCGGGAGTGGCCATATTGTACGATAGTATTCTTTATTACACTGTGACATAACGTAGTCTACTGAAATCCGTCGCGTCGGCCGCCTTGTTTGACATTTAAATGTCAATCAATGAGTAGGCGTGGAATATTAAACGGGGCGAGAAACAATTTGGTTTTATTTTAGTCACTTTCCTCATTGACCTACCTACAAGGAAGGTTCAGAATGTTTCAGGCTGTCAAATTTCTCCAGAAAGTACTTTTAGACCTTTTCTTGTGTAACAGATACTTTAGGTCCCGAATTAAGTAGCGTTGGCACTTGATAAGAGCTACGCACGCTTTGTGTTTTTTTTTATAGAAGTTCACAAAAGGAAAGAACCTTAAAAAAATTGAAATTAAAAAGCCTGTAGCGCGTATTTTCTGTCAGTAAAGAGTAGAAAGTAATAAAAAACATGTACATGGTACTCATTTATAATTATAAATAGAGAAGCGCGACGTGAAATAATATTGATAACTTGTTTCCCATGAAATAATTCCCATAAGAGAAGTGTCGTTCAAGCAGCAGGGTTAGCACATGATGGCCGCGAGAGTATGTCGCCGCGAGATAGACTACCCGTCCTTATGTAATTAATACAGTTAGAAGAAGACGTATCATCTATCTCGCGGCGACATACTCTCGTGGCAATCATGTGCTAGGCCTACAGGGTGCATGAACAAACGCCCCATCGTTATCATTCCTTAGAGTTAAGTTGTTATCTCTGTCTTTGACTACAATACAGATGTAGTGCGAAAAGGGTTTCTTTCGTATTTTTCCGGAAACGTTCGTATTTGTCATGCTGTCAATGTCAGTACATCAGAATCTTGTACTGAGACTGACTGAAATAGCATGACACGTTCGTATATTGATTTAAACTAAGGTAACGGCGGCTATCAACGCGGGTATCGAAATCGACGTCCATTACCGCCGCATTTGCAAATACGCATTTTATAGGCAAACCGACCAATTTCTTAAAAAAAGTTACTCACACAAAGGAAGCCTGTTTAGTTGACTAACGCACATATAGGCGATAGAGAGTGTGAATGAAAGAAGACGCTCGCTATTTGACAGTTTTTGCCACGGGGCCGCGAGAAGAGGTTGTGTCATACTGACGTGTGACGCTAAACCTAAGTGAACTCCAATCTCATTTAGTAGTTTACATAATAATTATGGCAAACAGGTGAAAGTTATGCATTTCAAATTATTGTTTATAGTTTTCTACATGACTTCTGATTACTTTTTACGTATTGTTTAGCCTGGAAATGTGTTTAAAGTGGAAATTAAAAGACAGCGGTGAAAGGCGCCATTTCGTGAGTAGATTCCATTACTGTGGTATACCACAGTAATAGGTAAAGTAGTGATATTAGTTCTTTTTGCTTTATTTTAAGTATATGTGATCAGTTATATAATGTCTTACAGTTGTTTCAATCTTGATCTATTCACGCTATCAAAGAACTATTTACGCGGTATGAAAATTATTCAACAAAACCTTAATTTTTAGCAAAAACTTCATGACTGATTTCGTAGTTTCTATGAAAACCGTTAATTTGTAAATTTTTTTAAACATTGACATAAAGTCTGATGCTTACTTACCAGTTATGTAAGCTTGGTTTTAATATAAGGTTGCAATATTTTATTTTGATTTGTAATGAAAATACATCTGTATGACTTTATTTTTATGGGTCGGAATTAGATTTTATAATACTCCAATTTATGCCTATTACCGATGGTACGATCAGATAACCCTCGGTAATAGAATATATAAGAATCTATTACCGATCCATGCAATATTTGTTTGGGTCGGTAATGGGTTCCTATAGAAGTATCTATTACCGAGCGACATATTAGTCTTGTATCAAAATATGACATTTAGTGTACCGTAAGTACAGATTTCTTAGGTGAAACTGAGTCTTCTGTGGGTATTAATAAAGGAGGATAGTATAGGTATATGTATTTGTCATAATTTGTATATTCAACCGTCGGTATTAAGCTCCGAATTTTGAGATGGGTTTCTATTTACCGATGGCAGAAAAACACTGTCATTCATACCCTCGGTAATGAAATCTCAATTCGCGTTAATAGAATTGCAGCCTGTTCATTGCCACGGTAATAGAAAATTTAGGTATGTTGGCTTCAATAATCATTTTATGACATATAATAAACTAAAATGATCCTAAAACTCTTCAAAACTAATAGTTCAATAAATACTCTTCCAAAAAAAAAATATTTGTGGCCGTTAATGAGCTTTGATACCCTTAATTTTTTGGTATCTTTTGAAATCTTCCTTAAGTATCACGTTAATAGGCGCCACTACCTTAACACGATCTTCACTCATATTATTAAATTAAATCGGGAGTTAATCGCGTAAAACTTACGTTTTATATTTAACCCGACGTTTCGGACATGACATTACGTCCGTGGTCACGGGTAGACTGGCTGGGAGTTGTATCAACATCTTCTAGCTGTACGAGTTTTTCGAACTACCCGCACTTGATTGTCATCAGTCACTTTTACGCTAGGGTTGCCACTCTGCCTACATACAACACTCACGACATCCGATGGTATGGGACGGGAAGACAATCAATCAAGTGCGGGTAGTTCGAAAAACTCGTACAGCTAGAAGATGTTGATACAACTCCCAGCCAGTCTACCCGTGACCACGGACGTAATGTCATGTCCGAAACGTCGGGTTAAATATAAAACGTAAGTTTTACGCGATTAAGTCCCGTTTTAATTTAATAACACGTTCGTACGTTTCCGTAACAATACAAAGGCAAATCTTTTCGCACTACATTTGTACGCTACGAACGTGAGCGATAAACTGTTTGTCTATGCGCCCTATTTTTAGGGTTCCGTAGTTAACTAGGAACCCTTACGCCGTGGCTTGCGTGGGCGACGGCGATGCGACGCATACGAAATCAAACCTTATCGATATGGAAGTATGAGACGCGACGGCGACGGTCGCGCAACCGTCGCCCACGCAAGACACGGCGTTATAGTTTCGCCATGTCTGTCTGTCCGTCCGTCCGCGGATAATCTCAGTGACCGTTATCACTAGAAAGCTGAAATTTGATACCAATATGTATATCAATTACGCCGACAAAGTGGTAAAATAAAAAATGGAAAAAAATGTTTTGTTAGGGTTTGTAGGTTTTAAATGTTCATGTAAAGTGGGGACTCATTTTTTTTTCGTTCCAACCCCAACGTGTGATACATTGTTGGATAGGTATTTAAAAATTAATAAGCGTTTACCAAAATCATTTTTAGATAATATTCATATTTTCGGAAATAATCGCTCCTAAAGGAAAAAAAAGCGTATCTCCCCCTTCTAACTTTTGAAAAATATGAAAAAAATCACAAAAGTAGAACTTTATAAAGACTTTCTTACACTGCGCGTGGTCCGACACGCTCTTGGCCGGTTTTTTCTACGTAGCGTAGCAAAGAAAATGATAGGTTGAACCATGACGCGTGTGATATGTATATATGGGTTAACTTAAAATTATTCATGTATTTGGGTCAAAGGCTGAAGTGTAATAATAGACTTTATAATTCATTTGTCACATACATTTATCGTTTACCTTTTTTGATGTACGAGAACATAAATTTGTTCTTCTAAAAATAAAAGACATTTTCGCTATCTTGGCACTCAGATAAGTACTAGCAAGTTATATACATCCGTATAGACAGATAAAGTCTAAGAAAAAAACGTACTTCAGTACCATACCTCTACATACAAAGGTACGGTGGCCTAGATGGCATTACACCTTTGGGGTACGCTCTGCTAGATGGCGCTAATATTAATATTTGACATTTTTTTAACACATATCAAGCTTTGAATATGGGCCTAATTGTCAAAACTGAGGTTCAAAGTTCTAAGCCTGTGTCAAGAGATGGCAGTATAATATGCACTGTGATTACACATTTTACTTCGACAGTAACTCTCTATAATACTCGATCCCCTTTGGTACTAGGGAATAATTTATGTTTTCATTTGGTTTATAGATATTGCGTCCCTTTATTCTCTTTCGGATTAATAATAATCATCACTAGGGTAAGGACTTTTGATCGCATACCGTGGTTCTAAAATCCTTGGAGCCGCCATTATGAAAAAATTTCGAAGTCAAAGTCAAACAGTATGATGTCGATGACATTGAGCAAAAAACAAGAAGTACAATCGGGTTTAGAGTTAAATATTTAGGCTTGCAACAGTGTTACTGCGACTGTATTACTGCAGTAAAATCCGTGAATTAAGTGAGGCCCTGCCATGGGGAAAACATTTGCAAACATTGTTTACTAAAACATTGTTTAAATTTATGAAACGAAATGACGGCTAAACTTGTAGTTATAAGTCATTTCGTTTCATAAATTAGTTAAGTTCATAAAAAAATATAGTACCTAAGTAGTTAAGTTCATAAAAAATCTACGCGTCATATTGAAATTGTATCGTTTCGTCATTACCCTTTATGCCAATATCCATTTTTTTTCCTTATTTTTAACATGTCAGGTCAATTGAATTTCATAACCACTAAAATTTAATGCAAATTTAAATTCTCAGCAAAATCCAAACTAAAAACAACAACGGCTGAAAATCTCAGCATGCAAACGTGATTGAATGCAAGTGCATGCAGGTCCGCATTATAAACCTAACTGGTATTTCCAAAGCCTAGCGAATAAGCCTTAGAAAACCAATATATGCTTGATCCAAAAACACACCTTTATATGATAGGGAAAACAAACAGTGTGAGAAGGTATCTCATTGAAGAAATAATTTAATACATTTACTAAACTAAATATGCAATACAAATTCTCATTCTCAAGCACTTAACAATTGCTCGAACAGGAATTAGACGATAATGCAAAAAAGCTACAGAAACTTTTTTTTAAATTAGAAATGGGCTTACTCTTGACCACAGACTAGCCAAAGGCAAAGACGTGGCCTACGATGCAGTAAGCTCGCCCAGAAGATGCCTTGTTCACCCTTGATTTGAAGGTTGCCGGGTTATATGGGCTTGGAAATATAGCCGCCGGCAAGGAATTCCACTCCTTGGCAGTGCGCATAAGAAAAGAAGAAGCAAAGCGCTCGATTTTATCTTGACCTCAAGAAAATACTGGCCACCATAAAAATCATTTGGTTTTAGTAATAAATATGTAAGTATTGTAATAGTAACAGGCTGTTAATGTTTCGAAACTCGTTATTCTTAAACAGAGTCGCGCCATAAGGGTGCCCTTTTGCTCTTGCTTTACTTCGTTTGTTTTACAAGTTTCATTACAATCAAGAATTTTTGAATTGAATTAAAGAAAAACGTAGTTTTAAAAATAACATCGAAATGATTTGAATGGTACCCAACGCTTATTCCTTCTATTGAGCGAGCGCTCTGCCTAGAATCAGCATTGAAATAAATAAGTAAATAAATATTGGGGAAACCTTACACAGATTATTTATTTATTGATTTATTTATTTATTTATTTATACATAGAAAACATCCATGACTCAGGAACAAATATCTGTGCTCATCACACAAATAAATGCCCTTACTGAGATTCGAACCCAGAACCGCGGCTTAGCAGGCAGGGTCACTACCGACTGAGCCAGACCGGTCGTCAAAGTGCTAAACTCTCGAGTTCACCGTTCACTGGTTCCCTAAACCATCAAGACCTACATGGGCTGTGTATTTGGCGAACTGTTTGTCCGGGTCAGGGGTGAAAGAACTCTCGCGTGATCCAGCCGTGTGGCGAACTGCAATGCCGGCGATGTACGAAGGTGTGGCGAATTTGGAGTTAGACAAGAAAGCTTTAAGAACAAAAGGGGAATTAAAAGTCCCTCGTTGACCCAGATCGCTGTAAAGTCATCGAAGAAAGAACGTCGGGATGTTCTGTAAATTCATTAAGTATACGCGTTATAATGCGATTCCATATTTTTGAAGTAATACTTCTAATGCGACGTCGAAATGACAGCCTTAAACGTTTAACACTCAGTGTTGCCAACTCGAATTTTGAAAAACAACACATTACAAAAGGATTGAAATTACAAAGTATCAGGCGTCCATAGGTTACGGTGACCGCTTTCCACCAGGCGGACCGTATGCTTGTTTGCCAACGACGTAGTATAAAAAAAAAACACTTTTTCCTCGCGAAAAATAGTGCGTGGAGTTCGCACTATTTTTTTCACGTACACCTACGTCGTTATTGAACAACCTCACTTATTATGAACCCGCCGAAAAGAAAGGCATGACATTCAATAATGATATCAACGGTTGTCTATTGTTTACCCGACAGTCATTTAACATAATATTCATATGCCCGAATCTAACTTGCCTGAATTTCATTTGCCCGAATGATTTATTTACCATAAAAATTGTATGACATACTGGTTGTTTATCCGAATGCCATACTATTTGTTAGCCATATTATTAAGTGCAATAATATGGTTTAATATAATATTCAAACGCCATAAGCAATTATTGCCATATTAATTGTTGCCCATATTTGAACCTAATTTCTGATAGCAGTTTCATTTTCCAGGATGTCACAGTTCTAACCTAACCTAACCTACTTTTCAAGCAGTTTCATTTTCCAGGGGTCACAGTTCTAACCTAACCTAACCTACTTTTTTTTTTTTTTTTTTTTATACTACGTCGGTGGCAAACAAGTATACGGCCCGCCTGATGTAAAGCGGTCACCGTAACCTATGGACGCCTGCAACTCAAACAGTGTCACATGCGCGTTGCCACCCCATTAGAAACTTGTACATTCCCTTTTGCTGTGTTAAGTACTCATTTCTGATAGCATTTTCATTTTCCAGGGGGTTACAGTTCTAACCTAACCTAACCTACTTTTCAAGCAGTTTAATTTTCCAGGGGGTCACAGTTCTAACCTAACCTAACCTACTCTCTGATAGCAGTTTCATTTTCCAGGGGGTCACAGTTCTAACCTAACCTAACCTTCTTTCTGATAGCAGTTTTATTTTCCAGGGGGTCACAGTTCTAACCTAACCTAACCTACTTTCTGATAGCAGTTTTATTTTCCAGGGGGTCACAGTTCTAACCTAATCGAACCTACTTTCTGATAGCAGTTTTATTTTCCAGGGGGTCACAGTTCTAACCTAATCTAACCTACTTTCTGATAGCAGTTTTATTTTCCAGGGGGTCACAGTTCTAACCTAACCTAACCTACTTTCTGATAGAAGTTTCGTTCTCTAGTACTTCTAGTAGTGTCGCCTCTGTGATAATTAAGCATTTCGATGATTCTGCCAAATCACATTATGGAAATTGACTTTTCTGGTCGCTAATTTGGATGACAAATGATGGTATGGAATGTGGTAACTACTGATTTCGATGATTCTGACAAATGACATTATGGAAACTGACTTTATGGGAAACAAATTTCTGGCACTTGATTAATATAGTAAACAATGATTATGGCATAAGATGTTATGAGAAACAATATTATGATTGTTGAATAGGGTGGCAAATAAAATTATGGCAAATGAAATTCTGTCAAATGGGGGTATCCCGATATCAACAAGCCAAAATAACGAAATGTCTGTCGCTTATGTCATTTTAATCCGGATTCTCGAATTTACTTACAGAGGAAACAGTTGAAAGTGGAACCTCGATGTTATAATAGATACTTCAGACGAGTCATACTTAAAGCGTATTTTTTTCTATAAATCAAGTCCCAAGCTGACGACCGGTCTGGCTCAGTCGGTAGTGACCCTGCCTGCTAAGCCGCGGTCCTGGGTTCGAATCCCAGTAAGGGCATTTATTTGTGTGATGAGCACTGATATTTGTTCCTGAGTCATGGATGTTTTCTATGTATATAAGTATGTATTTATCTATTAACATGAACATATTTACATAATTATATAAGAAACTAAGACTAAACTTAAAAGTTAGCTAATGTCTAAAATAGGTCTTTATCTATTTAAGTATGTATATCGTCGCTTAGCACCCATAGTACAAGCTTTGCTTAGTTTGGGGCTAAGTTGATCTGTGTAAGGTGTCCCCAATAAAAAAAAAGTAAATTTAACAAAAATATCTAAACCGATAAGATAGGCTCTTATCGATTTTAGCGTTTACATACACGTGCCGAAACTAAATTTTTCAATTAAGGCGAAGTCCTCCGTAATTAATATAGCTTATGTGTCGACATATAAACATGTTATTAATTTTCGTGACTACATTAAACTCCCAACTTTGGTTGGAAAGCTGACATATTTCATTGTTCAGTTGTTCACTGACATAATAGCAGGGGCGGCTCACTCCGCGATTCTTTTGCCGCGCTACAAGTACATCCTGGCGGCCGCGAGTTCGCGGCCTACTCAGGGGTGGCGCGCGTTCTCACGGAATGCACGTTCGCACTTCTTATTGTTACTTTACGTCGCGAGTTTTTTTAAGGTTCATACGCGATGTCCGCGTGTCAAATGGCTAATAATACTTAGTTAAATAGACATCATGAATAAAATAAATACCATAGGACATTCTTACATAGATCTACTACTAATTAAGTCCCACGAAAAAGTTCAATATGGCTTGTAATGTTGGAACTTGAACAAAAATATATAAATACAGTATATATACCTAGATAGTACCCAAGACTTGAATATAATAGTATAACATTTTATGTGAGTATTAATTCGTTTTAATCCATAGGTAACCCTATCGCCGGACGCCGCGCACGTGCGGCTCGTTTCCTTGTAAGAATTTTGTAGGTATTTAAAAAGGCGGCATTTTGTAAACATCAAAGCAGTGGGCCTTCTGTACTTGTACTATTATATATTCTGTGATAATAGTTCCTGATCATAATATTTTAATGTTTAGAGATAACAATTAAGTGTGACAAATACAACTTGTCAGTAAACCTCATACCTATACCTATCTTTTGTATGCTAGTACTCACGTAAGTCAGAAACAGCATGATCGACTCTGCCGATGATTGAAAGGAGACTGTTTTGGACTGTAGGTATGTACATTAACTAAACTTTGTCAAACTTTGATTGACTTTGTTACCATGCAAAGTAGCGTGGTCTTGTGTTGGAGGCCAATCTCTTTTTGGGTCGTCGCGCCCACCAATTAAGTTAATAATTTAGTTAGGTACCGTCAAACATTCAATAATTCAGATATGTTGGTATTTTGACTAAAATTGTGTAAATTTTTCTTAAATTTTTGACGAGCGGTCTTAGCGTTGTACTCGATCAATCTGAGTAAGAGTGTCTTATAATATTTAAGTACTTATCATTCTCGGTTATTATGCACCGTTAACTGGCTGCCCTAATTGATAACGTTTCAAAATTTTCAATGTCCCTAAATCGAAAACCATTTCAAGATATACGCCTGTAGATCACAAAAATATATTTTTCAATTTTTTTTTCCATATTTTTAGTAAAAAAATCTTAAAAATAGTTTAAAGGGGAAGTGACGTTACAAAATTGTTCTGAGCTGCCACTATAACCAAAAAAAACTTTCCGGTTGGGATGTCACCTGAGTTTTACTGTGACACTTATCACCGCTCGTAGTATGGAAATTAGATGTAAGGAGCGAAATCTTTATAAGTATCAGAAGTGCACACATAAAACCATAGATAGGTTGCGCTGTAATTGCAGGTACATAAGGGTTTGACACGTCATTTTTCGCCTGTTCTACTTTGACAGATTTCCTTCCTTATACTTCTACATTCCACAGCTCGTAGTTATTCAATATTTGTTGACAGTGACACTTGACAGTCAGATATCTCGGACTGTTTAAGCTGACTGTTAAAACTTTATTTTTAGGAATGATTTTGTCGTTTTCTTAGGTGTATCAAACAACACATGTGACGTCATTAAGTTGAGTCTTGACGTTTGTAACTTATACGCTCTTTCTGCTCGAAGTAGTAAGTAATAAAAAGGGATTTTAGCGTTAAAATAGCAGTTTAATTGAAAAATAAAAAAATTCGTGTATCTTTTATTATAGAGTTCTTTCAAATCAAACAATAAAAAGTAGTACTCAAAAATATAAAATGTTGTCAATTATAGACTTTTTAAAATAAAAATAGGTATACAATGACCTAACCTCTTTACAAAACATTTCAAACTTTCCTAATAATTAAGAAAGTATTTTAGTTGTTTAAGACTTTTTTTACAAATTGCGAGCCCAGTCAGGTTACGGCTTCAAAACACGCGATTTTTATTACCGCGACACTTCAAAATCATGTAACACAGTCGCCGTACAAATTGTTTGCCATTAGTTTTATTTACTAGCTGTTTATCATTTTTTTGTTTATATGTTTATTAACACAAACATTCGTACCAAATGACTTTCTTAGATTATGTTTAGTGATAAAAATAATAATTAACAAAATAATATAAGGAGTCTAAGTAAGTTGATACATACAAATAAGTGTAGGTAATTAGCTATACAATAGTCATTTGTTTTACAAGCTGGCAAAGTTGTTGTTTAACCGCACGTGCCAATATTGATACCCCAGCAAGGGAAAGACTCCCATATTGAACCGCTAAAGTGGAATCTTGAGCTTTGCGATGGTTTCAAGGCACGTAGGTTAAACAAACTTTGCCACCGAGTAAAACACAACATTTTTCACCACACCAACACGAACAAAATACTGACTATAAAACATCAAACTAAATGAAATCCAGCAATATATTCAATGTTTATAATTGAAAATAATTAATGTGTAGGTAAATTCTACCAGCTCAAGGCATCAAATTAAATTTTTATGAAATTACTCTGCACTCTTGTGAATAAAATGCAATTTTGCTATTCGTTTTCGAATACCAAAATTGATCTTTACCAGTTGGTGTGCTGAATATTGCTTTTTTCAGCAGTTATCTACACAATGTACATTGATTTATTTTATTACAACTATATATATATATTGTTTATGTAAATTATTAGGGAGAAAGCCACGACTAAGGTAGGTATTTTATCCTTCAAAATGTCGATATAAATATTATGTGGCATCTATTCCTAATTTGTATAACCTATGACGGAAGGAATTTCTCATTCCGTATCTCTTACTATAATTAATATGAAAACCCAATTTTGTTTACATTAAAAAATCAGGAATGTTTTACACCCTACACAGCTGCTCTTACCACTTTTAAGCACAGTGTGCTCAAAATATAAACAGCTCTTACCTGTTTTCTTACATCGACGACAGAGGCCTCTGTTAATTTATAGACAACGGATATCCGGAGATAGTGGCGTCTAGCCACTAATTTACCGTCTTTAGTACGCGGCTAATTTCATTGTTCTGAATCGGGGTAAGAATGACTGGAGTTACAGCAACTATAAAAGTATAAATAAGTTAAAAATCGGTCAAGAGCGTGTCGGGCCACGCTCAGTGTAGAGTTCCGTAGTTTCCCGTATTTTTTCAACCTATCAAACTGTTTAACCTATCAAGATCAAAATAATTTTACCAGAAAGTATTTATAAAGTTCTACTTTTGTGATTTTTTTCATATTTTTAAACATATTTTTTTTTACTTTAGGAGCGATTATTTCCGAGAATAATAATTTTATTATAAAACGATTTTAGTACTTAAACCCCTATTCATTTTTAAATACCTATCTAATTAACAATATATCACCCGTTGGGGTTGAAATGAAAAAAAAATAGTCCCCACTTTACATGTAGGGGGGATACCCTAACAAGACATTTTTTTCCACTTTTTATTATTTTATCACTTTGTCTGCGTGGTACTAAATTTCAGCTTTCTAGTGCTAACGGTCACTGAGATTATCCGCGGATGGACGGACAAACATGGCGAAACTATAAGGGTTCCTAGTTGACTACGGAACCCTAAAAAGTAACAATGCTCGATACCCTCATATTGACAATGACTTAAGATTCAAAGTGGCATCTACCAATAATTTACACTGTAGAGTACTGGGGGCCGATTTTTGAGTCTCACTGTCACTAAAATACCGGTTGAAAACGGTGAATTGCCTACTATTTTCAGTGACAATTTCCTGAATTCGAACGCCGTGAGATTCAAAAATCGCCCCCCTGGTACTTTAATCTTACTAGTTTGTACCGCTTGGCAAAACAGAGAAGAAATGGAAGTAATTTTATTTATCATAGCAACACTTAACTGTTATCATAGAAAAGTGTCAAAATCTGTCATCTTTTCTACTCTTTTTGCCAGGCTGTGGTTTAAACAAGTTGAACACCTAAAATACCAATATTTCTACTACGACTCATGTACACTCTCGACATTCGTAGTAACTAAAATATGCGGACACGTATAACACCACTTTATTCCATACATTTTATTCATGAGGAAATAAATAAGTAATGTCTAGTCGTGGGATCTTGATCTATGCCCTTGTCGCCCATTTTATCTGGAAACTGATAATGTAATTACTAAAATAACTACTTAAGTGGTTTCAGTAGAAATATTGACGTAAGTATTATTTATTCAGTACAGTTTCGAAGGCCTAGCTGGTAGAAAAAGTGTCAAGACACGTATCAGTATTCATGTAACCTTTACTTTTCCTTCTGATAAATTATTCCGTGCGTTACGTTTATTTTATCACAGGCTAAGTAGGACGCTTGAGAACTATTTCAGTCTGGAAATAGGTTTTCCTTTTTGTACTACTTCGGTGGTAAACAAGCAGACGCCTAGTGGTAAGAAATCACAATAGCTCCTGATGCTTGGAATGTAGGAAAAAGGCAATTTTAAATCAATTCATCCATTGACCGCGTACCTATTGTTTTATGTTATGAATCAACGGTAAACGCATTGTCGATTTTCATACATTGCCTCAATTTTATGTATTCTGCGTGCTTCGTCTTTTGCATATAATATCGGCTGCGCGCTTAAAAAATGGAAGCAGTGTGATTTTTTACATACTTTTACAATGTCTATGACTTTCAACCAGTCATGGTTGATTGAACCGTGTTCTTTCCAACTTACAGTAAATAAGTTTTCGGTAAGCTGAAACTTTAGCTAAGTCCATTAATCTTCAGTTACTTACAAATCATTAATTCTTGTATAGTCAGTCACAGTCGGTAGGTTTTATGAAGTTTAGGCGCTGGAAACTCGTTTGGAGGATTTTTAAGGTTCTGAATTCCGTAACTCAAAAGAAAAACGGAAAATGTAGGATATCTTTGCAGTCTGGCACGTCACGCACGACTGATCCTATAAGGGTTTAAATATTTCCTTTTTTGGTACGGAACCGTAAAATATAAACAAAAATTGGTTTGATCGTTGTATGATACTTAATTATTAAAGCATTTACATACATAGGTTGCTGAGATAGAGAGAGACATTTAAAAAGTTAAGAATTTCACCGCCCCCTTTTCTGCCTTCCAACTGTTCAACCAACCAAACCAACCAATAACCACACTACGGAACGGCCCTACCGGGACCATTAAACGCGGGATACCTAAATGAAAGGTGGACTGATGAAACAGAGGCCAAACCCGGCAAAGACTGGCCACGAAAGGCTAAGAACAGGGAAGCATGGCGAACACTGGAGGAGGCGTTCACCCAAACAGGGGTCCCTACAAATAAACTCTAATTCAATTTATAAGATTTACCCATACACAAATCACACATCTAACAACAAAATATTGTAGAGAATTAAATAAAGGTTTTTTTTATGGATTCAATTGTGGTGTAGACGATGGACTAGCAACCTGTCACTGCATCATCACAATTTATTTTCATTTTAACTCTATAATTTATAGAAGTACCGCTTCTTTCCGCCATCGCCCTACGCGACAACATTTCCATCTTCATCATTTAGATAGCTGGCAGTCCTCAACTGTGCGTTTCTCCAGAAACTACCTGCCCCGCACAGCTAAACTGTGGAATGAATTGTCGCCAGCGGTATTTCCGGACCGATACGACCTTCAAACCTTCAAGAAAAGAGTGTACACCCATCTTAAAGGCCGGCGACGCACCTCCAACACTTCTGGTGTTTCGGGTGACCATGGGCGGCGGTGATCGCTTACCATCAGGCGACCTGTCTGCACGTTTGCTTCCTATCCCATAAAATATCCGCGGACGGACGGACGGACGGACAGACAGACATGGCGAAACTATAAGGGTTCCTAGATGGTGTACCCTTGTTTCGCCGACAAACTTTTCATCGAATATCATTTTATCGACAACAAATCATCGAAAGTTTAGTTCGAGTAATATTGTTTCGAGTAATTTTGTTTCAACTACTATTTATTTGAAATTTTCTTAGTTATTATAAATACTATTCAACGAATATTGTTTCATCGCTGATTCGTTTCAAAGTACTTCAAATAGCAGAACTACAAAACATCGCAATTCATTTATTCGACGTATTATTACAATACTTTCTCATTTGTCGTACTACACGTTAATAGATGTTTCTATTCTAGGAAACTTCAAATTGTCGATTTTATCGTGGCACATCACATATTTACGTCCATAATTAAAAAACTTTGACCATTGGCTTAAATCCTACAGTAGGTTTAGGTTAGGTTAGTAGAACTGTGACCACACACAAAAACGACCAGCTTACAGACTAGAGTAGGTTTAGGTTAGGTTAGAACTGTGATCACACAGAAACAAACGGCTTACCGAGTAGGTTTAGGTTAGGTTAGAACTGCTACCTATACTACAACCAATGGCTTTTAAATTAGGTTTAGGTTAGGTTAGAACTGTGACCACACACAAAAACGACCAGCTTACAGAGTAGGTTTAGGTTAGGTTAGAACTGTGATCACACAGAAACAAACGGCTTACCGAGTAGGTTTGGGTTAGGTTAGAACTGTGACCAAACAAACAGTTTACAAATTGTACAATTTTAGAAAGAAACATCATTGAAATAATATTATGCGTAATGAGTTGTATTTAATGTAAAACAAAATGAAATGAAAAAACTCGAAATGAAATACCACGATATAAATTATACTCGGAATAAGTTATCTACGAAACAAAAGTCTACGGTTTGATTTTACTTGTGTCGATTGTTCTATGATATGAACTATCGATGAAATGAAATTATTTGAAACGTTGTCTTTGAAATAATATTCGAAGAAGTGTCTGTCGGCGATTCAAGGGTAAACCGTTCCTAGTTGACTACGGAACCCTAAAAAAGAGTTCACTGAAACTCGTGTAGTTTCACGTGATCCACCTCCCCTTTCGAAAATATAGTTGTAAGTTTATGTACTTATGACTGTGTGTGTGTTACGATAGCCTGTATTTTTTTTTCAAATATCAAGTTTGCCGACTTATTAACTTATTCATTAAACATGTCTCGTTTCGATCTAACTTCTTCTGAACACAAACTATTAACCAACTAGCTCCAAAGAACACACAAGTTCCAAACATTAGATTAGTGACACCGTGGCAAGCACTTATCGAGCACGTTTTAACATAAAAAAAATCAAAATGAACATTTATTTTCAAGTAATTATATTACAATGCCCTTATCAAAGTCAAACAAAGCTACACTGGCTATATCTTTACACCACTGTCTCGGGAAGATTTAAATCCCTCAATTGGAGCAGGGTATCCACTACAGATATAGGAAGTATGTTCGGACGTGCCGGGCGATTAAAATTTGTTTGTATGTATGTATGTATGTATGTATGTATGTATGTATGTATAAACTCTTTATTGTACAAAACACAAATATGACACAGGATAGACAGTACAAAGGCGAACTTATCCCTTTAAGGGATTTCTTCCAGCTAACCTTTGTATAGAACAAGCATGTCCCAAATTCTTAAATCCACACACACTTGTCCTTTAAACAGAGGACTTTGCCACACCCCATCGGGGTCCACGTGCAGCTTTTTAAATGTGTAACACCCATTGTACATCCCATGGTTTGCAATAAAGATTTACTTATTTACTTGTTACTACTTTCCGACTGGCAAGAAACTCAGTGATCATCATCCTCCTTGCGTTATCCCGGCATTTGCCACGGCTCATGGGAGCCTGGGGTCCGCTTTGACAACTAATCCCAAGATTTGGCGTAGGCACTAGTTTTTACGAAAGCGACTGCCATCTGACCTTTCAACCCAAAGGGTAAACTAGACCTTATTGGAATTAGTCCGGTTTCCTCACGATGTTTTCCTTCACCGAAAAACGACTGGTAAATACAAAAGTTAATTTAACTTGCTCTCTATTGAATCGAATATACACGAGCTTAGCATACAGAGGTAGACAACGAAATTTTAATTCCCGTTTTTTATAAGCTTCAGTACAAGAAACTATTCGTGATAATTCACAAGCACGCAAGACGTGTTTTAAAGAAACCGCTTGTCTTATCTTTAAATCTTGTATACAGATTTATACTTAGATATGACTACTTCCTTGGATTTAAAGGATTCTTCCTACTTAAGTCACGCGAAACCCTTTTCGTACGGGTGACGCGTGACGGGGTCGAATCCACGACCTTTGCCCTCTCTACGGTAGCTAATAAATTTCAATAAAACATCTAAATATAGTGCATAAATCTAAAACAGGCAAATGTAACAGTTAGTTAGTTGAATAACCTAGGTACATATTTTTATTAATACAAAATAATATGACAGCAATGTAAAGCAAGTACCTACTTGTCATCGCAAACATGACTGTGTAGAAATTCAATTAGAGATTTGAGAAATTTTTCATAAATAAATTATGGGGTGCAAAAAAAGTAACTAAATAAAATCACCTATTATTTATGATAATGATAACACATTTATTTCAAAAGCTGAAATATCTTCTATTTAAAACTACTGGTGACCGTAAGGCTGGCTCGTTCCTCGCTCAGCGCATTGGCATCGCCATCCAGCGAGGAAGCGCAGCCAGTCTTATGGGCACATTAGGTACTGGCAGCGACTTGGGAGACATCTGTAGGTACAGTGTAGTCCCCCTAGGTTAAGTTAGGCTGCTTTATATATTAATTTTATTAAAGATTTGCAATATTGATAACCACAGAACTTAATTTAGATAGAAGAAACAAATTCATATATTTGTATAGGTGCCGAGCGTGTCAAATTTTGTACTGAAGTTGATTCTTGCCTGTAATTTTAAATATGTCTCAGGCTCTTGATTGTTCATAATTTTTGTGTTGTTGCAATTGAATATCACGTAACGAGGCATTTTTTATGTTTTGGTTGACTTCAACTTACAAAAATTGACGCCCGAAAGCCGCAAGCTGCGAGTAAAGACGGACAACTTACTCAGTGGATTTCACTGAGTTCATTTGACACGCTAAGTAGATACGTTTGCTTGATCTATGGTATATTTAATAATCAAACGAACTTACCTGTGAAGTTTGATTACAATTATACGAGTATCCAAATCCGAGACAACAAATATTATTTACTATGCAGCACACGGAATCGTACCGTCCAAAGTCACACATTTCAGAGATATAAAATTTAAAAAACAAGTTCTCGCCATGCATACCTACTACCTTCAACATAGCCCAGCGCCCTGCGGCGTAAACCCATCATTATTTTAGAGTAGATCTTTTTGTGTCGTGAAACCATTTTATTGTTATTTTCGGGGATGGGGGCGGGACTTTGTTGTCTCGGATTTGGATACTCGTATAATTGTAATCAAACTTCACAGGTAAGTTCGTTTGATTATTAATTATACTTCCTATCCAAATCCGAGACAACAAATATTATTTACTATGCAGATGTTCAGAGCCTTGCATGTCAATACAAATACTGAATGCGAAAATAAAATAAAGTATGGACATCAAAATACGATATAGTGTTAAATTTCGTATGAGTACCTACTTAATGGTATTAAGTATCTGATGATGTGACGTCATGATGACGTCATCAAGCAAATTAAAAGTTATTCCTATTATTTAAAGTTAAGTTATTCCTATTATTTTATATATAACCTATTGAAAATGTTATAATTATATTAAGCTTTAACTTATGAATATTTTTGATATTCCCTGGTTATGGTAACACTGATTAGTTTGCAACTTCTAAGGTCTTAGAACGGCGCTTTTTGGCTTTTAATGAAATGTTTTTAAATTAGTATTAATTACGTTTTAAAGTCAAGGTCATTATAGTTTCATCAGTTTTCATTTAAGGTTTTTCTGATATACAAGAAATCTCATGTAAAATTATGCGTAGCAACAAATTCCCTTTTGTGCATTGGCAATGCAAGCAATAAGCATACGCAGTTACAATGTTTTATTTATATTCCAAGGTGAATTAAAAGTCAAATTCAATTACTATGCAATTAAAAAGTAAGTCCATACAATGCCTTAGTATACTATTTTCTAAATATTGTTTTAAAACGTCATATCACTTTGTTCATATAACATAAGTAACGGTAAGTATTATATTAATTTATATAGATGCCAACAAAAAAGGCTCCTATACTTAAAAAGGAAGAAGTAAACTTAGCTAGTTACTAGTTTAATACTTAAACAAGTATTATGTAATTATTGCCGATGTTTTGAGGACAAACTATACAACATTCAATTTTAACATCTGATTGTAAAATTGTATAGAAGGCAAATGAGCAGACAGATCGCTGTCACCCATGAACACCAAAAACCTGAAGCATTAGAAGTTTTTTTTTTTTTTTTTTTTTTTTTTTTTTTTTTTTAGGTTTAAGGTGTGTTTGTCCGGTAATCCTTCAGAAGACAGTTCTGCTTATTCCACACTTGCCACAGTTTCCTTTATTAATTAATTGAGGGAGTAACAAACAACAAACATACATACTAATAAAATAAAATAACGTTACAGTAAAGCTGTACTATGTATTGTGATACAAAACTACAATTAACAAGAAAGAAAATAGGTAGTTGTGTTATACAATCAACTATCATAACTATTTAAACTTTCTAGTTATTAAGCGAGACAGTATGTCAATCAGGGATTTCAAATTTAAATATTAATTTCATTGGAAACTTTATTTTCTAATTGGATTTATTAATCTAGCTGTTCACGGCTGCAATAACTCTGCATAACTGCACAACTATATTGTGTGTATTAGTTTCCATCGGCGATTTTACCCCGGGTATATAGGCCTAGATAATGTGCACCACCCACGAGTCAGCCCCTGTTTTCCGTACCACAATTCCCCTATAGTTTAGAGCTCTAAATATTGTATTAGATTTCTCTTTCAATCGAGGTATGTTAATTAAAGTGTAGGATATAGTCGTTGCTCGCCTGAAAGGGATTTATTGCGCCTTGATTATTTATTTTCATCATTATAACTATTATAACAGCGAGTAATTAATGATGACACGTACTAAGCATTGTAAAGTGATTTGTGTAGGTATAGGCTGTGGTATAGGTCATAGAGCTATGACTGAAGGGTTAATACGGCGTATATTTTATTATTTTAGTGTATGCATGATGCTCATATGGTGTAGCAATATTATATTGTATGTCTTGTCAGAGCAATAGTATTAGCAATTTTAAGGAAAATAAGATTTACATTTTTGTTTACTGTTCAATCATTGGTTCATTGGTTCAATCCTTAGACGAAAGTGTTCTTATATTCTTTCTGTATAATGTGCGTTAAGTAGGTAGGTACCTACATAAGTTATATAACAACACTATTAAATCTGATTAACAAGTCTCGAGATAATGTAAATCTCATTAACATTAACACTTTTAAAGCGGAGTAATGTTACTATCTTTAATTTGTGAGAGACCAAGGAGCGGAGCGGCCGAAGAATAAACAGATTGAATACAGCGAGGAGAGAAGCAATCGAAGAACGTTGGAGTTGCGAGCGAAGAGCGAAGTGACCGATGAACGTAGCGACAGAAGCGTGAATCCACCGAAGCGTAAACCGATTGAAAAAACACAGTGGACAATGCACTGTGAGACCGGAATTCTCAATGTAGTTTGAACGAAAGAAGAGCTCCTGAGACAATTTGTGGAGAAAATATAGTCATTTTAAGGTTGACTTGATATGCATATAGCTAGAACGCTATAAATACAATGTTCTCTATAAAATGTATCTATAAAAGTGGAGCCATCGATACAGTTTTGAAGCAAAGATCACACTATTAATGTTTATTTTATTTATTTCCTAATAAAGTGGAGCCCACAAAGTTTCAACACTCAGAGAGCGGAGATCTTGACTTCATTCGTGGAGAATTACATAGTAAGTTTAATTTAAAATGATAACATTTTGTTTTAATTTCTTGTGTTTTATATATATAATTATGGTTAGTATTTAAATTTATCATTATTTTTTGACTAAGTTGTTTAAGATTATTTTAATTCCTTATTTATTGTATTATTATTTTTGTATTTTTGACATGTTTTGTTTATGCCATTAAAGGTTTTGAATTGAGTTGAATGGATAGCCTATCACTGTTAAAATGTGCCACAAACAGCTACTACGCCTTAAGCGGAGCCTTCGATACAACTTGTGAACAAAGATAGCAACGTTACTGTTAAAGTAGGGCACATATAGCTACAACGCATTTAGCGGAGCCCTCGACACAATTCATGAAGAAAAATAGCCACGACACTGTTAAAGTGGGGCACATATAGCTACAACGCATTTAGCGGAGCCCTCGACACAATTTGTGGAGAAAAATAGCCACGACACTGTTAAAGTGGGGCACATATAGCTACAACGCATTTAGCGGAGCCCTCGACACAATTCATGAAGAAAAATAGCCACGACACTGTTAAAGTGGGGCACATATAGCTACAACGCATTTAGCGGAGCCCTCGACACAATTTGTGGAGAAAAATAGCCACGACACTGTTAAAGTGGGGCACATATAGCTACAACGCATTTAGCGGAGCACTCGACACAATTTGTGGAGAAAAATAGCCACGCCACTATTAAAGTGGGGCACATATGGCTACAACGCATTTAGCGGAGCCCTCGACACAATTCGTGGAGAAAAAATAGTCACGCTACTAATAAAGAAGGGCATTTTACTGTAGGTTCAGATATAATTTTGCATGCCATTTTTGGCTAAACATGTATTGCTACTCAAAAATAGTAATGTACCAACTAATGTATACCATGTTTATCGCAATAAAGTAATTCATTCAATTCATTCACAAATGGCTACAACGCATTTAGCGGAGCCCGCGACACTATTTGTGGAGAAAAATAGCCACGCCACTATTAAAATTTGGTACATATAGTTACAACGCATTTAGCGGAGCTCTCTCGACAACATTGTAATCTCAATTTTCATCACTCATCAGGGTTTTATTTCTTTTCTACCCGATACTCAACCAATCATCCTTGACGCTATTATACTGGAGTACTATTTCAAGACATGCTTACAATATTTATTATTGACACAAGTAAATCTTTATTTACAATAAGCTCTTATAATTATAATCTCTAATGTCTTAACAATGTCAAACAATATCTAATGTTCTAATGTCTTTATTTTTATTTCTTTATGATTTAATTGCTGGACATAGACACATGTCATCCAAATAGTAGGTAATTACTTACAAAAAGAGACTTGCTCACATAGGGTACTTGTCTTCACACAAAACTGATAGAAAAAATTTGGATGTGATCATGATGCCGAGCTAGAAACCCGTAATGTTCGCATAAATCCTTTCGTCGGCATCGAAGTACGGCCCGTACTATATACAACAGCAAGCAACAGGCAACACTGTCAACACATTTGTGATCCCTATTACCACGGCATAAAGTCTAACGATAGTCAGTTAAAGGTGTTGCTGTTTGTGCCATGGATTCGGTATTAGTTAAGGCGCCTTAGGTAAGATCGTGCAAGCGCGTCCTGTTTTAATGCATCAGTTACTGGCAATGTGCAGTCGGTCATTATATTTATTAATACATTATTGAATGAATCAACAGAAAAAATATAGTTTAATTATTGGTTCCAGTAATTGTAAATATTGCTACAACTATTGCTCGTTTGACTTATAAATATTGTTGAATGTTGTTACAATTTAGATAACGATGCGTTTTTCTTTTAAACTTTTTATAAAAGGCGCTTTATCACCAACCAGAAAAAATATGTTTATAGATCAGACATGTTGTTAACGTATAATATACTGTTCTATACGCCTACGATATATACGAGTAAAATCATATTCGTAAATATTGAAGTCAGAGATCACATCGATTGTCAGTAGGTAGTTTAATAGTTACATATAGTAATATGTCAGTAGGTAGTTTAATAGTTACATATAGTAATATGTAATCTGTGATTTACGTATTACTTAAACACATATACTAGTACTTTCCTACTGCAACTTAAGTATTCATACCGAAAGCCTTTTGTTTGAAAAAGAAGGTAGTCGTAGAAAATCCTATCGTATGACCAAATATGACCGCAAATAAGTTTAGTATTTCGTTAACTTCTTAGTTCTAATTATCAATAGGCAAGTGAGGCAAGCTACTTAAATGATAGTACAATTGTGTGTTAATGTGTAAAATCACATTAGCTCGTAGCTACGATCGAATGAAAAACGAAACTATTATACACTCGCCGATAACCAGACTAAACTCGCCGGTACTATACGGCGGTCGGCAGTTGTTCAAATATGGTTTGAATTCTATAATCACCATTTAGCGCACTATAGGTACATAAGTAGGTATTAAATCACTTACCGAACTTCATAAATTCACAACATTTACACTTTTAGAGGAACACTTATTTTGACGAAATTACGTGTGACTCGGACGACACAAAAACATGTAATGATGGGTTTACGCCGCAGGGCGCTGGGCTATGTTGAAGGTAGTAGGTATGCATGGCGAGAACTTGTTTTTTAAATTTTATATCTCTGAAATGTGTGACTTTGGACGGTACGATTCCGTGTGCTGCATAGTAAATAATATTTGTTGTCTCGGATTTGGATAGGAAGTATAAATGACATCTGTGTTGATAACACATAAATTCTATATATCGTCACTACTTTGAAAAAATCTCGTATCTCACACTGCTCATCAAAGTTAAAACGTAGTAAGTCTCTATGCATTCTATACATACTAACTACATTCTTTTCTTCATTGACAGAAGAAGATACAAGTTTTTTTAAAAGTAGTGACGATATTTGGTTTATCGTTCGGCCGTCTGAGAATAAAACGGTGTCAAGAGACTCTAGTCTAGCCTCTCAATTAATCTGTTTATGACGAGTCTTTATACTCCAGATAGTTTGAAATCTAAAACGGGGCCAACTTCGTATAAGCCTGTTATGAGGCACAATCTTATTAGTCTGAAATATCATACTCGTACTCACTGTTGTAGTTGTGAAGCCTTAAGTGTTTCAATGTAGTGACAGAAGATCGTTGTACGTTAATAGGATCTAACTAGTAGGTAAAGAAACTAAGAAACAAAATCTTTTAGGTATTTCTAATTTGCGACATTGTTATAAGAGTGTTTATCTAGGCACAGGCAGAGTTCGTGAAAAAAATATTCATATTCATATTCTTTATTATATTCTAAATATAACATGTCACATAATAAACATTATACAATTTAGTTATTAACTGTAAATTGGTTAATATATACTTTAGACTTATATTGACCGGGATATAGACCGTGATTACCTTTTTGATTTTTGTCGAGCTCCCGATATTTCGACGCAGTTGCATGCATCATGATCACGGAAAACTGACGAAGGCGGGTGGATGTTAAAGTTGTATAGACAGCGCGCGATCTACCCTCCTTCGCGCGCGTCGGCTGCGTTCACTTTCAGCGTTACCACTGGTCGCGTTCACACTCGATGGTCTGTCCAAACACACTACACTCACAGTGTCACTACGTTTGTTCAATTCTGACTTCACCGGTTTTTTACACAAACAAATCACTGGATTCCATACATTAGATAGTTTGAAGCCATCCTCACGATTGAAATTTTTATATTTGTGAATCTCAATGGCTTCTCTTACCAATCTCGGTATGTAGTGGCGTTCCGTCGAAATTACCTTAGGACTATGCAACTCGATCCAATGATTTGCACCCGACTCAATGAGATGTTGAGCAATAGCAGACTTGCGAGTATCGTTCTTTTTGACTGCAGCAATGTGTTCTCTAATTCTGCAGGCAATAGTGCGCTTGGTCTGCCCTATGTAAGAACTGCCACAACTGCACTCAACTTTGTACACACCAGGTTTTTCCAGAGGAAAATTGTCCTTAGGTGACCGCAAGAACTGTGCAATTTTCCTGTGTGGGGTGAAGATAATTTTTACAGAGTAATTGTTTAGTATTTTAGAGATCTTATCTGTCACTCCCTTTACGTACGGCATAAACGCTGGTTGTCTCTCTAGTCAATATAAGTCTAATGAAAATAACCGTGAATCATTCAAAACTCTTAATATATACTTTTCTCAAACATGGTATGAAATATTGATGTTATGTGCCTTATAATTGGCAGCGAAGTATGACGTTGCAGGTGCGGCTAGGACGATTGATAGATAATGGAATTTCATACAAACCTTGCAGGCCAAGGCCGGCAAAGTCCTCTTTTTTAATTTCCAAACACAGATAATTGTGACATAACATTTAGCCAATTAAAAAAAAAACTATAAGGGGCTTTATAGACGTGCCGACTGCAACTGGTACGGGCCCTAGACAATATTTGATTTTGGGTGCGTTTTCATACAAAAAAAATTTTTTCGTTTTTTTTTGAATTTTTTTTAACTTTTTGTTTTTTTATAAGCGCATCAACGGGGAACGAAAATTCGATTATTTTTGCGCTACGACGCACCGTTTAGGAGATACAGCCATCCAAAGTTACTATTTTCAGTAGACTTTATTTATTTCATACCATGTTTGAGAAAAGCACTATACATACCTCGGCGGGAAATGGGGTTGCCCGCGTTGCAACCCCCTTTGTCCCGGCCTCTGTAGTAATGTACTATTATTAGGTTACTAAATATTTAAAAATTCTTCATAACTATAGAACGTGCACTGAGAGAAATTTGCATTGTGAATTTAATAAGTTCGACTTGTTGCGGTTTATCCGTTTGAAGCCAAACGTATGTTTAAAACAATATGTGTCAGGTTGTTTTTATAAAATCGACTTGTTGATTCAAATATATTGCCGATTCAAATGACAAGTAGCTTGTTGTTTGAACCAAAGAGCACGTAGGTGCTATTTTAACCAAAAAACTTGTTGAACGAACATGAAAACTGGTTGTAATTTCTCTCAATGATGTGCTCAAGAAGCCAACGTTTCAGTTTTGACTTAAAGCCAGAGAAAGAAGTAGCCGAGGTGACTGTGTCGGGCAGCTTATTATAAATAGTTGGTCACATGCGTGACCTTGTTCGACCGCGCGAGTCTTCTTTATAATAAAGTTTCAATGCCAATCAGCAATTTTGGGGTTGCAAGAAAACTATATTGCAGTGACAATGCTGAGCCTATCGCCCACCACAATTGCACCCATAACCCACAGTCAACTTCCCTACACCCATAGGAAGAAAGGGGGTTGTGAAATTCTGTCTCCTGGCTCGTAGTAAAGGCGTAATCAAGCAGAAACTGTTTAAAACATAACATACACTGCATGGTTCTATAGAATGACCAATTATTACGTCACCTATTCACGTCAAAATAGTCTGAATTGAACACCACGTATTTACATGAACGGGAAACAAGAGAAGTTCAATAAAGGCTTGTAAAACGAACCAATGATAGATGAGCAAAGTTTTGACGGTTCACTCACTAAAACTAGTACTTACATACGACCCGATTCGAATTTTTATTATACGTCTAGCTCTAGACACAACATAGATCGGATATGTCCGTATCAAAGTTGAGGTCTTTGTTCGAAGAATCTTTTGACAATGACGTATCCGGTCCATATATTCTTATAGTACTAGCCTCTGGCGATCATTGTAATACATGTAGTGTAAAGGTCCCTCGTCAACTTCACAGAGTTAAATTAACCTGCCAAATAAACCCAGTCAGAGGTCAGAGCTTCTATTTATTATTTATTTAAAATAATTTTCCTAGAAAGTCTTTATAAAGTTCTACTTTGGTGATTTTTTTCATATTTTTGAAACTTATGGTTCAAAAGTTAGGGGGGGGCACATTTTATTTTTATTTTTGGAGCTATTATTTCCGAAACTATTAAAAATATCAAAAAATGATTTTCGTACACCTGTTTTTAAATACCTATCCAACAATATATCACACGTTAGGGTTGGAATGAAAAAAAAAATCACTCCCCACTTTACGTGTACCCTAATAAGATTTTTTTTACCACTTTGTCGGCGTGATTGATGTACATATTGGTACCAAAATTTCAGCTTTCTAGTGCTAACAGTCACTGAGATTATCCGCGGACGGACGGACAGACATGGCGAAACTATAAGGGTACCTAGTTGACTACGGAACCCTAAAAAGGTAGAGGCTTACATGGCTAGCCCGATTTTGACGCACTTCAAAGTTGGCATCATTCGACGCGCGAAGGCTGCATAGTTTGAAGTTTATTTTGTTCCACGGTTTATTCAAGTAATGAATTCGCGACTGGAACAAACACCAGAACCGATAAGGATAATAAAAAACTTTCATAGCTTACAATACCAGACAATCAGAAACTATTGCGTCATCCGTTTCGGTCTTTATTTGTCTTATAAAATGACTTAGGTTTTCGGTTAGGTATCTCGCAAATATTGATATTGAGAATTGGACACAAATCGATCAAGCTAGGTGTCATCTCTAGGATAACACGCATTCCTGAGTCACAGTATAGTAAAGAGTACTATCGCACAGTAGGTATGGCCTCCCTGCCCCCGCTGAAAGTGCCGCCCATCCGCACTTGGTTACCTTACAGTTACCGCCTGTCAAGAACGCGACCATTCGATCTGTCTTTTCTCACTCACACAAGCATGGAACACGTTCGCCTACACGAGCTTAGACTGTGTGTAGGAACGCGCTTCTTTCATATAATTAGATCGCCATTGTCTGAGATGTGCTTGAGTTTTTATATTAATTTCCGAGCAAAACTTGATCTTACTGATATTCTACGTTATACAGGATGTAACAAAAATGGTGGTGATCCGTTTAAGGGCGTATTCAGTATCGTATTCTCATCAGGAAAAAGTAGAATAAAAAATTTTTTTCGCAAAAAATTTTTTATCTTTGTATGGAGATTCGACCGATTCGCGCGGCCCGGCTCATACAAAAGTGAAAATTTTTTTAGCGAAAAAAAAAATTTCTTCTACTTTTTCCTGATAAGAATACGATAATGAGTAGGTACGCTCTTAAACGGATCACCACCATTTTTGTTACACTCTGTATATAAGTTATTTATTGTATAACAAAAATAATCCACGAGTTTTTGGGTACCACAAGTTTAGTATTAACTCGGATTCGCATGATCCCTCACAAATTATCTGTAATGAGATCTAAAGCCTCATTCACTCGATTTCGCGTCGAATATTTCGAGATGATTAAATGAAATGAGTTCTCTTCGCTTTTTGACGTTTATTACAGATTAAAATCTTCTTCGGAACCATGATTCTATAATAGCGCATTTTTGTGTAAGTAATATGGTTGATTGGTTGACTTTGAATAAAGTAACCGACGATATTTGGAAATTTTTGCCAGAAGAATTGAATACCTATATATTTAGTTTACTCAAAATTTAAATTGTTATGAGATTCTGCAATATTCTGTAATTGTACTTCTAGAACTCTAACTTTGTGTCTTGGTCATGTAATAAAACTATATCATGTAAAGATACTTTTCTCAAACATGCAATGAAACCTACCTCTTTATATCGCACCATCGAGACTAAAGTGCATGACGGCGATTTGAGGGGAGCTGTTCGACTGCTTCTGTCAGACTCCGCCCTTGCTCCTTCTAATGAGAATACACTACTTGCTTTGAAACAGAAGCACCCGCCTCCATCTAGGTTAGTAGTTTTGCCACCTGAGCCTTGCATTACAAGCCCGTTTCTGACCGTAACGCCTTCAAACGTAGCCGCGGCAACCGCATCTATCTATAATGGGTCTGCCTCTGGTCTCGATGGGTTGCGACCCCAGCATCTCAAAGAACTGATTTCACCTGCCGCAGGTAACAACGGTCCCCGTTTGTTGGATTCCCTAGCCAAATTATGCAATTTCTTACTGAAAGGTATGCTAAACCTGGAAGTAAGACCATTTCTTTATGGGGCCTCCCTTTGTGCCCTATCTAAAAAAGACGGCGGAATCAGGCCAATTGCGGTTGGTAGTATTTTTCGACGCCTCACGGCTAAACTGTGTTGTCGAGCAGTCAGAGAAAGCATGGCTTGCTTCTTGCAGCCCCGACAGTTGGGGTTCGGCACAATTCTGGGTTGCGAAGCGGCAATACATGCCACGCGCCACTTCGCAACAGAACATAATAGTTCTCATGACATCATCATCAAGATAGATATAAAAAACGCATTTAACAGTGTAGAGAGAGACACAATTCTGAATGAAGTCCTAGATCAAATTCCACTCCTTTATCCCTTTATCTACCAATGCTACGCCTTGCCGAGTAATCTCTTCTACTCGGGTAACCTCATCCAGTCACAAGTCGGCGCTCAACAAGGCGACCCCTTAGGACCTCTTTTATTCTGTTTGGCCATACACAAAATTATTTCCGCAGTAAGCGCGCCATTGAACGTATGGTACCTTGATGATGGTGTCATCGGGGGCAGCCCAGAAGTTGTAATTGAAAACTTAAAAACTCTATTACCGGCCTTAAAAACAATAGGATTAGAAATAAATTCTACAAAATGTGAATTGTTCGCCTGCGGTAATGTAACTCCCGAAACACTCACCAATCTGGAAACAGTTCTGCCGGGATTGAGACAGATTGATAAATCCTCTTTCCAACTCTTAGGTGCTCCCATATTTTCCGAGGGTGTCAGCTCTGTATTACAAAGTAAAAGGCAGGCACTCGCGGGGGTACGTGAGCATCTGAATCACCTGTCGAGACACGTCTCTCTCATTCTTCTGCGGAACTGTTTCTCAGTACCTCGCACTACCTACACCCTTCGAACATCCCCAACCTGGCTATATATACAAGACCTACAACACTACGACGACACTCTAAAACTCATCCTGGAATCAGTGCTGAACGTAAGCTTGAGCGGAGATCAGTGGCTTCAGGCAAGTTTACCCGTGCGTTACGGTGGTCTAGGTGTTCGTCGAGTCCAGGATATCGGCCTGGTGGCCTTTTTGGCTTCAGCATTCGGTTCAGCTAATCTCGTCTCACGTATACTAGCTATAGATAGCACCGACACCTGTATACCATTCGCATCCGATGCTTTAGCCAAATGGGCCACATTATGCCCTTCCAACGACCGGCCGGAAAACCCGGCTGTTCAGAGGGGCTGGGACGATATCCTGTGCAGGCTCCGTCAAACTAACCTACAGGCTGGTGCCTCGGGATACGATCTAGCGCGACTCAAGGCGATTTCCCAGCCTGAGTCGGGTGCGTGGCTGCATGCCTTGCCTTCTCCTCAACTGGGGACACTGCTGGACAACGATTCCCTAAGAATCGCAGTGGCCTTAAGGCTAGGGAGCAAGGTGTGCAATGTTCACCGATGCATTTGTGGGGCGTCAGTTGAGGAGAACGGCCACCACGGACTCAGCTGCCTACGTTGCGCCGGTCGTTTCCCCAGGCACCACTCGATAAACGAAATAATTCGTCGTGCGATGCTCTCGGTAAGTGTTCCGTGCCTCCTGGAACCGCCAGGTTTGTCTCGAACCGATGGCAAACGTCCCGACGGGCTGACGCTGGTTCCTTGGCAGAGAGGGCGGTGTCTTATATGGGATGCAACGTGTGTGAGTACATTTGCTGCATCCCATATCAGACACACAGTTAAGACGGCAGGCTCAGCAGCAGAGACTGCCGCCAAAAACAAACGCCTGAAGTACTCTGCCTTGGAAGCCACTTATGACTTCGTGCCCTTCGCGGTTGAGACAGCCGGGCCCTGGGGAAGGGAGGCGCGTGAACTCTTCCGAGAGATCGGAAAGCGCCTCAGGGAGAAAACAAAAGATCCCCGTTCCGAGTCATGGCTTGTCCAACAGGTCTCCATCGCCATACAGCGGGGTAACGCTGCTAGCGTGATGGGGACCTTTGGACCCGGCATGGCCCGGAACGGGTTCCTTTAGGTATCGTACCTTTTTTTTTATATATGTAGTAATAATTGTTTTTTTTTTTATTATTTTATAATTGTACGCAAGTTAATAAATAAAAGTTGTTATTACAGGATTCAAAATAATACATGAAATATTGTCTTTACGTTCCTTAAAATGGGCTGGGAAGTATCGCTTTTTGGGCGCAACAACTCGAGAGGACTGTAAAGGGATTTCATATTATTTTTAGGACTAGGCCTGCAAAGTATCTTTTTTTATAAAATATTGTCCTTTAGAGCATTTTTTTTTTTATTTCATTGTATGTTTGAGAAAAGCACTATACATGCCTCGGCGTGAAAACGGATTCCCGGCCTCGTATCCCTATCCGGCCTCGCTTGCACGCTCGCTCGGCCGTATATACCCACTTGGCCGGAAATCCTCATTTTCCCGGCCTCTGATGTAATGTACTATTCATTTATACATAAATTTCATTTATAAAGAAATAAAACGCGACAATCAGTTATAAATTTTGTAATAACGTTTCTCTGAAATCTTGATTGGAATTTTATGTAAATACTAGCTTTCGCCCGCGTCTTCGCTCGAGCTAAGTTCGAAAATTGCGGAATGCTCCATATAAACTTCCACCTCCCATTTCAGAAAAGTGGGGGTCAGAAAGAGACAAAAAGTAGCCTATGTCATTCTCCATCCCTTCAACTACCTCCACTTAAAAAATCACGTCAATTCGTCGCTCCGTTTTGCCGTGAAAGACGGACAAACAAACAGACACACACACTTTCCCATTTATATTAGTAAGGATATATTTTTTTCCAAAAGAATATTAATTTATTCGCAATTTCGTTTCTATGAAAATTCCTTTCACTGGAATTTATTAAATAAGTTATTTGGGACGTCTGAATTCCATAAATTTTGATTTGAATTATATTATTTCTTATTTCTTAATAATCAGAAGAGTGTAACAACTTATTTAAAAATCGGTGTCTGATAATGTTATGTCACGTGCCGCCCAAACTAAAAGTTATTGGGTTGGTAAGAAAGTAATGAGCGAATCATAACCGATATTGTAATTTTTATTTAATTTATTATTTTAATCATTTATCAAAAATATAATGGCCTTCGTTATCTACTACTTGTCTTCATCGTTCTGGTAAAGAATGAATAGCATCGGCGAAGAAGTTCTTAGGTTTAGATTCAAAAAACTCAGCTATGTACTGTCGTAGATGGGCTTGATCATCGAACTTTTTTTCATTCAAGGCATTGCTTAGCGATCTGAACAATGCGTAATCCGTAGGTGCCAAGTCTGGAGAGTACGGTGGATGAGGTATCACTTTCCAACCTAGCTCCAATAGCTTTAGCCGAGTCACTTTTGCAATGTGTGGGCGAGCATTGTCGTGTAAGAAAAAAACTTTAGCATGCTGTGGACGATTCTGACAGATTTTTTGGTTTAAATTTTCAAGCTGATTACAGTATACTGATGCGGTAACAGTCATTCCACTTGGTAGGAGTTCCCAGTGAATAATACCATGAATATCCCACCAAACGGACAGCATAACTTTTTTCGGGTGAGGCTCTGTTTTTGGTGCCTCTATTCCTTTTTCGTTTGGAGCTAGCCACTGACGTTTGCGTGTGTGATTTATATATAAGACCCATTTTTCATCTCCAGTGATAAGATGGTCCAACCAGTTGAATGTGCGGCGAAAAGACAGAAGTTGTATGCAAATATCGGCAAGGCGGTTTAGTTGATCTCTATCAAGTTCGTGCGGTATCCAAACACTGTATTTGTAGTTTTTTCCCAACTCGTGTAAATGAGTTTCTATGGTGACATGAGAGCAGCCTAACTCGGTAGCAAGAGTACGACTCGTTAGCCTCGGATCTCCTTCAATTAAGGTTTTTAATTTGGCTACATCAATCTTCACCGGTCGACCAGACTTAGGTTGATCTAATAATGAAAAGTCGCCACTACGAAACCGCTGGAACAATCGTTTTGCCGTGGCCTCAGACACAACTTCAGGAGCAACACGCTGACATATATTACGCACTGCTTCGACGGCTGAATGGCCAGACTGAAATTCATATAGTAAGCAATGCCTTACATGCACTTTTAATTCGTCCATTTTCTTCCTTATATTAGCTCGGCGACAGCTAGTGAATGACTGACGAGAAACTGTGCGACTCGCCCTTTATATACTTTCGACCATAGAAGATTCTAGAACTCTCTCAAAAATTTTATGTGGAATTCAATCGATCGCTCATTACTTTCTTACCAACCCAATACTTATAATATATGTCAGCTCTCAATTCATCCTCTCATTTGACTCTTTGATCAGCAGTGTGGCCAATCCTTCATTATATTTACTGAATCATACATACATACATACAATCACGCCTGTTTCCCAGAGGGGTAGGCAGAGATCACGGATTTTTCATTTCCTACGATCCTGACAAATCACTTTCGCTTCACACACTTTCATAACGTTTCTCATACACACTCGTCGGTTTCGAGTACTTCTGACCTGGCCTTTTTGCAATATTTCCCCGATTTGAACAAGAAAAGTTCGCCTAGGTCTTCCACTTCCAACTGACCCTTCCACTCTTTTTTCATATACTTTCTTCGTTACTCTCCTCTCATCCATCCTCTCTACATGCCCGAACCACCTTAACATACCCATCTCAATCTTTGTCACCACATCTACATCCACTCTACACTTCTCTCTTATCACGCTATTTCTGATCCATATACAATTATACAGAATAATTAACAGTAGTCAGACTGATTCAGACTTCGCAATTTGTTTTGTTTTTATTTTAATTAGATACGCCAAAAACAATCCATTTATTGCACTATACTCCACCAATGATTTTATTGCACTATAACACTTTAAGTATTCTCGCGCTCTGTACACATATTCAAAGTCACACACAGGTCGAACGCGATTAATTAACATTATTTTAGCTTTTTTCTTTTTGCCAAACATCCGAAACCACCTGGCCGAAACGTTGAAAAAAAAAAAAAGGTAAAATAATGTAAATTAATCGCTTTCGACCTGTGAGTGACTTTATTGAACTATACATTGATAGATTTATATAGATTCTTGGCAATAATGCGAAACATTTTCATGACACAAAAAAGCATATAAATATAGAAAAATAATCCGGGGCGTTGCGGGCAAGGCACGTGTTTTAAACAAAATGTTTACCGCACTAGTTCAAGGTAAATAATATTGCAACAACTGTAAGAATATATGAAAACTAAATCCATTCTTAAGTTTAGTCTTAGTTTCTTATATAATTATGTAAATATGTTCATGTAAATAAAGAAATTTCTAAATCCATATGAACGTCATTAAATATTTTATCATTTAAAAGAAATTCGATTCTACGAGCTAACATAAGAAAACTACAACAAAAATGAATTCAAATAATTAATGAATCTACGGTTGTACTCACGTTAGAATGCTGTGACACACTTCAGGCATATAGGAGTTCACGCGACGGCTAAACTCCGTAAAAATGAAATCCTTCGAAAAAATGCATTCGATTGATATGACATTATCATAATTTTTTGAAGAATCGGGGAGTTTGTACTAGTTGATATGGTGAAACTGTACATAATCAACGGTCCAGATTATCTCTCGACGCGCCCTCAGTTCAGTCAACAGCCTTATTAGAAATCCCGATGAAACTACACGAAGTCGTATCATAACAAGATGAAAACGGTATACTTTAGTTAATTCAGAATCAGTCTAGTGGTAACGTAGTTAAATGAAGCAGAGAAAACCGCAACTCATACGCCACACTGAAAATGTTTGTGCAGACGACGAACTATGCCGTAGTTGGTTAGCCATAGTAATTGTGTTCGGATATTAACGGCAGCTATTGTGTGTGTCACACAACGGTAATTTAGCTGCCGGGTGCTGCCGTGTAGCTGCAAACTACAAGTGTTTGTCAATAAGTCCCTACGGTCAATCCTCCGTATCTTCTGGCCGAAGTTTGTGGAGTAAGTGCCGACAACCTCCGTACGCCCAGGAAGTGGCACTGCTGAAATGGAGATGGATCAGTCATACCCTTCGAAGAGGAGCTACCAACAGATACTGGTATCGCGCTTAAGTGGCGGCCTCGAGGAGGAAAGCGATCCCGCAAACGCCCCGTGCACACCTGCAGGCGGAGCGCAGAGAACGAGCTGGAACGAAGCCAATAATAGAAAGGCGTGGAAGGGTCTTATGGGGTGCCTTAGCACATTCAACAACAACATTACCATTATGGTGATTTTATTGATACAAAAAAGTAACGGATTAAACTTTGTATCTCTAAGAAATGCGGTGATGAACGAACATCACTCATTCTCCGATAGACGGTGATGGAGCGCCTTGTAATGGTGCAATAATATGCCTCGCTTTGCTCGTCGTTGTACCTACTTAAAATTGCTTTTCAATATCTAAGTACCTAAGTATCAAATTTTAAAAAGACATGTTTATCGTTTAAGAGGAAAACTGTTAATTATTTACATTCCACTACCCATACATATTACTTACTTAAAATATGAAATTTTCTATAAGGTACAGCGGGGCAAATCTAAACTGGGGCAAATGTAACTGATCCATTTTTTCCATGTTTTACAATATTTTCATTATGAAATAGAGTGTCCACCGGTTATATATAGTAGGCGTGTTCAGTGGATACATGTAGAACTCACCATCATAGTATGTAATGGAAAAAATGGATCAGTTACAATTGTCTCCCAGTCGAGATTTGGCCCGCTGCACCTTAGCTGAGTTTTTTTTCACACTTCGGGTCTCGACCCTATAGTAAAAGATCGAAAAGTGTTTGGGCTTACTACAGTATTCACAGTTTATTTTTTACCCTTGATAATATAATTTTATACTCAGTGTATAAAAAGTCTTATGCATTAAGTCAAACAGTTAACCTCTGTACGTTCAGTGCTGACACTGCTGACACGCCGTACATTTCAGGCAACAGCTTTAAATTAAAATTTCAGTATAACCGAGCACAAACCGGATTATAATTTTGCAAAAATGATATACAGCAGGCTCAAGGGATAAATTTGTGTCCTACTTGCGGAATTGCTGACGCGAAGTTACAAAGTATGGTAATTTTATTTTGCGAGATGTTTCTAAATTGAAAATTAACATTTTAAAGCTGTTTATTAGTTTGAATAATGTTGGAACTTGTTACCGTCAAAAAATCTACTTTTCAGTTTAAAGACGAATGACAGATAGATCATAATTATATTCATCATGAATTTCATCATCATTACCTTCCTTGCGCTATACAGTTAGAAAATGAAAAGGGAAACTGTCGAGTACACACAATAGTGTAAACTAGAAAAGATAAAATTTATTTGTGCATATATTACAGTTCTTTTGGTTTTTTTTATCACTCAAATTCGATAGTAACTACTCCATCAGATGATTTTGTACTAACAACTCGATGTTTTTCCATTTTTAAGAAAACGCCAAGTATAAAAATACGTTATAAAATGTCGAGCCTTTGTTTTTTTGTGTGTATGTTCTTTAATCATGCTTTCTTGGCATCTTTACAAAACGAACAATGTAAAAAATTGTTCAACAGTCTTACAAAGCTTTATCGTTAACTTTTGTCGTGCGAAGATAAACAAACGTCAAAAAGAGTCAAGAAGACGATGTACAATATCACAAGCAACTTGCAGACTCACAAATTGCCTAAGGTGCTCTTCAGTCATTCAGCGCCACAGAGTATGAAAGCTATTTTCTAACGTCTAACCTAGATCCAGTTAAGAAACTTTATTAGTAGTATTTTTCTTCACTGTGGGCACTGTGGCAGTTTCAATCTTGTGAGTGAGTTGAACAATAATTTGTGTTTGGATATACGAATCTTCAAGTTAAGCACTATAGAATACGTGCGAAGAATATACCTCAACAACTGAACAGTCATAATTTAGACCATCTCATTCCATATACGAAGTCCCCATAGTCGTAGATTTGCGATATTCTTATACATTTTAAATACAAAAACATTTTTCCTCAAGCTGAAAACAATATTTCTGTGGAACTGAAATTCCCGCCTCTTAATTTCCTGCCCATTCCGCTCGCTGACAAGACGTGGAAGCGCAGACCAGTCAGCAGCCGGAGTTGTCACGCAGAAGTCCAGTAGCGAGACTGTATCAACCGCATTTAAGCTTACTGTACTTAAACTCACTGTTTCCACACGGTAATATCAGATTTTCCGCTTCACACCAGGTATCAGGCTTTCATGGTGGTGACAGCTTCCAGCTTCCGT
The DNA here is from genome assembly GCF_023078275.1 of Leguminivora glycinivorella. Classification (NCBI taxonomy): domain Eukaryota; kingdom Metazoa; phylum Arthropoda; class Insecta; order Lepidoptera; family Tortricidae; genus Leguminivora; species Leguminivora glycinivorella. Next base: position 16,097,079 of record NC_062985.1, on the reverse strand, counting down.
GCTGTTTAAACTTATTGGCTGAAAGTAATAGCTGTCATAGACAGCACTTTATTTGTTCTTAGGAAAGAACACATGTCTATAAGCAGTAGCAGCATCTTTAAATAATATGAAATATTTCATACCTTGTACTGAGGGCACGCTCATGGGGCCACAAAGGTCACTATAAACCATGTCACCTGGCTGCAATGGACCTCTGCTGGACTTCTAGAATGGTCTCCGAGCTTGTTTTCCATAGGCACAACCCTCACACACAAAACTGTCACAGTCAGTTAGTTCCACACCATTTATCACATTATTATTGCACATTTTCTGAATTTCTTTAATGTCCATGTGTCATAACCTCTCATGCCACGTACGCAAGTCTGATTTTTGTACTAAATTGCACTGATTCAATACAGTTTTCACTTTCGCTTCATATAAGTTATTTCTTCTTAAAGATGCACACATAACTTTTTTATTGTCCAGATAGATAAACGCGTCAGAGCCTTTTTTAACAATTTCATAGCCATGTCTTGTTATCACTCCTTCAGAGATTATATTTCTGTTTAAATTAGGGACATATAAAACGTCTTTCAAAACACTGGTTTCCCACTGACCATCGACCCATTTATTTAACAAAATGTCTCCTTGTCCGGCAACATCTAAAATTTCCTCATTGCCCAATTTCAATGGTGAACCTCTGTACTCGTGAATTTCTGTAAAATATTCCTTTTTAAATGAAATATGTCCAGAGGCGCCACTATCCAATATCCATCTGTCATCTTCCTTGGGTTCTTTCCACTCACAGTGTGTAACATTGAAAGCTAACATGTCACTTTTCCCTTGACTTTTCTTCGGAGCCCGACATTCTCTCGCATAATGGCCACGAACACCACAGTTGTAACAAGGATAGCGATGTCCTTGATGTTCCTTATTCTCTTTTGAATTTTTCTTACTTGAAGAAGGGCCGGGCTTAGTGGTAGTGAACACTTTCTTCTTCACCTGTTTAGAAACACACAAGGCGGTTTCATTTTCATCTTCCACACTTAGACTCGCCTCTTCATCCAGTAAACGAGCAGTCAAGTTGACAATAGTTTGGCTCTTAGTATCTAATGACATCCACGCCTGACGTAAGGATCTGAATTTAGGTGGAAGAGTACTCAATATCTTCGTCATAATGGCGGTATCACTGATACTCTCGCCGCTTTCTTTAAGTTGTTTAGCCAAGGATTCAACTTTAGCTATATGTTGAGCTATGCTATCCGTTGGACTCATCTTGTATTGATAGAATCTCTCGTGAATCATCATCTTAGTAAGCTCAGACTTTTGTTCATAAATAGATTCGAGCTTATTCAATATTTCTAACGCAGTCTCACAATTTTCAATAAGCGTAATTTGATTGAGATGCATGGCCGATGTCATGATGAACATCGCCATTCCATCATCTTTATTCCATTGTGTGGCATTCGATTCCGTTTTAGCTTCCTTTATATTTAAACCTTTCGCTCGTAATGCGCACATAATTTGTAACTTCCACTGCTTAAAATTTGTTCCATCGAATTTCTCGACTTTTCCAGTAACCTCCATCTTTGTTTCCGAGCCACTATTTCTCACTGCATTTGCACACTACTTTACCGTCTTTCTTTGTTAATCACTCACTCGCGTGGGCTAAGGGGCCCATAACCAATTGGCGATTTAAGAAAACAAGACTACTTTCTTTAAATAACATATATTAACGAATATAGAAAACTGACACCGGTAAGTAAAACGTGAGCAATCTGACAGAGAACATACAACTAGCTCCAAGTGGCTATTTAGGGAACCAAACTTAGAAAAATAAAGTGCTGTCTATGACAGCTATTACTTTCAGCCAATATCATATTTCAATATTTAATATTCAGTTGTGGCGAGGACGATGGGCTAGCAACTTGTTAACTACAATATCACAATTTAGTTTTCTATCGACCCTTTAACTGTTAAGAGTTTTTTTTTATTATAAATGGGCTTACTCGGGCATTGACACTTCAGCACCAGCAGTTTCATATAAAATCCTAGGGTCAAGTTTACCTACCTATAGAAAAGGCAATAAACAGCGAAGTTTATTCAGAAAGATCCAATTGATTCCATTGGTACATTTCTTCCTTTAACTTTATTTTCCTTCGTGTAGTTTCCAGTCCACTCTAATGAAATAAACTTTAAATATACAACCTTGTACTCGTTACATAAATTTCACAACTTTCTCGCATGTTAAAGTTAGATTTTCAATTTGACTTATAAACTTTTTTCTGGGTAAGTTTGGTGTTCAGTCGTGCTTAAGAGTTTAGGAGCTAATACAGTAAACGAGAAGGATGAATTCGCTACTCTTTACACATTGCACATCGGCATGCATAAATGTACCATAAATATAAAATCTAAAATTTAACATTCACACAAAGAAACAATTGAGATTCCGTGAATGTGTAAATATAACTAATTCCTAAACGTTACGTTTAATGAACATGATTAGTAAACCTTTGTTTCTAAAGCTTTTCGCTTGGGGCGCTCCTAATAATTCCATATCAAATGAAAATTACCGAAATATGCAAATGTATTGGAAGTACAAAATGTCACATAAAGAGACGTTTTTTAAGATTCTAATCCACCACAGTTAACAGATCAAATTCATGCAGCAGAGGTCTATGGATCTTCTTATACAATACATTTTTGGGAACCCTTAACGTTGGCAGACGGTTTGATGCAACCGACTCCAAATCTAAATGAAGATCTTGCAAACTTCAGTTACAATGACTTTAATAAAAATCTCGCTTAGGACTCACAAGAAAATAGCATCTAGGGATTAATGATATTAAAACTAAAAAATACAATATCGTTATGACCGCAATAGTTACGTGCCGTGTGTAAGGGCTTT